>NC_052152.1:98615407-98929689 GCF_902713615.1 Scyliorhinus canicula | reverse complement strand
ATGGTCCGAAATCGCAATGGCCGAGTACTCCGTGTCCTGCACTCTCGAAATCAGCCCCCTGCTCAGTACAAAAAAGTCTATTCTGGAGTACACCCTGTGGACGTGGGAGAAAAAAGAATACTCCCCTCGCCCTTGGCCTGCCAAATCTCCAAGGGTCTACCCCCCCCCATCTGCTCCATGAACCCCCTTAGCACCTCTGCCGCTGCCGGCCTCCTATTCGTCCTGGAACTCGATCTGTCCAGCCCAGGGTCGAGCACTGTATTGAAGTCCCCCCCCATGATCAGGCCCCCTGCCTCCAGACCCGGAATGAGGCCCAACAGGCGCCTCATAAAACCCGCGTCATCCCAATTCGGGGCATACACATTCACCAGCACCACATTCTCTCCCTGCAGCCTACCCTTCACCATCACGTACCTACCCTCCTTATCTGCTACCACCTGCGCCGCCACGAACGACACCCTCTTTCCCACCAAAATCGCCACCCCCCGGTTCTTTGCGTCCAAGCCTGAGTGGAACACCTGTCCCACCCACCCCCTTCTCAGGCGTACCTGGTCTACTACTCTCAAGTGAGTCTCCTGCAACATTGCCACATTCGCCTGCAGTCCCTTTAGGTGTGAAAAAACCCTTGCTCTCTTGACCGGCCCATTCAGCCCCCTCACGTTCCAAGTAATCAACCGGGTCGTGGAGCGACCTGTCCCTTTCCCCTGTCTATTAGCCATGTCCTGTCCCCTGTTCGCCCCGGGTCGACCCTCCCCTTCTGACCCGTTCCCCATGGTGATGGCCCCCCCCCCCTCTCTCCTCCCGTTCTTCCCTTCCCGTCCTCGGCCTTTCCAGCAGCAACCCGGTATCCCCCCCTAACCCCCCTTCCCCCCCCCCCCCCCGGCTAGGACCCCTCCTAGCCGCGGTGTATCCACCATCGTACTCCCGAGAGTCAGCTGATTTTCGCTGACCCGGCTGCCCCTGCCACACTCCGACTCCTCCCGATGTGGGGGGGGAGGGGCCTCCCCCCCCCCTTGCCATCCCTCTCTGACCCCGCTTCAGCGCGGGAAAAGCCGCCATTGCTGGCCACACCCCACTCTTCTCTCCTCCCCCTTCCTCCGTCCCGCGCGCGGGAAACAGGGGAAAGCCCGCGCTTTCGCCCGGCCACACCCTACCCCGCCATCTTCAATTCCACCCCCGTCCCCATCCAAGCCCATAAAAAAGCCCCCTTAGAACGAGAGGAAGAAAAAGAGAAAAAGAAAACACGCATAACCAACTTGCACCCCCCCGTCCCGCCTCCCCAACTTAACAATATAACAATATAAATAACAAATCTCAAATAAATACATAAATACATAACTATGCCTGCATAACTAAATAACTACCCAATAATAACGTATTTAACCATCACCCTCCATCGAACAGAACAGTAACCATAACCCTTAAAGAACAGATCAAAAAACAGTAAAAAAGCCCCCCCTACAATAACAATAATTAAGGGAAGTTGGCAACGGGAAGAGACACACAAAAAGGAACAAAGAAACCCCCCATAACACAAGTTTCAAAGAAACCAAACGATCCATCAACTTTAACCAAGTTCCGACCTGGCCTAAGAAAGACATGGGCCACTTGATCAGTCAAGGGTACTCGGGCGGCCTCGACCGCCGGCGTTCCCAAGTTCTAGTTCAGGTCCAGCTTTTCCTCCCGAACAAAAGTCCATGCCTCCTCTGGGGTCTCAAAGTAATGGTGCTGGTCCTTGTAGGTGACCCACAAGCGCGCTGGCTGCAGCATTCCGAACTTGATCCTCTTTGCATGCAGCACCGCCTTCGTCCGGTTAAACCGGGCCCGCCGCTTTGCCACCTCCGCACTCCAGTCCTGATATATCCGCACCGTCGAATTCTCCCATTTGCTGCTTTTCTCCCTCTTGGCCCACCTCAGCACTTTCTCCCGATCACAGAAACGCTGGAATCGCACCAGCACCGCCCTCGGGGGCTCGTTCGCCCTAGGCCGCCTAGCCATGACCCGATATGCTTCTTCCAGCTCCAGAGGCGATGGACCGGCCCCCTCTCCCATCAGGGAGCTCAGCATCTCCGCTACATATTTCGGGAGATCAGGCCCCTCCAGGCCTTCTGCTAGGCCCAGGATCCTCAAGTTCTTCCGCCTCATTCGAGTGTCCAGCTCCTCAAAGCGGCTCTGCCATTTCAGGTGGAGTGCCTCGTGCACCTCCACCTTTCCCACGAGGACCGTGGCCTCCTCCTCCCTTGCAGTCATCTCCTGCTGCAGCTCTCTTATCGACGCCTCTTGGGTCGCCTGGGCCCCCATCAGCCTTGTGGTCGTCGCGTTCATAGACTCTAAGAGTTCCACTTTCAGCTCCGTAAAACACCGGAGGAGAGCGGCCTGCTGCTCCTCCGCCCATTTTCTCCAATCTTCTAGTGCGCCACCGGCCGCCATTTTGGTCCTCTTCCCCCGCTTTTTTCGGGGAGCTGCTGCCGCTTTTTTTTGTCGCCCCACTCCGAGTACCGACCATAAAGTTGGTCTCACTCTCCTCAGGGAGCCTTCCCCCACCGGGATTCGTCTTTACAGTACCGTCGGGGCCCTCCAATCGGCCCTTAAACACCTTTGTCGCAGGAGCTGCCAAATGTGCGACTTAGCTGGTCATAGCCGCAACCGGAAGTCCCGCCCTTTTTGATTTTTGACTATGGCTTCTCTGCCTTATACTTTCCCCCTGACTGCTTTTTGTTTCTGGCCCCGTTTTACGTCCCTCCAACTTCCTACATTGGATCCCATCCCCCTGCCATATTAGTTTAAACCCTCCCTAGGACATCGGTTCCAGTCCTGCTCAGGTGCAGACCATCCAGTTTGTACTGGTCCCACCTCCCCCAGAACCGGTTCCAATGCCCCAGGAATTTGAATCCCTCCCTCTTGCACCACCTCTCGAGCCACGCATTCATCCTATCTATCCTGACAATCCTACTCGGACTAGCTCATGGCACTGGTAGCTATTTTTTTTTCTTATAAATTTAGTGTACCCAATTCATTTTTTCCAATTAAGGGGCACTTTAGCATGGTCAATCCACCTAACCTGCACATCTTTTGGGCTGTGGGGGCGAAACCCACGCAAACACGGGAGAATGCGCAAACCCCACACGGACTGTGACCCAGAGTCGGGATCGAACCTGGGACCTCAGTGCCGTGAGGCAGCAATGCTAACCTCTGCGCCACCATGCTTCCTGATGGTAGCAATCCTGAGATTACTACCTTTGAAGTGCTACTTTTTAGTTTAACTTCTAACTCCCTGAATTCAGCTTGGAGGACCTCACCCCGTTTTTTACCTATGTTGTTGGTGCCTATGTGCACAATGACAGCTGGCTGTTCACCCTTCCACCCCCCCCCCCCCCCCAAGAATGTCCTGCAGCTGCTCCAAGACATCCTTAACCCTTGCACCAGGGAGGCAACATACCATCCTGGAGTCTCGATTGCGTCCGCAGAACCGCGTCTATTCCACTTACGATTGAGTCCCCCATCACTATAGCCCTGCCATTCTTCTTCCTGCCCTGCTGCGCAGCAGAGCCAGCCACGGTGCCATGATTCTGGCTGCTGCTGCCTTCCCCTGGTGAGCCATCTCCCTCAACAGTATCCAAAGCGGTATATTTGTTTTGCAGGGAAATGATCACAGGGGACACCTGCACTGCCTTCCTACATTTGCTCTGTCTTTTGGTCACCCATTTTCTGTCTCCCTCAGTAACATTCACCTGGGTGTGACCAACTCGCTAAACGTGCTATCCACGACCTCCTCAGCATCACGGATGCTCCAAAGTCAGTCCATCCACAGCTCCAGAGCCGTCAAGCGGTCTAACAGGAGCTGCAACTGGATACAGTTCTTGCACGTGAAAGAGCCAGGGACAGTGGACGTGTCCCTGAGCTCCCACATCGCACACGAAGATCATGGCACGGGCCTGAGATCTCCTGCCATGTCTCAAACCTTAGGTTAACTTATACAACTACAATTCCAAAAAACAAAAGAAAAAAATAAATAAATAGACAAATGAAAAGGCCCCCTTTAGGATTTTGTCCTGGTCCTGGAACCAGTGCTGCTTCGCAATAATCGCTCTGGGGCTGCTCCCGGCTTTGGGCCTAGGTCGAAGTGACCTGTGCGCCCTGTTCATTTCTGGGGGTTTGGAAATCCCTCCCTCCCCACTAGCTTGCCCAGCATTTGGACAATGTAGCCCATTGGGTCTCTGCCCTCTATCCTCTCTGACAGGCCCACTATTTTAACATTCTGGATCTGCTTTCCTGGTTCTCCACTTTCCCTCTTAGGCTCCCTTGGGTCATTACCAACCTTCTCACCTCGGGTTTCCAGAGCTGCAATCCTGTCGCTCTGAAATGAGGTGGCCTTCTCCAACTCCAGGATCGTTTTCTCCTCGCCTCCACCTTTCTTCCCAGGCCTTCGATGGTTCGCTGCATTTTGGCTGTCGCCTCCAACAGCACCTCCGTCATCATAGTGTGGAGCTCCGTCCTAATTGCCTCCTTTATGGCTTTCAGCTCCCTTTTCAGCACGCTTCTCCACTCTTTCCGGTGAGGGTGGGGGAGATGATGGTCGCCACATCCTGTTCCTGCTCCGCTGTTTGCTTCACCAGCTTTTCCCCTTCCAGGTTTGCCTGAGCCTCCATCCCGTCTCGTGGGGCCGCCTGGCACATCGGCGCCACCGGGACGGACAGCCTGCCTTTCTCGGATGCCACTCTTTGCTTTTCCCTCTGTTTATGGTGAGCTCCCCCTCCACCATGTTAATTGGCTGGGTCTGTCTCTCTCCAAGTTGTTCCTCACTCTGACGCTGCTCTCCCTTCCCCCGCTGTTCTAACTCTCTGGGTCTGCCTCTCTCCACGCTGTTTCTCACTCTGAAGCTACTCTCCCTTCCCCCGTTGTTCTAACACATCAGTCTGCCTCTCTCCAAGCTGTTTCTCACCCACTATTACTGCTTGCCTCTGTGCTAGCAGTCACACGTTGCTCAGGGGTTCCACAAATGTTTGTCAATTCAATCTAGAGCATCAGGCCAAAACAAAACAGCATGACATCACTCAATTTGAACATTTTGGCAGGAGTTGCAAGATGATGCCATTTCAAATTCCATTGTGAAGCATAGTCAGTAAGTTAGTTTTTAAAGATGGGAAGTAGATAGTGGTTTGTTAAATGAGGACTATTAAAAGAATCATGAAGTGCCCGGGGGATGGGATAAACTGAATGGGATTGGCATGCCAAATGACCCGTTTCTGAGCTGTAACATTTTATGCATATAACCTCTAGTTTGACATTGCCGAAGATTTTCATGGAAGAGACTTCAGTTACAAATTAGATTGGACTGAATTTGAATGAGATGCCAAAAGGGCCAATATTGCCTTAACCCACTGTACAATCAGGCCCTGCCTTTTGTGCAAAATAAACCCTTTTTTAAATTGGTTCGCTATTTTGAAAATGCCCGTTATGTTGGAGCTTTTGGGAGGGTGCATAGTTAGCACAACCTTTAACCGAAACCCTTCAGCAATTAATCAAGCAATTAATGGGTAACTTTATTAGGATTAAGAACAGCACGAGTACAGCAATTAATTCGCAGGGCTAAGATTAAATTTACTTATTGCAAAAATACATTTGGGGCACATCATGTGTTACAAATATATCCTGGCACAAGACAAGTAATTTGTTATTCTGTCCTGTACTTTACTCGTAGCACTTCTCATTCACTGTATATCATTGGGGGGAATAGGATAGGAAGGCCAATTAATACAATATACACTTGACTTATTTTGAGCATGCAACCACGGCACTGCACAAATACCTGTGAAATTCTGACGACACAGGAAAATTAGAGTCATTTTATTCACAATGTGAAACCCCAGAATAGAGTATTTTTTCTCCTCAAAAAAAAGTGCCCAAAAAAAAAATCACAACTTATCTGGAAGATTGCCAAGGAAATAATAAAAGAGGTTTTAAAAACATATTTTTAATTAATAAAGTTGAGGCTTCTGGATATTAAAGGAGTTTGGGACTATTCTGAATAGGATTAATCTTTGAAAAAGAAAATATGATAGCTTCCTGTTGCTAAGGCTCTTGTTGCTAAAGCTCCTTGTTTGAGGCCGTGCCCATTCAGCTGCTTCTGAACTTCAAAAGATCCAATCAAACGCAATTGTTTAAAATCAATGTACGAAAATCTGGAATGGCTTCAGCTCAGTCTTGTGCAACTCACTGGAACATTTTTTGTTACTGAAGGAAATCATGTTGCTAACTTAGACAGCCAGTTAATATGTGCTATGGCACGCTTTGGCTTGTCTTCACTGCATTTAAAGATTTCTGAAGATAACAAGCCCTCTAATTAAGGTTGTTCAATGCGCAGGGTGCTGCCTGGGAATAGAGGAAAAGTACAGAGCAATCAGAATCCTTATGGAGCCCTGATGCAGCAGTGCATCATCTGAAGGCATTATTGGAAAATAGTCAGATGATTAGACAACAAGCACTGCCGCAAATTGTAATAAATAAAACATGAAGGTGCATCTGTACAAATATAGATTTTGAAATAAAACAAATCTATTTAAAAGCCAATGCTAATGTTCCTGAACCCAATACCTTCTCTTTGCCACTGTATAACCTCCCCAATCTCTTACAACTGTTGAAAGCACATCCACGCTACAGAAATTCAAGATTAGCAAGTGCTCCTTTATTGTGAAGAGGTAGAGTTCTTTTTTTACACCCCATATTTATTGCTAAGTAGGTACACATCAATTTAGTCTCGCAGCTGGAAGGCAAGCTTGCTAGCTAGCTTTAATCCTTAAAAAGCCATTCTGATTAAAGTGATTCAGGAATTGGTCACATAATTACAAGCGCAGTCACAAAAGGCACAATACTGTTTACCTCTCTATTGACATTGCCAGATCTTCTGCATATTTTCATGATTTTCTGTTATTATTTCACAATTACTGTTATAGCATGTCTGTCTTGTATTTCAAGCATTGTATCTGCAGCGAACCATCTGGTGAATGCTGGAGATTCTCTCCAGTCAGACTGCACCATGCTGAGAACTCGAGGCATAATGTGTGTTGGGTCGTACTTGCCTCATCAGCTTACAGTCTCGGATTTGGGAAGACCAACCTTAAATCTGAGAAGAACATTCATTCTCAGAAAGGTACATGCCACGGCTGAGACGCATTACTTACTTGCAACTAATTTGTTTTGTCGCAAATATTATTTATCTTATGGGCGGCACGGTAGCATAGTGGTTAGCACTGTTGCTCACAGCGCCAGGGTCCCAGGTTCAATTCCCAGCTTGGGTTACTGTGTGCGGAGTCTGCACATTCTCCCTGTGTCTGCGTGGGTTTGTTCCGGGTGCTCCGGTTTCCTTCCACAAGTCCCAAAAGATGTGCTGTTAGGTAATTTGGACATTCTGAATTCTCCCTCTGTGTACCCGAACAGGTGCCGGATATTGGCGACTAGGGGCTTTTCACAGTTACTTTGGGGCGGCACGGTGATAGTGGTTAGCACTGCTGCATACTGCGCTGAGGACCCGGGTTCGATCCCGTCCCCGCGTTACTGTCCATGTGGAATTTGCACGTTCTCCCCATGTCTGTGTGGGTTTCACCCCCACAACCCAAAGATGTGCAGGTTAGGTGGATTGGCCAAGCTAAATTACCCCTCAATTGGAAAAAAAAAAAAATATTTTCAAAACTTATTTGTTGTGATTTCACATGAGAAATTAGATTGTTATTTGTAAATTTGAACATTGCAATTCATTGCTATTTTCTGAAGATGAAATTTTAATCAATAAATTGCAACCGTGGCACATATATTTCTGTAAAAATACATAATTCAGGAAAGAAATTGTACAAATGAAGTATTCAGTGTGCTGGTGAATTTACAGTTTTAAACATTACAAATTTGTAGAAATGTACTCAGGGCTATAGATCTACAGTGACAAAATAAGGTCAGAAGTAGTAAGGGTAGGCCATTCAGCCCCACAAACCTGTTCCACCATTCAGCTAGATCATAGCTGATCTTCTACCTTAGCACCATTTCCCTGCAATGTATTTCCTTGCAATTTTTTTGTCTGTGGAATCTTGCAGAGGACAAATTGGCCGCTACATTCAAATACAAAACAGTACCTAACTGGGCAAAATAAATTGGTTTGCTGCAAGAATGTGACAGGCGCTATATAAATGCAAGTCCTTTCTTCATACCTGGGGAATGGATAGTGGGCTTGGTAGCACTGGGTGCATGGATCTATGGAGCGGGATTCTCTGTTGCCCGACGCCGAAATCGAGAATGGTGATCAGGCGGAGAATGGCTCCCAACACTGATATCATGGTAGGTGCCGGTTTGACACCGAGTCACAGTGCTCCGCCCCTCCAAATCGGCATCATCAAGATGCACACCGCGCTCAGTCGCAACCCGTTGGAATGTCATTAGCGGGTCCACCCACAATGCTCCACCTCCGATGGGCCAAGTTCCCGATGTCACAGGCCACATGTGGTCTCAGCAGTTGTGAGCGTGGCATGGCGGCTGCGGAGAGAGGGCATGTGGACAGTGACCAGCACCGCCACAGTCGGCCAAGTTCCGAGCCACTGGCCAGGGGGCTTCTGCCAGGGCAGTGGGGTCGGGGTGGCCGGTTAACCGGTCCAGTACAGCCGGCTCCATCTTTTTCCGGTGCAATCGATGCGTGTGTGGGGGTGTAAGCACATGCACAGCTGCAGCTTGTCAGCCTTGCGCATGTGCAGCATGGACCCGGCAAATCTCCAACTGTTTACCGCGCGTTCCGCAGGTGTTTCACGCTGCACCAGTGCTAGCACCTCATGGATAGTGGAATCGGTGTGGGTTTCGAGCCGATTTTCCCATTGTGACATACCACAGACCCTCCACTGGCGTCGGCACATAGCCTCAGGAACGGAGAATCCAGTCCCTGGTGTTTCAGTACTTGGTGGAAGTGCTGAGAACGTGGAGTTTGAAAGCCTAGCAGTTGAGGGTCTGGGATTTGGTTGTGTATAGAATTGACATTGCCGAAGGAGGCCATTCAGCCCATCGAGTCTGCACCAACCCTTGGAAAGAGCATCCTATCCAAGCCCAAATCTCCACCCTATCTCCGTAACCCCAGCTAACCTTTTTGGACAATAAGAGCAATTTTGCATGGCCAATCCACCTAACCTGCACATCTTTGGACGGTGGGAGTAAACCGGAGCACCCAGAGTAAATCCACAGACAAGGGGAGAACATGTGGACTCCGCACAGACAGTGATCCAAGCCGCAAATCAAACCCAGGTCCCTGGCGCTGTTACATAACAGTGCTAACCACTGTGCCACCCATGTTCTGATGGTGGGTTCCATAGTTTGGCTGCAGTCCATAAGTGGTGTTCGGGATGCTAGAAGCAGGGTACTTGGGGTGTGCTCATACTAAAGGAGGAACCTTCTGCAAAGCAACTAGCAATCCAGAGGCCCAAGCTAATGCTCTGGGCACAGTGGTTCAAATCCCACCATGGCAGCTTGTGGAATTTAAAGGCAATTAATAAAATCTGGAATTGAAAGCAATGGTGACCATGAAACTATCGTTGATTGTCATTTTAGAAATCCCTATCTGGTTCACTGCCATCCTTACCTGGTCTGGTCCACACATGACTCCAGATCCACAGCAATGCAGTTGACTCTTTATCGTCCTCTAAAATGTTCTAGCAAGCTGCTCAGTTCAAGGGCAATTTGGGATGAGCAACAAATGCTGCCGCAAAGTGCGGGGGAATCGGAGTCATAAAATGGTTTCAAGGAGGAGATTTGATTTGATTTGAAAAAATGGTTACAGGGATATGGGCAACAAGTGGGGAGGTGGATTTGAGACCAGGAAGAGATCAGCCATAATCTGATTGAATGGCGGAGCTGGCTCGAAGGGCTGAATTGCCTATATCTGCTCCTAATTCTTATGTTCCTATGCTGGCCTTGCCAGCAACGCCGACATTGCACAAAATAATTTTTTTAAAAGACATTATGAAACACTCCAGAACGCTTCACAGGAGCATTTGAAAGCAAAGTATAACACAGAGCCAAAAGGTTGGTCAAAGAGGTAGCTACCAAAGGAGGTAGAGAAACAGAGAAATCTAAAGCTTCGGGCCGATGCAGCTGGAGGCACAGTCATCAATTGGAGCCCAAATAAATTACGGGGGGGGGTACACCTGGGGCCAGAATTAGAGCAGAGACACATTGGAGGGTTGTGAAGGCTGGAGAAGGTTACAGAGATAAGGAGGCAAGACTGTGGACAGATTTGAAAACAAGGATGAGTAGTCTCAAATCAGAGCATTGCTTGACCGCTGTAGGTTGGGAGGAATGGGACTTGCTGCAAGTCAATGAATGGACAGCAGAGTTATAATAATCTTTATTATTGTCACAAGTAGGCTTACATTAACACTGCAAAGAAGTTACTGTGAAAATTCCCTAGTCGTCACACTCTGGCCCCTGTTCGGTACATGGAGGGAGAATTCAGAATGTCCAATTAACCGAACAAGCACGTCTTTCGGGACTTGTGGGAGGAAACCAGAGCACCCCTAGGAAACCCACGCAGACATGGGGAGAATGTGCTAACCACTGCGCTGCCGTGCCGCCCTATTTTGGATGACATTAAGTTTATGTAGTGCAGAACATGGGAGACCAGCCAGCAGTGCTTTGCAATAGTCGAGTCTTGAGGAAGCCATAGCTTGAATGAGTGTTTCAGTAACAAAAAAAAGCAGAGAAAGGGGCAAAGTCAGGCAATGTTACAGACATGGAAATCGATAATGTTTGCGATAGTATTTAGGGAAGAAATGGGCCAGTGCAGGCAGTGGAATAGAGATGGGGAAGAGAATTACTTCCTCATCCTATACCTGCCATGAAGTCAGTCTATCCACTGTTGTGCTGGGTTTGCCAATCGCAGTTACAATTATAGCATAAAAGGCCAAGACAGAAAAGTGGTTCTGAGCCAAGAGCAGATTATCAGGGCACCAGACAGGCCAGACATGTGGTGATGTGAGGCTCATGTGTGTAACAGAAGGAATATGGCATTTTTAAGGGCAGCACGGTGGCGCAGTGGTTTGCATTGCTGCTTCAGAGCTCCAAGGTCCCAGGTTCAATTCCCGGCTTGGGTCACTGTCTGTGCAGAGTCTGCACGTTCTCCTCATGTCTGCGTGGGTTTCTTCCAGGTGCTCCTCCCACAGTCCAAAGATGTGCAGGTTAGGTGGATTGGCTATGCTAAATTGCCCTTAGGTTAGGTGGGGTTACTGGGTTACAGGGATAGGGTGGAGGCTTAAGTAGGGTGCTCTTTCCAAGGGCCGGTGCAGAATCGATGGGCCGAATGGCCTTCTTCAGCACTGTAAATTCTATGATTCTATGAAACCAACGCCCTAATTGTTAATACTGATCATCATTGCTGTTGTTAACCTCCTGGTGTATGCAGACAGGATTCATTGGATATCTTGGTAGATGAATGTAAAGGCCTTATCCTTGCTGATGAATGTAAAGGCCTTATGCCAGCTCACAGAGATACAAGTATTCAAGCGCATGATGGAGTGCTGCGCATTGGAGGGTGTATTAGAGTCATTGAGCACAGAAACAGGCCCTTCGGCCCATCATGTCTGCACCAGCCATAAAGCACTTATCTATTCTAATCCCATTTTCAAACACTTAGGCCAGACTGGGTAAGGATGGCAGATTTCCTTCCATAAAGGATGTTAGTGAACCAAATGGGCTTTTTAAGTCAAATTGACAATAGTTTCATGGTCATTGTTAGACTTTAAGTTTAAGTTCTCATTGACATACATTCTGTCATTGATGAAGACGGTCTGGTTACTCGAGTGTCACCTCGGAATTCTGGAATCCCAGCAAATTCTGTTCAACTGGCTGGCCCTGCAACAATCTGTATCCACAGGTTTTACTGACATATGGAAACACTGATACTGGAATAGCCTACGGTCAATAAGAGTATTATTGTCACGGAAACAGTGCATACCTGGGAAAGAGCATCATGAAAGAGTCAAGAATTACTACCCTGCTTGTAACATGACTCCCAATACCACCCCCACCATAGTTGTTCAGTGACCCTCAATACCGCAAATTATTTCCCCAAACAAGCTTTTACAGGGCATCTGCAATGTAGGAATGATATCGTGAGGCGTTTCACAGAGGTGCTAGTAACAGAGATGTTGAAAGTTGTAGTGCGGTAGACAGTTGAATAGGGAAAAAGAGTAAAGAACATGCATTTACATAACACTGTTCACGCCAAAGTGTTTGTAGTCAACGGGCAGGTTTCTGTGTGGAGCGACACCCACATTTTGAATTTACCAGATAAACAGTTTCGCTCAGGTTTTTAATTCGACCAGCACTTGCAAATAAGAGAAGATCCAATATCATGAACGAAGTAACTATTCTGCATTTATCTCCACATTTGAAAAAAATAAAATCTAATTAAACCCATTTAGAAAGTTAAAGAATCGTTTCTAAAGAAAGACGACGAAATTTAAAAACAATTTCTGCTTCGAGCGGCCGATCTTGCAGGAACGTTAGGTTCCTTTCCAGTTGATGAAACATGGATTGCGCATCTATCTTCCGTTGAAGCAACGACACCACACATTGCTTTGCATGTTAAACCGAGGAAGATTGCGCATCGTGTGGCTGTGCTGCAAACGCCACGGGGCTGGCAATGCATTAGAACGCCCGGAGAGTGCTTGAAACAAAACAAGGCGTACTGCATTGCCCCGTTCCGAGTAATGAATATATTTTGAAAACGCACCTATTTAACCATACATACACAATATCAGCCTAAATGTTGTCTCGGGGTAGGGAAGGGGGGGATATCAAAACACCGAAGAGGAATCCCGCATTGACGAAATGAGGGGTGCAATACGTGAGAGCTATCCAAACGCTGGTCCGGCAAGGCTCGGAATGAATGGTGAGCGGAGCAGCGCGCCGGCGACATTGTTACATTTCCTCTTGTTTCCATCTGCGTGAAATCCACCAGCGCCCGTGACGTCACAATGATCGACTTGGAACCCAACCAGTCTGGAGCGTTGGAACGGTACCAACGTTCGGAAATGGAACGCGGCGGCGCTGGGAGCGCCAATCAGAGGCGCGCGAGTGGGCGGGACGCAGGGACTACCTCCAGCGCTGAGCGTTTGCGTCAGAGCTGATGAGAAAACGCCCTTTAACCGTTTCCGGGCTCCTTTCAGGTTGGATTGTACAGCCACACGCAAATATCGGCAGTGCGCTCAGCAAAAGCAGCACCTTTTCTGGCGGGCGGGGACCAATTAAGGGAGAGAATTTGTAAAATGGCCTTACCGTTTGCGGCCGACATTATGAGTTTGCTTTGACGGGCTGGTGACGCAGTTTCACCCGGGGTGCTGTTTACCCTCCTTTTCCAGACGCCGCTCGAATGGCGCTTTAACGGAAGAGGGACGCTCAAAAAAACCTTTGTACACTGCGTCCAATGACGGCGGCGCGACGCGGAGGCAAGACTGCGCAGCCGTTAACTCCCGACCCGGCCAGCATTGACAAAGCTGCCCCCCTCGGAGAGGGAAACGCAGACAGCGCTGCTCATTATCCAAATGGGCTTCAGTACTCAGCCACCGCCCAGGAACGCTTGAGGCTGCCGCTTACTCATTACTCCAACCCACCCGCTGCTGAATAATGTCACTGCGTTACCTTTTTCCACCACTTTTTCATTGATAATGCGCTGCCAGCGTTTCCAGCGTTCGTGGCGTCAGAAAATGTGACTCAAATGTCGTGGATTATTGAACCAGGGATTCCCTGCGGATGTAAGATGATTTCAACCCTTTTTAATGGCGGCAACTTAAATTGCTGACATTAAGTCGCGTAAACTTGTGAAATGTATTGGCGAAATTGACGCAAATCCCAACTCTGGAGCATTGACCAGCTGGATTGTGACGGCTGGCGGTCCTTTTGTCAATGACCTTGAATCTGTATCCCGTGGTTCTCAACGCTTCTGCCAACGGGAACAGTTACTTCCAACCTACTCTCCCCTTATCATTTTGATTTTATTGTCACATGTATCTTTCTGCAGCCAAGGGAACATACACAGTACATAAACAAAAGAGTAATCAAGAGTACATTGACAAATGGTACATCAACAAACAGTGATTGGTTACAGTGCGGAACAAGGGGCCTAACAAAACATATACATGAGCAAGAGCAGCATAGGGTGTCGTGAAGAGTGTACTTACAGGGAACAGATCAGTCCGAGGGGGAGTCGCTGAGGAGTCTTGTAGCTGTGGGGAAGAAGCTGTTCCTATGCCTGGATGTGCGGGTCTTCAGATGTCTATACCTTCTGCCAGATGGAAGAGTCGGGAAGAAGGCAATGCCTGGGTGGGAGGGGGTCTCTGATAATGTGGTCTGCCTTCCTGAGGCAGCGAGAGGTGTAGACAGAATCAATGTGGGGATGGCAAGCTTGTGTGAAGCGTTGAGCTGAGTTCACCACACTCTGCAGTTTCTTACGATCTTTTTGCACCAGTCAAATCTCTATCAGAATATCTCTGTCAAAGCTCATCCCAACCTCTACTTCTCGACAGAGAGCAACCCAAACTTCACCAATCAATTGAGGTAATTGAATTGTCACATCCCCAGCACCATTCTCATAAATCTTTATGCACCATCTCCAATGGCTCTTCTCTCTAAAGTGTGGTGCCTAAAGCTGAATGTGATTCTCAGGTTGAAAATTAATCAGTGTTTTATAAAGGTTCCCCATACCCTTTTATACTCTGCCTCAATTTATCAAACTCAGAATCTGATTATGCTTTATTAACCACTTTCTCAAATATGCTCTGCCACCTTCAACAACCTGTGCACACATACCGTCAGGTCCCTCCGCTCCTGTGACCCATTTAGGATTGTAAGCTTTACTGTCCAATACTTTTTCTTGTTTTCTTCCACACAAATGTTTCACTTAACACTTCTATGCATTAAATGTCATCTTCACCGGTCTGCCCCTTCCTCCAGCCTCTATGTTCTCGTGGTCTTATCACTATCCTCACAACTCATAATTGTTAGGAATTTGGGAAGTTAACGAGGTTAACAGTGAACTTGAGATGAAAACAAAATAAATATATAACAAGACTGACAGATGGCTAGAGAACTAATGAGATGTGATTTGCCCAGTAACAGGAAGCAGGCATCTAGAGACATTGAGGTGTGAATGGCCATATCAGAAACATTGTTTACCAGAAATCAGTGGGGCTATACTAATGATAATAACTTCTAATAATAATGCACCATAAAAAGTATCCTATCTGGCTGCATCACAGCCTGGTATTGCAACTGCTCGGCCCAGGACCACAAGAAACTTCAGAGAGTCGTGAACACCGTCCAGTCCATCACACAAACCTGCCTCCCATCCATTGACTCCATCTACACCTCCCGCTGCCTGGGGAAAGCGGGCAGCATAATCAAAGACCACTCCCACCCGCTTACACACTCTTCCAACTTCTTCCATCGGGCAGGAGATACAGAAGTCTGAGAACATGCACGAACAGACTCAAAAACAGCTTCTTCCCCGCTGCTACCAGACTCCTAAATTACCCTCTTATGGACTGACCTGATTAATACTACACTCATGTATGCTTCACCCGATGCCGGTGCTTATGTAGTTACATTGTATACCTTGTGTTGCCCTATTATGTATTTTCTTTTATTCCCTTTTCTTCCCATGTACTTAATGATCTGATGAGCTGCTCGCAGAAAAAATAATTTTTCACTGTACCTCGGTACACATGACAATAAACAAATCCAATCCAATCTCAAGGCAAGGGATTTGAGAGATGTAGACAGCATAATCCACAGGGTGGGATATCAAAGAGACTGAACTGTATAACTTCTAACACCCTCATTGGCGAAAGAGGCTACTTCTCCATCCAACAGTCAGACAGGCCAGTTCCATCTATGATGGAATCCTGTCCCATCTAGCATACTGCCATGGCAGATTGCCAATATTCTCTTCTCAAAGATGCAGTTTTTTGCCTTTGCTGAACCAGGAAGAGACATTTTCCACTTGGCCACCTGAGCCGTATTGTGTGTTAATTATTAACTGGATTTCAAACTATATAGTTATTAAAATTGGATGTTGCTTGGGGAAGGGGTGTCTCAGTAAGTTCAGGAAATGTGGGTATATTTTGGGATCAAAAGGTAACTTTTAAAATGGTGTGTTATTCACATACTTTAAGTGTTGTTGCTAATTATGCTCTCCTTAATTTGCTCTGTTTTAACTATGCTTGCTCAAGAGTCGCCAGGTATCCTTTGAATACCGCCACAAGGTTCAAAACCGAATACTGATCATAGACTCAATACACCAGTTAGTAAGTTTGAAATCAATGCACATTTATTTACACACACAGTCAATTACTACTCATGCACAAACTCTACTCACTAAACTACAACTACTACTAAAAGCCTATACTTAGCTTCACGTGCCCACTCAGTCAGAGGAACAATGGCCGTTGTCCAGTTCTGAGGCTGCTGGCATCGAACTTGTATAGAATAGTAGCTAGGAGCGCCTATCTTGTAGCTTGCGTTGACTTTAGACTTAATTGGCGGCTGCTTGGCGGGTCTCTCGTCGCTGAGAGCCAAGGTCAAGATGAAGGTGAAGAAGAAGAGTGATCTGTCTTTGGGGACTCCTCTTTATACCCCAAAGGGGCTTCGCGCTCTTTTGGGCGGACCCTGAACTTGGCCCCAATTAATTGGACCATGTCCCAATCATTTGTATTGATTTCTCCAATAAAGGGGTCGTTGCTTGATCACTGTGCGGGTCCTAAGTGACCTTTGGCCTGCCTTTGTTTTAGTCTCCACTGGCGACGGGGAGTCTGCCCAGGTGCTGATTGCTTAAATGTTTCTCTTTTGTCCCCGGAAATAGCTCATTACTATGCTACTGACTTGTAGTATCGGTTTTGTCTGGGAGCTGCAAACTCTAATCCACAGGCAAACCTTGCATCTGCTTGTTTCCTTAGCACTGTCCAATTTTCCCTTTACTCTTTGCAAGTGTCCATTTTGAAATCGGGACGCGCCACCCCAGTTGGCTACAGTGTCATAATGGATATCAGTTTTTTGCCATGTGTTTTTGTCTTTTACATTAATAAATATTCTTTATTACTTGTTTACACAACATCTGGATTGGCTCTCACTGGGTTGTACATTGTTCTTCACATAAAAATGTACCCCCAAGGACCAGTGTTTCAAGTATCCTTTGGGGTTTTGAGACACTTTTGCAGGTAATATCAGTGAGGTTCTTTTTGAAAATATTTTTTTAAGGCATATATAATTGTAACCATTTTCAAGAGGAAAAAACAACAAAACGAATAACACCCACCCAACCAACAACCAAACCTAGCCAACATGGCTTGCATACACAGTTCCCCAATCCCCCTTTCCCACTAACTATTTTCCACCTGAACCATCCCCCATGCCTCCCTCTACCCCCCCCCCCCCCCCCCCCCCCCCCCCCCCCTTATATCTGCTGACAGCTTAATTTTCGCCAAAGAAGTCGATAAACGGCTGCCACCTCCGGGCAAACCCTAGCATCGATCCCTCATGGCAAACTTGATCTTTTCAAGCCTGAGAAACCCACATATGCCACCTGCTATCGACTCCCCCCCCCCCCACCGGCCCATCAAGCATGTGCCTCATAATGCCCTCTTTCTGTCCCCACAGGGGAAGGTCTCAGCGTACCAGAGATTTGAGTCCTCATGAGGAACGGGACCTGGAGGTTGTGGAATTGTTTGAGGGGACAGCAGTCACTAACAGCAAGGTTGGCCTGTGCACAGAGGTGAGGATCCACTGCTCCTTCACCGAGATAACCTGTCTCAAGTGCGTTGTTCATGTCAGACAAAATGATCCTTCCCTCTCGTTGATCACATGTCCATTCTATCGCAGAATCTACAACTGATGGGGCCGGGCCATCTGGAATCATTCCCCCCTACCATCTTGGAGGAGAGCTCTGAGGAGACTACCATCCAAGCATCACAGTTCGCACCCGCACCCTCAACCAGTGCAGAGACACACACCTCTGTGGGCGACATTAGTGCACAGGCTTCTGGGCACAATCTGGTGAGCACCACAGTTGCTGCTGCACATCAGGTGGAGGCAGGAACATCCAAGGAAGACAAAAGTTGGTCTGCTTGATCCCAGGATACAGCTGGGTCCAAGTCAGATGCCAAACCTCTGAACAAGGTTTTACCGGAGCTGATGCACATGATAGGACACAGCCGTGACATTTAGCAGGGGATATTCTAGTGAGTGCAAAGCCGATTGGAGGAGTCTCAAAGCACTACGGCACTGGAGATGATGCTGACAATGCATGGCACCGAGGCCAACACTGCTAGGGTGGTAACTGCAGTGGAAATCCTGGAGCACGATGTCTGTATCTTGAATTGGTGCCCAAGGCATGGCTCAGTCCGTGATGACTATGGCGGAGGACCTCTACATCATATCCTAGTCACTGAAGGACATGTCCCAGATGAAAGTGGGCATTGCCGAAGTACTCCAGAGCATGGCCCAGTCACTGAGGACCATCACTGAGGGAGTCGACACCATGATGCAGACAATGGAAATCCGCATGGACTGGCAGATCCAGATGACTTAGAGGCCACTGGAGTTCACCCCAGCTGCCCCTTTGTTCCAGGGAGACCTCCAGGGCCCTATGGGCTCTACCGGAAAGGATGAAGCGTTGGAGTCAAACCTGGGCCTGCTACCAAGGAGATAGCGGGGGACTCCAGTACTTCCTAATCCCCTCCTGACACTGGCGCATCTCAAGGGCATGAAAAGGGTGGCAGGGCTTCGCTTATGACACCGGCAGATTGGCCGGGGCCCTCTAGCTCCAGACACTCCAGAGGGCGTCCGCCAAGGGCATCATAGGCACAGGGTGCGGAAAGCAACAGGCTGCCTCCACCTCTGACCTGCAGCCTGGGGACACACCTAGATGCAGCAGTAGATCACAAAAGATTAGGAAGAGTGAGAAACACTGATTGGGCACAGGGTGGGGCACTATCTGTTACTTGGGGAAGTGGAAATGTCCAGTGTTCACTGTTAAAACAAGTATCACCTGATACATGTGAAGCCTCTGTCACGTTATTCTTTATAGCGAGCCTGCCTGCAACCCCCCCACCCCGGACATAGTGGTCCAAGATCAAATGCCTCCGATGTAGACCCCATACAGAGGATAGGTGTGAGTGTGCTGTCAGCAGAAAGACAGGAGTCAGACTTTGGCATTAACTGAGGAGCACCTCAAAGTGAGTTATCATCACTCTCCTGCCTTGCATATTGACCCACTGACAGTGCTGACACAGGCCCAACAAGGAGGGATTGGTGAGGCGGGGAAGTGGTGAGCTGACGCACAAAGCCTCATCCTATGAGAATCGGGTGAGCATGAGGGCCTCCCTGTTCCTCCAGACATACCAGATCCTTGCCGTTGCCTGTCCTCCATCCTCTGGCTCCTCCTGCAAGTCCTCCCTAGGCTCGCCCTCCATCCCCTCCTGGTCCGTCTCCTCCTTAGACCAGACCGCGTGTCCCTCCTCTTTCGGCATGCTGCCTTGCCGCTGTGACAGTTTATATAGGGCACAGCAGACCACCACAAAGCAGGAGACCCTCCTGGGGGGTGTACTGCAGAGCACCACCAGAGCAGCCTAGGCATTGGAACCGCATTTTGAGCAGCCCAATGTACTGCTCAATGGCAGTATGAGCGGCAACATGGGCCTCATTATATAGGATCTCCATATTGGTGTCATCAGCCAGGACCTCAGCGGGTACTCCTTATCCTTTAAGAGCCAACCCATCATCCTGGGGTGGTCTTCGAAAATGCCGGGATCTCCGAGTGCCCCAGGATGTAGCTGTCATGAATGCTCCCTGGGTAGTGTGCGCAAATGTGCATGATCCAGAGGTGGTGAACATTCAGTAGGTGGAATCCCTTTCTGTTAATGAAGGGCACATCCTGATGCACCGGTTCGTGCAAAGCAACACGAGTGTTTGATTGTTGGTGCTGATGCTTCTAATGTTCAGTCAAACTGTTTGGTTGATTGAAATGCGTTACAATAATCATTGTCTGAGATATGGCATGTGTACCCATGAGAAGCCACTTGAGAATACTTTGTTTATTAAATGGTCAACACGACCAAAGATTTGAATATCAACTACGTAACATTCCACATATCCACTAACCATTAAACAAGGACATGTCACCATTCCATATTGGCACCAATACAAAGGTATATCCGCTTATTTTCACAAATAATACTAAACACACGGTATCACCCCTCGCAGGTTCCTCAATAGAAATGGAGGAAAAGCTTGGAATGTGGTATCATGTCCAGAGCTTCCTGGTAGAAATGATCTGTCCATCAATGTGTTCCTTGTTCCATGTATCAGTTCCATTCTCCGTCCAGGAGCCGTAGCTCTGCAGTTTCTCCCTTACAGCCCAATCTAATTGGAACTAGATTCTGGCATCCACATATTCCACTGGTGCTCAAGGTGCAGTTGAACATCCTTGACTTCCAGCGTGTTTAACCTGTGGTGATGTGCCAGTTACATGCAGCAGCACTCACCACACCAGCAACAAAAACATCAGCAATCTGTGAAAGCATTTCTTCAGCACTGTCATCAGGCGGCCCATTTGGAGCAATGTCACATACCAGGCCCCGCAGAGTCTTCTTGTTTCAAACCAGGTTGTCTTCTGGACTCATACATCACCCTGAGCCCGGTGTTCCAGGATCCAGGTATTTTAGATAAAATTGTCCTTCTTTCTGGCGATGGAAAAGGAAGGAAACAACATCAGCAGCTTCCAAGCATTTGCAACCATTAGCAGGAGCAAGCAGCAAACACAACCTGCAAATATTTTAGTTTATTGACATTATCAAAATACAAAGGACAATACAATGAGGACGTCAATCACTTGATACCTAGAACTCATCCCCCCCCCCCCCACGCCCCTGACCTACATCAGCAGAAAGGCTCACCAGCCCAGCCCAACCCACCAGAAAAGGCGTCTCCAACATGGAGCTTGGCAGAGGAGAGAGAGCAATCCATTCCAACCCTCCTAAGAGGGGCACAGTTCGGTCCAGAACAGGTTCGGCACATTATAAACAAAACAATAGAGCAACCTCCAAAAGAAAACACAAAACAGGCAGAAAGACACCAGGCATACACCAAGGTCGAAAACCAAAAGAAAGAACAAATTAACAATGCTAACAGCTGCCGAGGCTGCACACGCCCCCCGTCCCCCACCCCCCAGAATCACACCTACGGCGGCGGGAGGGTGCTAAGTAGTGCCTCAATCCACCAGAAAAGGACACCGATATGGGTCCAGTGGAAGGAGAGAAAACACCTCACACTCCCCACCAGAACTGGTAGCGTGCACCAAACAAAAACACAACACAGGCAGGAATATAACGAGGACACCAGCTGCACACCAAGTCAAAATCAAGACAAAAAAACAAAAGGAATACAATACTGCCAACTGTTGGGTCAGCGCACCCCCCTGCCCCCCACCATGGCCCCAACAGCAGACCCACATCAGTGGAAAGGCACCCAATGCATGTACAGGAAAGCACATGCGTGAACATCAGTACGTGCATAAAGAATATCGGCATGAATGACTGCGCCTGTGTGCCAGTTAGAGTGCACATGTGTTACAGCGAGCAGCACAGACCACCGAAAAAAGTCACACTGACAAAGGGCACAGCAGAAGGAGAGGGAGCACCCAACCCCTTCTCCAGCACTGGAAATTTGTCAGGGTCCAGGCTGCAGAAGCGACAGGGGTTGCAGCAGACAACCACACAGCCTCCAGGCAAAAGATGAATACACTGCCACAGATCATAAAAAGTCAGCGGTAGCCCATGAAAGTGCCCCGGCACAACCGCCAGGCTGCGCAGTTGAGCTGGGCTGCCGCCCCTCCTGCAGTATCTGCGTCTGATCTTCCATCACTGACCTGTCTGAGGACCGGGCCACAGGAACACAGGGGGTATTAACAGGTGACCCACAAGTCCAGAGCAGAATACACAGTCAACACACAAAACAGGCCTTTAAAAACACCCACAGACTGCTCAAGCAACCCCTCCTGCATCCTCAACCGGTTGTAGGCCCACCAAAATCCTCCCCTTGCCACACTCAAAGAAAAAGAGACCAAAAGGCAACTACTCCATCCAGAAAGCAGCAAGTAAGCCCAAGGGGAAGAGGCAGCAGGCAAGCAGCAAACAAACTCTCAGCTACAGCTACCTCCAGGCACCTGCCGCCACCAACAGGAGCAAGCAGCAAACAGAACCTGCAGCTGGGAAGTGCGCTCAGAACTAACAAGGCCAATTCCTCATGAGCAACAGCCTTCAGCTGTGAAGCTAAAGGCTGCTCACTGTCAAAGGGAGTTAGAGTGACCTTCAGCATAGAAACCAAGTGCAATACTTTGTCCTGGAAGTGTTTGGTAGGACAGACAGGCAGCAGCTCCAGTTGCCCTTGTTATGGGTCTCCACAACATTTAAAAATAGCTTGTAGGCCTCACAGATGAAAAGCTCCTCAACCCGCAATCCACCATCCCCACCCCCCCCAACCTGGAATGCTTCAGCCCCCCCCCCCCCCCGACCAAGCCCAACTACCACCCTGGGCACTGGGGCAGTATCTGCCATGCCCTTGAGCTGTATGCCAGAAATGACTATTCACCTCCTCAATCCCCCTCAGCAACCATTGTGCCAGCTTCACATTTTTAAAAAGGAGTACTAAACGACTCCCCTGTGATTTCTCACTGGAGATCCAGTTAATTCCGGAGTAGTGGTGGTGGTGGGAGGGGGGGGGGACTGCTCTATTCAATCTCACTAATGAGATGGATGGAAATGAATGCAAATGAGGGTTAATGATATGCTCATTATATTTAGGAGTGATTGGTAACTCGCCATCGGGAGCGGGCTGGTTAAATAGCGAACTGATTTACGCCCGGCGTAAATCTCGATTTTGGCCTTTCCTTCTATTTAACCGGTGCACCCAGATCCGCGGCAGGTGCAAGGCGGTGTTTAAATCGGCCCAACACTTTACCAGCTAATGGACACGTTCAATTGAGTAGCAAACAAATCCCCACCAGTATCACTCTATAGTGTGCAACTGTGAGTCTTTTGGAACTGGAGCAGGTGCATCGCACATCAAATTTTATTTAATGCTTCGCTGTGAGAATTTCTGTTCATAATACTGACACTCTCTCCAGTAATGACATCAGAACTGGTCTCCTGCGAGTTGTAATATGAGTAGTCTTCAGTCTGGGTCCCTTGAGAATGCTCCAGCGGAACAATAAAAATCTGACACTGCTATAATTTTGACTACCGCTGTCTAGTGTTAAAAGTAATTATATGTCAAGTAACTGGTACAGATGCTGAATGACAGTCTCTCTTGTATTATACAGAGCAGTGATGGCTAACCTCTAGTGCAGCACAGTAGCACAGTGGGTAGCACTATTGCTTCACAGCGCCAGGGTCCCAGATTTGATTCCCGGCTTGGGTCACTGTCTGTGCGGAGTCTGCACGCTCTCCCTGTGTCTGTGTGGGTTTCCTCTGGATGCTCCGGTTTCCTCCCACAAGTCCCGATGGACGTGCTGATAGGTAATCTGGGCATTCTGGATTCTCCCTCCGTGTACCCAAACAGGCGCCGGAGTGTCGCGACTAGGAGATTTTCACAGTAACTTCATTGCAGTGTTCATGTAAGTCTACTTGTGACAGTAAGGATTATTATTATTATTATATGCACCCAAGCTGACAGGTATCACTGTGCTCCTGAATATCATTCAAACACATAGGGGTTTAGCCAAGCTGAGCGAGTTACGGGGCTACTTATGTGCCCAACTTGTGTGTCATAACCGGAAGCTACACAGTGAAAGTCAAACAACGTGCAAATGCAAATCGAAACATCTGACCTGTGCAGAAATGGTCACAGTCTAAAAGGCAAGTGTGTTCGAAAGGAAGCAGCCGAGACCTGTCATTCACAATCTTAAATAAATGCAAGATACTGCTGTTGCTAGAAATCTGAAATATAGGAATTCTCAGCAGGTCTGGCAGCATCTGTGGAGAGAGAATTGGAATTTTGGTCGAATATGACTCTTCTTCAGAATGTAGAACTGTGATGGGTTTTTATGCTGTTGGCAGAAAGGAGGTGGAGGAAGAACAAAAGATCCAGGACTTAGTAATGGAGGCAGAGATTAAATGTCAAAGATGTCATGCAACAAAAGGCAAAGGGAGCGAGTGTGAATGCCAGAATAATAAACAGCTCTGTGCAAAAGCAAATGTAGAAAAACTGAGTGAAAGTCCGTCACCCACATGATGGTTTCTCTTTCTACATTTCTATTATTACATTTTCAAAATGTTATTGTTCTGATGAAAGATCATCGACTTGGATGATTGGTTTGACGTTAATGACCGTGGCGGTAACGCCAGAGACAACCCCATTTTTGAAGCCCTGATGTGATTGCTTGGCAATCAGGCAGCTAATTGTTGCTCATTACGCCTTTGGTGCCTTTAAGGGTGAAGGTCATGACCCCCAAGGGCTGCCAACCTTTCAGAGAGTTAGCAGCTCTTCAATCCCAGCTATGCTTCTGGGGAGGGAAGCACGATGACCCAGTGCCCTTAGCTCTTGGACTGTGACGCTGACTGTGACGCTGAGAACCCGGCTTCGAATCCCAGCCCTGGGTCACTATCTGTATGGAGTTTGCACATACTCCCCGTGTCTGTGTGGGTTTCACGCCACAACTTAAAAAGATGTGCAGGTTAGGTGGATTGGCCATGCTAAATTGCCCCTTTATTGGAAAAAAATAAATAATTGGGTACTCTAAATTTATTTTTAAAAAGCAATGCCTCTGGGAGGCATTGCTGCTGTTGATATTGTTGCCGGCTTAGACCAGTGGTGATGTAGGGGACCCGGAACTAAGATACCCTTACTAGGGCTCCTTCACCAGGGCCAATCAATCAGGCAGGTCCCAGCGAGTTGGGGGTAAGGTCTGTCAGCAGAGGTAGCCCTTGCTGCAAGAGGGGGCCTCCATCTGCCCTCCATGGAGTCAGACAGCTTTTATTACGTGGCATTGATTGGCCATTTAAAGGGCTCAATCAGCTTCTGTTAGGAAGGTTATCCTCAATCTGACAATGACAAGGGGTCAGGAAGGAAAAAGGCATTACACCCCCGCCTTCTCTCTTGGTTCTACACTCCCCCTGCCTCCTAGCCCACTCCTGAGGGTGGCATTAAATTCTGTGCAGTAGCTCAGTTTCTCTGTCCATAGGTGTGCCTGACCTGCTGAGTAATTCTACTTTTCTGTTTTAGTTTATTTCACCCCATCAAACAGGCATGAGTTGTTTCTAAATTTTTGTTAATGTTTTGTTACCTGTGTGGTAGGTAACATGTGCTACTCAATCCTTGGTTAATGATGAGGTCTTCTGAATCTCGATGAAGAAGACTCAAACTCATCCAGTAGTAACAAAAGGTTTATTGAGTAACTATAACAATAATTGCATGAGTTCTATACTTTAACTTTGATACTGTAGTTAGATCTTGTTAACCTTATCACTAGTAACTATATGTAACTCCACTAGCCATCTGAACTAGTCTGCTATTGCCCTGGTCACAGTGCACCCAAGAGAGCCAGAGACATAATGTGGTTGCCTTTTATACCCCTGTTAGTTCGGCCCTCTGGTGATCACGTGGTGCTACTGATTACACATTAACCCCTTGTGTATATGCACATATAGAGATCACTACATCCCCCTTTTTTCGTGTTACATATTTTCTGTATGTTGTAAAGAACTTTGAACAAACGGAGGCACTGGTAACGGCGCCGTTGCGGCTCCCTCCAACGAGGTATACCACGAGCCCGGTGGTGGCGGCTATCCTCAAAATTTGGGGGCAATGGAGAAGGCATAGGGGAGAAGTTGGAGGCTCGATGGAGGCCCCGATACGGGGGAACCATCGGTTTGTCCCAGGGAGCATTGATGGCGGATTTCTGGGCTGGCACAGGGCAGGGGTTAGGAGGTTGAGGGACCTGTTTGTGGACGGGAGGTTTGCGAGCTTGGGGAGTTAGAGGGGACGTTTGGGCTCCCCCCGGGGAACATGTTTAGGTACATGCAGGCTAGGGCGTTTGGCAGGTGGAGGGGTTCCCCTTGCTGCCCCCACGTGGGGTATGGGACAGGGTGCTCTCAGGGGTGTGGGTTGGAGGAGGGAGGATTTCGGACACATACCGGGTAATGCAGGAGGTAGATGAGGCCTCGGTGGAGGAACTGAAGGGGAAATGGGAAGAGGAGCTGGGTGAGGAGATTGAGGAGGGGACGTGGGCGGATGCCCTGGAGAGAGTGAATGCCTCCTCTTCCTGTGCGAGGCTTAGCCTCATACAGTTCAAGGTGCTGCATAGGGCCCACATGACTAGGTCGAGGATGAGTAGGTTTTTTGGGTGCGAAGACAGGTGTGCTAGGTGCTCGGGGAGCCCAGCGAACCACGCCCATATGTTTTGGGCATGCCCAGTGCTGGGGGAGTTTTGGAAGGGGGTAGCAAGGACGGTGTCGAGGGTGGTAGGATCCAGGGTCAAGCCAGGCTGGGGACTCGCAATTTTTGGTGTTGCAGTGGAGCCGGGAGTGCAGGAGGCGAAAGAGGCCGGTGTTCTGGCCTTTGCATCCCTAGTAGCCCGGCGGAGGATCTTGCTCCAATGGAAGGATGCGAGGCCCCCAAGCGTGGAGACCTGGATCAATGATATGGCGGGGTTCATTAAATTGGAGAAGGTGAAATTTGCCCTGAGGGGATCAGTACAAGGGATCTTTAGGCGGTGGCAGCCTTTCCTGGCCTTCCTGGCGGAACGGTAGGGAAATAGGCCGGCAGCAGCAGCAACCCGGGGAGGTGGGGGGGGGGTTTGGTTCGGTGGGAGGGAGAACTGTGTACATGGGTTTGTGGGATGTGGCGGGTGTTATCTCTTTCCCTTTTGTTGTTTGTTTTTTTTTTCCTTTTGTTTGCAGTTGCTTTTGTAGTTGGGTGGGTGTTCTTGGGTTTTTACCATGGTTGTTTTGTTAATATTGTTTTGTTGTTTATATTTTGTGAAAATCTTAATAAAAATTATTTTAAAAGAAGAACTTTGAACAAGCATAATTGATGCAGTTTGCAAATGCATTACAGAAAATCAATGTGTTAGTCCGTCAAATGTGAATACATTTAGTCTCTTAGGTTTTTTTTGCTTGTGTGAAATAGGTAGACAAATGATGTTATATACAAGTTGTGACGATCTTGATTATACAAAGCCAATTAATATTTATGAGTCCAATCTTAATAAAAGAATTTGTGAGTTCAAACTTCATGAATTTATTCGGTTGAGTTGCTTTCTTCTTCTGTTGTTGATGTGATGATGTTTATGTTGTTATTTCTTTGTGAATGTTGTCAGTGTTCTTGTGTTTAGGTGACCATCAAGTCATCATGAGGTGTTAGAATGGTCGAATCAGTTTGTTGTCTGATTTAGACTTTCTTTTTTATTCTCTATACTGTGGTAGCGATTCTGTGTTACACCGTTATCTGACCTGGACTTTTTTCTGTGCTTGCGGTATTGATTCTGTATGTCATCTTTATTGCCTGATCTGGATTTTTTCCTGTGCTCCTGTTATTGATCTAGTGTCACATCTGCCTTGAACGCAGGTGTGCTTGCTTGTTCTGGAGCACATGTGAATTTGTGAGATTCTTTGTCATGCCATGACATGTTTGTAGTCTTGTCATTGTTTTGCAGTGTGCTGTGGCATTGTCCTTCATATGCAGAGTTGTACCATGTTGTACAGGTCGTTGTTTCATTCTTGTAATTTCTGTTGTTTCTGTCTTGGTCGTTTTCGTTGTTGTTCTTGTTGTTGTTTTTGTCGTGCTTGTTGTTTCTGTTTTTGTTGTTTTCGCTGTTGTTCTTGTTGTTTTTCTTGCCGTGCTTGTTGTTTCTGTTTTTGTTATGCTTCTTGTTGTTTTTGTTGTTCTTGTAGTTTTTGTTGTTCTGCTTGTAGTTTTTGATGTTGCTGTCGTTGTTCTTGTTTCTGCAGCGCTTCTTGCGGTTTTTGTTGTTCTGGTTGCGCTCAATGAGTGTTCCGTGTAGATGATGTGAGTCATTGTCACAGTTATTGGTGTCAGTGTCCTTTGTGGTATCTGTTACATTGAGCATTTCTTCTTGAGAATTGTGAGGATGATCTGATGTTGCATTGATGTTGGTGACATCAGTCATTTATGGTGGATTGATTCCTCTTCTTTGCTTCCTTGGTACTCCTCTTCTAGAGTCATTTCTGGTTCACTTGAATCATCATTATTTCTTGGTGCACCTCTTTTGGAGTCATTTCAGGTTAATTTGAATCATCTGTGATCTCTTTGTGCTCCTCTTCTGGAGTCAAAATCTTCAAGATTTCAATTGACGTGGTCTCTCTGGACTCTTGGTGTTCCTCTTCTGGAGTCAAAATCTTCACGATTTCATTTGACGTGGTCCCTCTGGACTCATGAGTAGCCCTCCTCTGATTGTTGAATGCTTCTGTACAGACAAGCTGAGATCTGTCAGTCTCGCTGTGATCCTGCACATCCTGTATGGGAATTGTGATTTCTTCGTCACTTGTCTCATTCAGTGTCTTCTTGTTGGTTAAATGAGCTGGGTAGACTTTCATAGTCTTCTTCTGGTGGCTCAAATAAGCTGGATAGACTGTCTTCTTGTTGGTTAAATGAGCTGGGTTCTGGTGGCTCAAATAAGCTGGGTAGACTGTCATAATATTTTTGTTGTTCACGTGAGCTTGGTAGACTTTCATAGTCTGTTGCTGGAAATGCAGTTAAGGTGGATAGGCCCTCATAGTCTTGTTCAAGCATGGAGTGTTTGCTTGCTTCCATTTGTGAGTCTGTCACCGAGCTGTCTGTGGAGGCTTGCGTCATTCTCTTTGTGGAGGCTTGTGTCGCTCTCTCTGTGGAGTCGTTCATCGCTCTCTGTGGAGTCTTTCATCGCTCTCTCTGTAGAGTCCTTCGTCGCTCTCTCTGTGGAGACTTTCATCGCTCTCTCTGTGGAGTCTGTCATCGCTCTCTCTGTGGAGTTGTGCAGTGTTCTTGCTGTCGATTCGATCTGTGCTCTCTGTGTGCCGTTGTCTTCTTCTTGGGTATTGCTGTCATCCAATGTATCGACGATCTGCCATGGCATCATGGTATTGGATTCATTTACCATGAGAAGAGTCATGTTGAGTTTTTCAACTGTGTTGCTGATTCAATGATCATCAATTCCAAATAACTCATCCATGTCTGAGCAGTAGTCTTCAATGAACAAATCATCTCTTTTTGTTTCGGATTTGTCATTGTTCTTTCTATGTCCAATGAAGAAATCATCTTCTGAGTAATATTCTTCAATTAACAAATCACTGTGCCCTCCTCTTGGGTGGTGACTGGGTGCTGTGGAGGTTATTTTTAATTGGTGGTGTAAGTTCGGGCATTGTTCTGTCTTTTGATTTAAGAAAATTGGGTTTTGCAGCTTTATATGTCTTTTTGTTCATTTTCGTGCATTTCCCTTTTAAGTGGGAGTGGTCCGGGTCCTCTGACGTCATGACGCTTGTGACATCATGCGTAGGAATCGATTGCAAATGCGCAATTCAAGTTTCCTTTACTATGCGCTATTTTCTCAACTGCGCATGTGCGGCTTCTCGAGTGTGTTTCGCCGTTTTCCTTCTTTTGGAGAAGTGCGCATGTGCGTACTGGCTGGAACGCTCTCGCTCAAGGTGGCTGCCAATCAAAAAGCGCTGCTACATCGAGTGAGATCCTGCCTCTGCTTCATGATGAGTGTTCGTGCCATTTTTACCGATTTTGTTTCATTGATACTGATTCTGTGTTTGTAAAGTCTCACAGTACTGATTGTGTTTTTGTTCATAAGCAAGGCATTTTTGTATAGCAATTTCTAGAATTAGATATTTATCGTGTGAAAGTTCTTCCTTCAAAATTTTTGTCAGATAGTCCAGAAATTAATTGATCCATTATCATAGTGTCTCTGAAATCAGCATAATCACAGCCTTGTGGTATTAACTTTAGATTTGTAATAAAATCAGTGATCAGCCCTCCGTTTCTCTGGCATGTATGACAAGAGTTAAATCTTTCCAGCATCGCACCAGACTGACTCTTAGTGTTCATCAAATTTTTTGAGTATTATTTCTATTTTGGTGTTGTCTTCACCTTCTAAGTAATCAAAGCAATTATAGATTTCCCTAGCTTCACGCCCTCTTATTGATAGTAGTGTTATTTTTCTTGTGTCAGAGACCATGCTTAAATCATTAGCTGCGATAAATATTTGGAATATCTGTTCAAATCTTTTCCAGTTATAACTTAAATTACCGGTTGTTTCCAGCTGCCCTAGAGGTCCAATGAGTCCCATAATTAGTCGTTGAGGATCCATTTGCTGCGAAGTCTTCCACAGTCAAATATCCGGTCTTAATTTTCTTCTCTTTTTGTCTAACCTAATCTAACTAGTTCTGTTAAAGCCAATGTTTTGTTACCTGTGTGGTAGGTAACATGTGCTACTCAATCCTTGGTTAATGATGAGGTCTTCTGAATCTCGATGAAGACTCAAACTCGTCCAGTAGTAACAAAAGGTTTATTGAGTAACTATAACAATAATTGCATGAGTTCTTTACTTTAACTTTGATACTAGTGATAAGGTTAACAAGATCTAACTACAGTAACTATACGTAACTCCACTAGCCATCTGAACTAGTCTGCTATTGCCCTGGTCACAGTGCACCCAAGAGAGCCAGAGACCCAATGTGGTTGCCTTTTATACCCCTGTTGATCCAGCCCTCCAGTGATCATGTGGTGCTACTGATGACGTAGTATACTTGTGTGCCTTCAAATCATACAATTATTTTAAAGCAGCTGTTTGGGTGTGTTTGAAAAATTCCAATCTTGTCTCACTCATGGCCTCCAAACTAAGACATGGTTCTATGGGTGCTTACAAATCCCTCAACTAAATAGCCATTCTTCAACTGTGTGCCGAGACATGTAACCATGGAGGCATCACAGCCAATCTTGTCATGGTCGGATGGCAACACACTGAGGAGTGTTTTTCACCTCCTGGAGAGGAGTGACACTTTGGCTAGTCATTGTGTACTCACTGTAACCTAGGTGCTAAAAAGCGACAAAATCAAGGAAATGGGCAGAAGCAGACAAAAAGTACTGGAGACAATTAAGGAAGTAAAATCGGACAAATCTCAGAACCTGAGGGCCTACATCCTAGGATTCTAAAAGAGATAGCCGCAGAGATGGTGGATAATTGGCTTTCATTTTGCAAAATTCCTTAGCTTCTGGAACAATCCTAGCAGATTGGGTGTAGCAGATGTGACACCCCTGCCTCTTAACCAGAAGCTCTGTGTGTAAGTCCCACCTCAAGACTTGATGGCCAAGGAAGGTGCATTCATAATGTGGTCAAACCAATTGAGTGTGCCAACCTGCAAATCCTTCCAAACATGCCAATGGCTGGCGTTGAGAAGGGCAGACTCCTGGTCAGCCATGCTTGATGTGGAGTGGCACCCCTCAAGCTACAAGCCTCTGGCAACGGACTAGTGATCTGTTCCTGGAATTACTGGCTATGGAAACAGAGGAAGGTCTGCCTTACAGCACCACTAGGTGTAGGAGGAGAATTGGAATTGGAAATGCTACACCAATACTCAAGGCATGAGGGAGAGAGAAAATGGGGATCTGCTGGCCAGTCAGCCTGACATAGTCATCAAGAAAAGGCTGGCATCTATTATTAAGAAATACACTTTGAAATTCATAGTATGATCAAAGTCAACATGATTTTATGGAAGGATAATTGTATTTGACAAACTTATGAATATTTTTTGAGGGTGTAAATAATACAGTAGGTAAAGGGGAACCAGTAAATGTAGTATACATGGATTTCCAAAAGGAATTCGATAAGGTATCAGTCGTGATAAGAAGATGTGAAGGAATATATATCTGTCACCCTGGCTACTTTGGAGAAATGGCTGAGTTAATAAAATGGCTGTTGGTGACCACATGGTGGTAATTCTGGAAGTTTCTGAGCAATTTGAAAATGGAAAAGCTAACACATCAAACTTCTGGAATATAACACTCCTTGAATGGGCTAAGTATTCCAAACCAACCAGTCTCACTGTAAAATGCGGCTTGCCTGATCTACCCAAAGCATTGGAATCTAACCTGTTCACCTTGGAGACCTCGGGTGAGTGCCATTCAGTGTTGGTCCTCACAAACAGGGACCAGGTGGAATGGCACTTGGAGGTCTCCCAGAGGATCAGAGGCCCCAAGGTAATTGCCCTCTGGGCAGGGTGACACCCTGACACTGCTGGTGTGATCAAGACACCTTGGTACTGCCAGCCTGGCACCCTGATTGCCACTTGGATGACAGCCTGGCAGTGCCAGGCTGGCATTTTTCCAAGGTCAGAGGGCTGCCCATGTGAGGTGGCATGCAGGGGTTCCCGAAGATCCCTTATAGGTGAATTGGGACTTTGGGGGGCGGGGGTCGAGAGATCTGAACGCCATTTAAATGCTTGTACAAACGGAACTCCTCAGTGCAGGAAACAGGACTGAGTGCCGCCTGGGTGGGGCATTACCCGCTGAGGCCCTGAATTGGAATAAAGTCCTGATAGAAAGCATGGTGTATTTGAGCGCTGAGAGTGCCAGGAAACACCTGGCTAAACACGCACGTCATGGGAATCTGTTGCAATCTGGTTAGATTTTGACCACAGAGTAATATATCTGAGTTTACTTATAATGCAAAACTAAGGGGAATGTAAACTGTGAAGAGGACACGGAGAGGATGCTGTTACAAATGTGAAATTTTATACAATTATTACAATTTGGGACTGTCTTTAATTTAGGAGTAAAATAGAGTAAAGGGGGTCATGAGATCTTTTCTAACTGATACCAAGCCTGGTTTGCTTGGTTATTAAGAGATTAAAAGGAGGTCCCAGATTGATCTATGGGGGAAAAGGTGCAAGGTGTTCATGCCTGTATACAATGGCAAAAGCATTTGTGCTGATGGTGGATAGACTATTAGACTCCAAAGATGTTATGAATCACTGGATTTGTAAATGGTTATACTTTAAACTATCGATTTAATTTCAAGATAGAATGCAGTTGGGAGGTTGAAAGATAGCTATTTAACATTTTACCTGGATACTAGCCCATGTGAGTGTGTGTATTTTGCGAGAGTCCATAGGAAGACATATTAGAATCAGGTTACAGGTTTCTCTAAAATTATCACTGAGCCTCAAAGACAGGGTTAGTATGTGAGAATCCAGCAGAGAATGATAGCAGAGAGATAGGGGCAGCAAGTCTCTATTGTTCACCACACAAGAATGTGGTTGGGAGTTCATGCTCAGATTGAACATTTAAAGGAGACTGGAAGATTCACCTAGCTTTGGCTCGGGGGAGTAATCTCCAGGGTAATAACCTCTTGACTGTGAAAGCCAGTTCAGGGATTAGAATCAGGAGCTAAGACTCATTTTGCACTGGTTCCAGGAGAATAGATGATCTATTTAGGGACAGAGTAAAGTATATCTTTGGAGGGAGATTTTTGTCACATTATAGCATTGACAAAGAAATAAGTAGTTTAGAGTATGAGTTGACTACAGAATAGTGTGTGGTCAGTGTTTCTTTTAGTTTGTTTATTGCAGTAAAAGTCTTCAAAACTTGAAATCTCACCATTTCTAGTTTGGTGGGGAGAGTGAAAGCTGATCTGGCAAGGTGGGATGGTCTCCCTCTGTCACTGGCAGGTCGGGGACAGGCAGTTAAAATGAACGTGTCGCCGCAATTTCTGTTTATTTTCCAATGCCTGCCGATTTTCCGGCCAAAGGTATTTTTCAGAGAGACTGAAGGAATGATTACTTCGTTCATATGGGGAGGGAAGGTGACCAGAGTTAGAAAGGTGCTGCTACAGAGGGAAAGGCAGACAGGGGGTTTGAGTCTTCCGAATCTGATGTATTATTACTGGGCAGCGAATGTAGAGAAGGTGCAGAGCTGCGTCAGAGGGGTCGATTCCCAGTGGGTCAGAATGGAGGAGAGTTTGTGCAGGGGGTTGGGGTTCAAGGCGCTAGCAACAGCGCCGCTCCCAATGGCCCTGGGGAAATACTCGGGGAATCCAGTAAAAATAGCTTCATTGAGATTTGGAGGCAGTTTCGCCACACCTCCGGTTGGGGGCAGGGTCAAGGGAAATGCCAACTTGGGGGAACTACAGATTTGAGCCAGGGAAGTGGGATGGAAATTTTCAGAAATGGGAGGAGAAGGGGATTAAGACACTAAAAGATTTGTTTCTTGGGGGTCGGTTTGCAGGATTGAAGGAGCTGGAAGTGAAGTATGGGCTGGAGCAGGGGGAAATGTTCAGACACATGGAGGTTCAAGATTTTGCCAGCAAGAAGATACAGAGCTTCCTGGTGGAGCTGGCCTCAACATTGCTGGAGGAGGTGCTGACGACAAGGGGACTGGAGAAGGGGGTAGTGTCAGCGGTTTACAGAACTATTTTGGAAGAGGAGAAGGCACAACTGGAAGTGATCAAAGCAAAGTGGGAGGAAGAGTTGGGAGAGGGTATGGTGGTGGGGTTCTGGTGTGAGGTGCTCCAGAGAGTGAATGCCTCCACCTCGTGTGCGAGGTTGGGGCTGATACAGCTGAAGGTGGTATACAGAGCACACCTCACAAGGGCGAGGATGAGCCAATTCTTTGAAGGGGTACAAGACATGTGTGAACGTTGCCGGGGAGGGGGGGGGGTGGGGGGCACGTAAATAACGTTCATATGCTTTGGTCCTATCCGAAGCTGGAGGATTATAGGAAGGTTTTTAGGGCAATCTCTAAAGTGGTGCACGTGACACTGGACCTGGGTCATCGGGAGGCCATATTTGGAGAGTTGGACCAGCTGGGGTTGGAAATGGGTGCGGAGGCAGATGTTGCAGCCTTCGCCTCATTGATCACCCGAAGGCAAATCCTGTTGGGATGGAGAGCAACCTCTCCTCCCTGTGCCTGGCGTGGGGACCGGTTGGAATTCTTGACTCTTGAGAAGGTGAAGTTTGAACTGAGGGGAAGGATGGAGAGGTTCTACAATTCATGGGCACTATTCACTATGCTCTTTCAAGAACTGGATAACATTGAACATTAGTTGGGGGGGGGGGGGGGGGTGAGAGGTTTGGGGACTGTATGTGTTAATGGTGACTATGGGTGATTCCTGATACCTCTTTCCCATTTGTTTATGTGAACATGCGGGCTAATGTTTGGGATTTGGTGGGAGGATGGGATTGTTGTTATTGATATGGGGATTGACATCATATTCGTTACTGATTATTGTTTATTGATGGTGGGTGCACATTTGGGAGAAAATGTGAAAAAGGAGAATAAAAATATTTTTTTAAACTGGAAATCTTGTGCATATTTTTTAATTGTTCGCTGGGAATTCAAATTTATTTTTGGATCTTAATGGTCTCTACAAGGATCAGAGTGCAGCAAAGTGATTCAACAGGTTAAGTAAATGGATAATAATATGGCAAATGAAATATGGGGCGGGATTTACCAGCTATTCACGCTGGTGGGAAATTTTGGTCCCTCATCAGCATATGGGTTTCCCAGCAAGGGGTGCAGTCAATGGGAAGTCCCATTGACAACGGCAAGATCAGTAGATCCCACTGGTGGGCTGCTTCGGCCGCCAAAAAACCTGCTGCGGGGTGGTCGAAATATCCCATCCATAATGTGGGAAGTATGAAGTTATTTACTTTCTTGTAAGAATAGAAAAACACATTTTTTTTTTAAAAGGCATAAAACCTGTAAATATAAATTGAGAGATTTGGATGTATTCATACAATGAACACAGAAAGTCTGCATGCAGATACAGCAAGTAGGAAGGCAAACAGCAAGTTGGCCTTTAATAAGGGGATTGGAGTACAGGAATAAGGACATCTTGCTACAGTTGTACAGGGCATTGCTGACACTACACCTGGAGTATTTTGCATAGTTTTGGTCTCCATTTTTAAGGAAGGATATGCTTGTATCGGAATCAGTGCTGCAAAGGTTCACTAGATTGATCCCTGGAATTAGAGGGTTATCTTGTATGCTAAATAAAGTGGCCCTATATTCTCTGGATTTTAGAAGAATGAAGGGTGATACCATTGGAATATACAAAATTATGGAGGGGCTTGACAGGATCGACACTGAGGTTGCGTCTGCTGGCTGGGAATCTAGAATATGTGGGCAGAGTCGCAGCATATGGTGTCGATCATTTACGACTGAGTTGAGAACATTCTTCACTCAAAGGTGAATCTTTGGAATTCTCCACAGCAGAAGGTTGTGGCACGCTCCATCACGGAAAATCTTTAAGGCTGGGATAGGCAGAATTTTGGTCACTCGGGGAATCAAGGGATATGAGGAGCGGCAGGAAAGAGGGGCTGAAACCCAAGATCAGACATAATCATATTGAATGGTGGAGCTGGCTCGACAGTCTGACACACTCCTGCTCCAATCCCTTGTGTTCTTGTTGTCCCAACTGAAACCAGTTAATCTTACAGGGATCTAAACTGAAACCTTCCTGTCAAATAAAACTGCTTGCTTGAGCGTGGTCCTTGTGGTTAAAGTGCCTGAAATATAATAAGAATATTTTGTGAATCCTTGCTGATGAAAAAAAAGACTTTTCATATCGGAAAGCTCGTGGATTAACTTCCTGGCCTGTGTGTAGAACCAATGTAAAGAGTACATTATTCTTCCCATGTAGGTCCTTTTGAATCTACAGGGGTAAGTGTAAAATAATTCAACTACTGGAAAAAAGTAGTATTTTTTTCTGCTAATCCAATACAGTCACATTTATTGTCAGACTCTATGCACACTGTCAAAGCAGCCAGACTTGACTGGCCAAATGTATTGTACTTGGGGAGAATTCACAGGGGAGGTTTCACAATCTTTACTAAAAATAAATACAAGACTTAAAAGTGTTGCACAGCTCTAAAATATACAAAGGCTTAGAAATTAATTGTAAACTTTGAAAACATTTTACAAAAAAGCATCTCGGCATTTTAAAAAGTCCATATTTACAAATATTACAAAAAAATTATAAAATGGCTGCAAATCCATAAACCATTCTTGTCTTCCAGATGATCTGGTTCTAGGTACCAATACAGTTACACTGTAACCTTCTTTTATTTTTAATTTTATACAATAAACCAAAACCTAGATTTTGTTAACTCTGCCATCTATGCAGTTTAAATGCATTCATTCAACCTTTGGCAAAACCCTAGGCATAATTCTTTTAAGAGACCGCATACATTATTGATTTAAACTGTCCAGAACCTTGTAGTTGTCTTATATATGCCAAATAAACAGAAAGAAAGCCTATATAAATTAGGAATTATCAGATGCTATAAGGAAGCAGCTGCAGAACTTCAAACACTCAACTGTCTTACACTTCAGTGCAAACTACAGAACACACATATTGGAATGATGGTTCACAGAAATAATTTGTACAATATAATTCATTCAACTTATTTGGAGATGGCAGTAGTGTCTGAGCATTTAATAATTGTACGAGTGCTTCAAAAAAAGCTCAGCAGTATCTCTTGTAACTATGCATCATATATTTTAACAAATAAATTTCCAGAAGAATCTTTTCTTTATTCTTAAATATATTCATGTAGCTTTATGTTCTAGGGGAAAATATATGGCACGAGGTTGCTGATATTGTAGCTGCTTGACAGCTGATATATAAACGTCTGCTGAAAAACACTACTGCTCGTTCAGTCATTTATCACGCTAAATGATTAAAAAACTATGTGTGTTGATTAATTCATATCCACCTGCAGCGATAAAAAGCACTCGTATTACTGAAGAAAATGTGCTCATATGTCAATATCAGGTTATTCTAAATAATAAAAGTAAAGTACTAAGGCTGCTGGAAATCTGAAATAAAATCAGAAAGTGTTGGAAAAACTCAGCGGCCAACATTTTCTAGCAGTTCCCGCAGGTGGGTTCTTCTGGTCCCGGTGACAGGACTCCTCCCCCCTCTCTCCCCCTCCCTGCGGTTTCCCTGGAGATGGAAGGTAAGAACAGGGAAACCATTGACACCGGCAGGACTGGAAGATCCCGCCAATGGTGGGCTGCCTCCACCCGACAGGTCTGGCAGCATCTGTAAAATGATAAACAAAGTTAACGCTGGAACTTCATGGGTGTTGACGCCGACCAGATACCAATGATGCACCCCCATCGTGGGTTTCCTGGCAGCGAGGGGAGCACTCAACGGGAAACCTCGTTAACAATGGCGGGACCAGAACATCCGCCACCATGAAACACACGGCAAGTTGCGAGGTAAATCCCGCCCAATGTTTCAAGTCAAATATGATTTTTTATTCCTTAACATTAACTCTATTTCTCTCTCCACAGATACTGCCAGACACACTGAATCTTTCCAGCATTTTCTTTTTTTAATCCAAACCATGTTGAGTTTGACGGACAGGAATTACATATTTGAAGCAATTTCATCAGTGGGCAGCAATTCCCAAATTGTTAAGATATGTTACAACGCCCCCCCCCCCCCCCCAACCCCTTAGTTTCTCATCTGAGGAAATAGGATTAATATTTTTGGGGAGGACCACACTTTACTGGAGAATTTCCTTTCAAATGTTATCATTTTATCAAGTGCTGATCAGTCTCGCCGTACACTTCCAACTCTTTCTGTTCTTATGTCCATTTCATCATTTGCATGTTTTCCTGATATATTTTTCTCCTGTGATTGTTGCTTTAGTTGAAAGTTGAAGTGCTGATCTGGCCAGATATGATTAGCTGGAACAGCCATTTCCTTTTAACTGAAGTTGACCAAGACCCATGAGTAAACACTCAAAGGGGCCAACAGTGTTTTGCTCTGTGTTGTGTGCAGCTCATTGACCTGAAGATAGTCAGTTCATGGTGCCAATATACTTTCAATTGTTTTTTCAGCAATTAAGTGTTTACAGCTTTGTCACCATCCAGTCCTAAGTTGGGGCTGTTCTCAAGTCTTCAGTGTGGATATCTTAATATCTACATTGCTCTCTGCATTTTGTCAGCTTGCTGAAGTGGAATTACAGTCTTCTTTGCAAAATTTCTTTACTGAACGTCACTGGGTCAATCTGCACTTTAAAAATATCCCATTTTCTTACCCATTCGCATATCATTCATCTCTCACGGTTACTCATCCTCTTCTTACTTTATGAATATAGCATTTTCAATACACATGAAATAACTTCTCTAGCTTGTCCATTTTTGGATTTTACACCATCACCAATTCCTTCGAAAACCTATGGAGGGGGTGCAATTTTAAGCTAACTTGCTGGGCGGTGAACCCATGGGATCGACAGGTTTTATGTTTCGCCCACTGTTTATTGACAAGTTAATGCTTCGGTTAAAATTGCCCCCCCCTTGCACTTACTGCTCTTCTCTCCCTTTTTACTGAAGAACTTAAAACTACAAAACAAAATGCCTTTTTTTTCTTTTCAGTTAATTCCATGTTAATCTCATGATATTGACATCTGTGCACTATAACCTGTAGCTTAAACAAAATTTACACTACATGGTAAAGTCTCTTATAACCAAGGCTCAACGTTTTTTCCTCACTCCCCAACCCCACCAATGTGGTTCCAAAAATGCTTACATATTGTTTTAAACTATGGCATTTTTGCAAACATGCAATTCTCGGTGTTTACACACAAGTCATTCAAATTTAATCACAAAAATAATCATTTTCTTCGGTTCATTTTTTTTCTATTTGTACAATATAATGATCTTTAGTAAATTTTAAAAAAACATAATATTTTTCATGATTAGGTAGTACAGTATTAATCCTTTTGATGTAATTCTATTTCTACTGGACACAGCAGAAGTTGATTAAGATTTAAACTGTAATGGAAGACTGCTTCAGCAATGTATAATTTTAAACTGTTAGAATTGGACAATGGTATCAATTAGATTCAAATGTCCACGTATCTGTAAAGACCCTGCCAGCCTTGTGAAGATGTAAAAGTTATTTTTCTTTCAAACTAATTAAACAGAGTATCTGTGGATGACAAGAAGCCACAAACTCAGTGTAGCCATTGTTAGGAATAATAATAAGAGCTAAAGTTCAGACAGTATTTGCAAGGTATACTTTTGAAAAAAAAATATTTTCCTCATGTTTACCTGCATAAATCATTGTTTTAGTCTTTAAAATATTGGTCTATTTCATTCCCAGAACTCTCTGATGGTGCAAATTTTGAAGAATGTGCATTGCTCAAAGGATTAATAATTTTTTGAAATTGAGTAAAAGTGATGGTATTTACATTAGTTTCAAAGCCTGTGCTGAGCATATCACTGGTATTTCATTTCTTGTTTAGAAGATCATCACTAAGTTGGAAATACCAAGAACTGCACTGTACATTTCTCACAATTGTCCTATTGCTTAAGCAGCCGTTTAATCATTCTAGGAAACAACACCCCCTAATAGCAAACAAAAGGGAACAACCATGCATACATCCTTGCAAAGTTCATCAGAGACCCTTAAACAGAGTATTGGCCCAAATTCATTTAGGACAGCCTTCGATTTCCTTTCATTAAGTAGTCAAAAATCTCTCTTTTCCTGGTTTACTCTGGTTGCATTTCAAAATGTAGCTTATTTAATCAAAATATGTGTACACTAAAATGATTGAATCATGAGCAGTTTTGGAGGAACAGTGAAGGGATCTAGTATCTCAATACCTTTTTTTTCTTAATACCTTGGGCAGCAGTCTGTTTTGTTTTGTTTTGTTAATTGTTTCAGACCTGCCCTGCTTTTGATAAACCTTTCAGGATAAACATTGCTAAACTAAACCACATGCACATTTCTGTCTGCTCTACAACTGCTGCTGCACCCGGCTGTTAGTATGTGTCCTGCGAGTTCCGATCGTCATGTGGGCTGCCATCCGAGTTTTCTGCTTCCCCCTCGGAAATGACTTGCATTGGCGCACTGTGAAGGCGACTGCGCACGCTGTAACGACTGCTGCCCGCTGCAGGCGGGGCTCGAGATCGACTTGGCCGGGAAGAAAGTGAGGCCGAGAAGCTGCGGGAGGAGATCCCTTCCGTGCTGAACCTTGGGGAACAAGGTGCAACTGGTGATTGCATTTCACATCCAGAAGGGAAAGGGGGATTGTCCTCGCAATCTTTCGCCTGTTCTGAGGAACTGTCTCCTGGGGACTTGGGAGATACTGGACTTGCAGATTTCAATATTTCGGCTGCAGATAGTCGATAGTTGGAGTCTGATCGGCTGCCTTTCTTCAGCAGCAGTAATTTGAACTCCTCGTGGGAAGTGTTAGATTTGCGGACACTCCTATAAATGGGGCTAGACTGTTTCTGAGTAGCAGGAGGAGTTCCAGGGGAACTGCCAGGGGATGGTTTTGGTTTGTTTACATTCGGCCCTTCATCGGAATCTTTCCTTCCCAGAAGTTTCCTCTTTGATCTAGAAGGCAAAGCAAAATAGATAAAAATTCTAACATCAACCATACAATAAGTTGTTGACTAAAATGGATGTATTGTTACACAATTTAGTAATGACTGGGAAACTGGGTTACCAACTCAGATTGGATGCACTCCTGGATGTTTCAAACGGTCTTTTTTTTCCCAATCTGCAATACTTTTATAGCGTAAGAAAAAAAAGTGAAAAGTAAACGGAAAAGAAGATACACCATTGTTAATGCCCTTATGATATTTCTCCTGGGTTTCTCACAGATGGATCTCAGGGGATTCATTCAAGAGGACAATCCTGTAGGGATTCCCACATGGGAAAGGGCAGTGGGGCAGATGACTGGCTTACAAATGAAATTCACATTCATTTTTTAAAAAATATATTTTTATTCTCCTTTTTCACATTTTCTCCCAAATTTACATCCACCAACAATAAACAGTAACGAATATAATGTCAATCCCCATCTCAACAACAATAATCCCATCCTCCCACCAATCCCCAAACAACTGCCCGCATATTAACATAAATAACAAAGAGGAATCAGAAATTAACCATAGTCACCATTAACACATAACAGTCCCCAACCCTCCCAACCACCCCCTCCCTCCAATGTTCGATGTTATCCAATTCTTGAAAGTGCATAATGAATAATGCCCATGAATTGGAGAACCCCTCCATCCTTCCCCTCAGTTCAAACTTAACCTTTTCAAGAGTCAAGAATTCCAACACATCCCCCCCCTCCACGCCAGGGCACAGGATGGAGAGGTTGTTCTCCATCCCATCAGGATCCGCCTTTGGACAATCAACAAGGCAAAGGCTACATCTGCCTCCGCACCCGTTTCCAACCCTGGCTGGTCTGACACCCCAAATATGGCCTCTCGAGGGCCCGGGTCCAGTTTCACGTGCACCACTTTAGAGATTACCCTAAAAACCTCCTTCCAATAATCCTCCAGCTTCGGACAGGACCAAAACATATGAACGTGATTTGCGGGGTCCCCCCTCAACGTTCACCCACATCTTCTACCCCCTCAAAGATCCGGCTCATCCTCGCCCTTGTGAGGTGTGCTCTATATACCACCTTCAGCTGTATCAGCCCCAACCTCGCGCACGAGGTGGAGGCGTTCACTCTTCGGAGCACCTCAGACCAGAACCCTTCCTCCATACCCTCTCCCAACTCTTCCTCCCACTTTGCTTTGATCCCTTCCAGTGGTGCCTTCTCCTCTTCCAAAATAGCCCCGTAAACTGCCGACAATACCCCCTTCTCCAGTCCCCCTGTCGTCAGCACCTCCTCCAGCAATGTGGAGGCCGGCTCTACCGGGAAGCTCTCTATCTCCTTTCTGGCAAAATCTCAGACCTGCATGTATCAAACATCTCCTCCCTGCTCCAGCCCATACTTGAAATTCACATTCATGATTTTCCTCACATCCATTCAATAAATTACAAAGCTGGGGCTGTTGAACGCTTCAGCAATGCAGCCCAGTGGTAGCATTCTTAGCTCTCAGTCAGTAGGATGTGGGGGCCAAGTTTCACTCAAGAGACTTGGCCACCTAATCTAACCTGATACATCTATGCAGTACTGAAGGAGTGCAGCACTGTCGGAGGTGCTGCCTGTTCTCTCTGGTGGATGTAAAAGAGCCTATGGCACTATTTTAAAGACCAACAGGAGAGTTCTCCCCAGTGAATGTGTATCGTTCAACCAACAACAATAAAATGATGATCTGGTCATTGTTGTTTGTGAGAGCTTTTTGTGTTCAGATTGTTTGCTGTGTTGCTTACATTACAACACTGACTACGCTTCAAAAAGTACATCGTTGGCTACAAAGAACTTTGGAGCCTCTTGAAATCATGCAAGGATTTACTTAAACACAAGTCTTTCTTTCAGTGATAGAAAGTCCTAAAGGAAGAGATAATATAGTTCTGAAATAGAGAAATAACTTTGTGAGAGATTAAGACCTCATCCTGTATTTTTTGTTTTTAATTATAAAATTTAAATTAGACATAGATCTGCAATGGGTGAATCTATGTCTGTCTGTGACCCTGAACTAAAGAAGTTACGTGGTAGTTTCAGAGATACTTACACTTCGCTATTCCTGAAGAGCCACTAATGATCGCCTCTGGATTGCTCCAAAAGTCCTGCTCAGAATAAATTTAAAGAGAGCTATTCAAATGCGAACTGCATTTCAGAATCCAGACTGGACAACAGAAATCTGCTTGTCTTCTCAGACAAAGAGTCCAACAGCCAGTCTTTCAGTTCTTAATCATAGATTCTGCAGTGCAAAAAGAGGCCATTTGGTGCATCAAATCGGCACCGGCCCTTGGAAGGAGCACCTTACTTAAGCCCATGCCTCCACCTTATCCTTGGAACCCAGTAACACCACCTAACCTTTTGGACACCAAGGGACAATTTAGCATGCCAATCCACCTAACCTGCACATTTTTTGACTGTGGGAGGAAACCGGAGCATCCGGAGGAAACTCACGCAGACACGGGGAGAATGTGCAGACTCCACACAGGCAATTACCCAAGGAGCTGTAAGGCAGCAGTGCTGACCACTGTGCCACCATGCTGCCCCTAAATGTTAATGTTTGAGACTTTTAACAATCACAGGGATCCAGATGAGGGATGCTCGTCCTTTGTCAAAGACAGTGTGGGAGAGATGGGAGTCACAAGACAGACTGTGGAATCAGTAATATTGCCTTGCTGAATGACAAAGTCTCAGCTTTTTTAACATCTGACTAGCAGCCTCTCAGACAAGGAGCTCTGGCCCAGATTGGACACCTGGCTCCATCTCCACTGCTTCTGCTGGAAACATTGTACCATTGCCTCGAAGACTGGTTAATCTCTGTGTGCCTATGTCATTCTGGAAAGTTAACACCACCAAAAAAGTTCATTATCCAGCATGGAGATTTTCAACTCATCGACCTCCGGGAAGGAATACTTCATTGGACTTTGATTCTGGACTCTGGAGCTCATATGGTTCCCTGCACTGTAATTCTTTATTTTCTCTATTCCTCTTTTACTGTATGAAGGTAAAGAAGGAAATGTTGCGATCCTCCTCCAGTCTTTTGAGTGTGTGTAGATTAACTAACCCCCTGAGTTCATTCTATCTCAGATTTGATTTGGAGATAATTTATAAAAAACTGCAAGGCCACAAAACTGAGGCGGTTGGGTAATACGCCACTGCTTATAAAGGGGCAAGCAAATCAAAAACATCTTTCTGTTTACAGACAGTTGGTGAGGGAAGAAGTTAATATTGTTTAAATTAATGCTCCTCCTCCTGTACTTAAAATATTTGAAAGGATGCCATTGATTTTAGCAATACAACTGTGGTGAATGTAATTTACACAGTAATATATATGATACCATATTATTGTAAGCGCAGTTGCGTTGCCCGACCACTAGGGGGAGTAGCACTGGGAATGCATAGGAGTGTGTACAGGGCTCCACCCTTGGCTCCGCCTACGGCTCCTCCCCCTGGTCTGCTGTATAAAGATCGATGCCCAGAGCCAGCCGACCAGTTCATCCAGGGTTCATCGTGTTACAGACTGGCTCTGTTGTAAGTAGATTAAAACCACTGTTCATATCTTAAAGCACGTGTCTCGTGAATTGATGGTCGCATCAATTTAATCTACTTAAAAAACAGTAAGAAACAATCATGGAATCAGCCCTCAAGCCTGAGCGGTTGGAACTCGACCCACAGGATGCAGAGGCAAAATAAATCTTTTTGCATTGGCTCCGATGTTTTAAAGCCTACCTGGCTGAAGCAAGAACAGCTGAAACGACGGAGGAGCAGAAACTTAGCCTACTGCACGCGAGGGTAAGCCACAGAATTTCCACTCAACTAAACTGTACCGGCTCATATACTGAAGCTCTAGCGCTACTCAACAAAATGTATGCGAGGCCTGTAAATGAGGTCTACGCGCGACACATGTTTACTACTTGCCGGCAGCGGCCTACGGAATCACTCGAAGAATTCCTCAGAGAACTAAAAACTCTATCTCGGGACTGTAACTATCAGGCTGTAACTGCTGCAGAGCATTGAGAACGTGCTGTCCGCGATGTCTTTGTTGCAGGCCTGAGATCAAATTACTTGCGACAGCGACTGCTGGAAAAGGGGGCCCAAAATCTTGAAGATACTGTTGAACTTGCTATGACTATGGCGGTCTCATTTCGCAGCCTCACCTCGTTCCCCGCGACCCCGTCATGGGCCCCCGACCAGCGACTCCCCCAGGCCTGTGCCGCACGGCTGCCCAGCCACAATGCTGCCCCAGCCTGCCACTTTCGTGGCCAGCCCCAGCACCCGCGGCAGTTCTGCCCGGCCCGCAACGCGACCTGCAGCAGCTGCGGGCGAAAAGGACACTATGCCAGAGTGTTTCTGGCAAAGAAAGCCCCAGCCTCTAACCCTCCCATGGCTCAAAGCACTCGTTCCCGCAGGCCCTGAAGTGCTGCAGCCTGTATGCCGACTCCGCCCCCACCCAACATGTGCGACTCATGGGGCGGCCATCTTGGCAATCCTCCTCCATGCGGCCGGCCATGTGCGGCTCATGGGGGCGGCCATCTTGGGATCCATCCCCTCCAAACTCAGAAACTTACCTCGACGACTACGAACTCAGAAGGCAGTCATCACGGGGCCACTCCAGCACAGCTGATCGAGCCGCCGACTACCCGCAACTCAGAGCAGTCACACTGGACCAATCGCGCCCAAAGCACCACCACAACTCGATGGCGTCCAAATCAACAGGTACAGCACGCCATGCCTTTTCGACTCCGGGAGCACTGACAGCTTCGTACAACCAGATCTGGTAAGACGTTGTTCGCTCCCTGTTTTCCCTGCGCGGCAAACTATCTCCTTTGCTTCGGGCTCCCACTCTGTTCAGATCCCAGGGCGCACCGCCGCGACTCTCACAATCCAAGCCTAGCTATTCTAACTTCCAACTCTACGTCCTGCCCGAACTCTGCGCCTCACTCTTATTGGGACTCGATTTTCAATGTAATCTCAAGAGTCTCACCCTCAGTTTCGGCGGACCCCTACTCCCACTCACTATCTGCAGCCTAGCCACGTTGCGAATCTCCCCCCCTCCTCTCTTTGCCAATCTCACACAGGACTATAGACCTGTAGCCACTCGCAGCAGGCGGTACAGCCTGCAGGACAGGGTATTCATCCGATCGGAGGTCCGACGGCTGCTCAGTGAGGGGATCATAGAGGCCAGCAACAGCCCCTGGAGAGCTCAGGTGGTGGTCATCAAGACCGGGGAAAAATTCTGCATGGTCGTAGACTATAGTCAGACAATTAATAGGTTTACGCTCCTCGGCGCGTACCCCTCCCCAGGATTGCAGACATGGTTAACCAGATCGGCCAGTATCGGATTTTTTCCACGGCGGATCTGAAGTCTGCATATCACCAGCTCCTAATCCGCCCGGAGGACCGCCACTACATGGCATTTGAGGCCGATGGCTGCCTCTTCCACTTCCTCCGGGTTCCCTTTGGCGTCACAAATGGGGTTTCAGTGTTCCAACAAGCAATGGACCGAATGGTGGACCAGTACGGGCTGCGGGCCACGTTTCCGTACTTGGACAATGTCACCATCTGCGGCTATGACCAGCAGGACCACGACGCCAACCTCTACCGTTTTCTCCAGACGGCTCAGAAACTAAATCTAACATATAACAAGGAGAAATGCGTTTTCCGCACGACCAGACTAGCCATCCTCGGCTATGTTGTGGAAAACGGAGTCCTGGGCCCCGACCCGGACCGTATGCCCCCTCTTGGAACACCCTCTTCCTCTTTGTCCCAGGGCCCTCAAACGGTGCTTGGGATTTTTTCCTATTACGCCCAGTGGGTCCCTCAATATGCGGACAAAGCCCGCCCACTATTTAAGGCCACACTATTTACCCTGTCAGCTGAGGCGCGCCAGGCCTTCAACTGCATCAAGGAGGACATCGCCAAAGCGGCCATGCGGGCGGTGGATGAATCCACTCCATTCCAGGTAGAGAGCGACGCCTCAGAGGTCGCTCTTGCAGCCACTCTAAATCAGGCAGGGAGACCAGTCGCATTTTTCTCCCGAACCCTCTCCACTTCGGAACTTCGACACTCCTCAGTCGAAAAGGAAGCACAAGCCATTGTGGAGGCTATCCATCACTGGAGGAACTACCTCGCAGGTAGGAGGTTCACCCTCATCACCGACCAAAGATCGGTTGCCTTCATGTTCGACAACTCGCAAAGGGGCAAAATTAAAAACGATAAAATCCTGCGGTGGAGGATCGAACTCTCCACCTATAGCTATGATATTAAGTATCGACCGGGGAAGCTCAATGAGCCCCCGGATGCCCTATCCCGCGGGACGTGCGCCAGCGCACAGAGCGACCGCCTAAAAGTCATCCACAACGACATCTGCCACCCGGGGGTCACCCGGCTCACCCATTATATCAAAGCCCGAAATCTGCCTTTTTCCACTGAGAAGGTAAAAGTTGTCACCAGGGACTGCCCGATCTGTGCGGAGTGCAAACCGCACTTCTATAGACCAGACAGGGCCCACCTGGTCAAGGCTTCTAGGCCCTTTGAAAGCCTCGCGATCGATTTCAAAGGGCCACTCCCCTCAACTAACAGGAACGTTTACTTCCTAAACATTATAGACGAGTTCTCCCGCTTCCCCTTTGCTATCCCGTGCCCCGATATGACCTCCCACACAGTCATTAGGGCCCTGCATAGTATCTACACCCTGTTTGGTTTCCCCAGCTATGTACACAGCGACCGGGGTTCGTCCTTCACGAGCGACAAGCTGCGTCAGTACCTGCTCGACAAGGGCATCGCCTCGAGCAGGACTACCAGCTACAACCCCAGGGGGAATGGGCAGGTGGAGAGGGAGAATGCGACAGTCTGGAAGACCGTCCTACTGACCCTCCGGTCCAGGAATCTCCCAGTCTCCCATTGGCAGGATGTCCTCCCAAACGTGCTCCACGCTATTAGGTCCCTCATATGCACCGCGATCAATCAGTCCCCTCACGAGCGGCTCTTTAGTTTTTCCAGGGGCCTACCACGGGGGTCTCTCTCCCGGCATGGCTGAAGACACCGGGCCCTGTACTCCTCAGGAAGCACGTCAGGGCGCACAAAATCGACCCCCTTGTAGGGAAGGTGCGCCTGCTTCACTCAAACCCCAGTACGTCTTCGTAGAGTTCCCTGACGGCCGTCAGGACACCGTATCCCTCTGGGACCTAGCATCCGCAGGATCCAGCACCCCCACTATCACTGCAGAGGTACCCCTCACTCTACACCCCACCCAGCTGCCCCCTTGCGCTCCTGAGCCCACTAGCTCGCTACAATTGTTTCGCACACCCACACCGGCTAGCTCCCAGCGCCCCCGGTCCCCAGTCGAATCAGACGGGTATGGATCTCGGACCCAATCACCCCGGAGTCCGCCATCGTACCCCAACCCACAACACCCATCCAGCCACCACAAGAGGCTGCAACCCCGGTGCTCCGCAGATCGCAGCGGACGACTCGACCACCGGACAAACTCAATTTGTGAACCACCACCCCCGCCGGACTTGATTTTTTTGGAGGGGGTGAATGTGGTGAATGTAATTCACACTGTAATATATATACCATATTATTGTAAGCGCAGTAGCGTTGCCCGACCACTAGGGGGAGTAGCACTGGGAATGCATAGGAGTTTGTACAGGGCTCCACCCGTGGCTCCGCCACGGCTCCTCCCCCTGGACTGCTGTATAAAGATCGATGCCCAGAGCCAGCCGACCAGTTCATCCAGGGTTCATCGGTTTACAGGCTGGCTTGTTGTAAAGATTAAAACCACTGTTCATATCTTAAAGCTCGTGTCTCGTGAATTGACGGTCTCATCAATAACACAAGGAGTAAACCTGAAGTCCATTCAACAAGGCTGATTTGTCTGTTTCTGGTATGCCCCTTTGTGAAATGTCTTGGGACATTTTAGACATTAATGATGGTGCCTAAATGCAAGTTGTTGCAGAGCCCAGCAGGGGGAGCAGCACACACAGGGCAGTGCGCCACTTGTTTAATGGCCAGAAAAGCAAAAATTATTTATTCACAATTTCCAACACCTGAGTGGGGAGTGGCCGTGTAGTGGCATTGTCACTTGACACCCAGAGTAATGCTCTGGGGACCCAGGTTCAAATCCCGTCACTCCAGATAGTGAAATTTGAATTCAGTAAAAATCTGGAATTAAAAAGTCTAATGATGACCATGAAACCATTGTCGATTGTTGTGAATACCCACCTGGTTCACTAATGTCCTTTAGGGAAGGTAATCTGCTGTCGTTACCTGGTCTGGCCTACATGTGACTCCAGATCCACAGCAATGTGGTTGACTCCTACCTGCCCCCTCAAGGGCAATTAGGCCTGGGCAATAAATACTGGCACAGCGTGCAACGGCCACGTCCCATGAACAATTCTTTGAAAGTTGTTGCCTCGGCTCACAATGAAGGCTATCTTGGTTTGCTGAATGCCTACAATCATATCCCAGGCAAATGGAGTGTTCCAAGGGAAAATAGATTGATCTATTATGCTGCTTTCAAAAAAATGCTGCATTATGTGCTTCTTGTATCTAGGAACATTTAATGCCGAGTCTTGCCGTTTTTGAGTCAGGTCTCCAAAATGCCACGCCATCTATTTCCTATGTGGATACCTGTTCCTGCAGCTCACCAACCTTATTGAACAGCCTCCATGCATTTACACACATGCGTTGTACACACAATTTAGACTTTATCGCATTCCCTCTTACTCTGACCCCATCTAATACCGTACTATTGCTTCATTTTGTGCCATCTGTCTCTCCTTTGTGAACCTTTCTCATGTTGCGTGCTGATTCCAACCTCTCTGCTAAGTTAGTTTAAGTCCTTCCAATAGCACTAACAAACCACCCCGCTAAGACAGTGGTCCAGAGTCTATTTAGGTGCAACCTGTCTGGCCTGTGCAAGTCCCACCTCCCCATAACTGGTCCTAATGTCAGAGGACAACAACCTCTGGCTGTTCACCTATACCCCCGCAAAAAAATGTCTGCAGCCACTCAGTAACATCCCTGATCCTGGCACCAAAGAGGCAACACACAATCCTGGATTCATATCTGTGGCCACATAAACACCTGTCTGGTCCCGTTAAATAAAATTCCCCCACCATTATTGCTATCTCTCAGCTGACTACTTCTCCCATCTGAATTCCCAGTCTTTAGGTTTGGAAGTCGCCATCTGCTGTGGTCAGCGTGAGTGGGACCCGAATGGAAATTCGTAGCCAGCCACAGGCTTTAAGGCTCCATCGAAAGGGCAACATGCATTGACAATGTTTCTGGAGAGTAGCGAGAAGGACCCAAAGTAAGAAGCCATGGGCGGGATTCTCCGATAATCGGTGCGATAGCCGGGACCCGGCGCCACAAACGGTGCGGATCACTCTGGTGTCGGGGCCCCCCAAATGGCGCAAATTCTCCGGCCCGGAATGGGCTAGTAGCTGCGTGACGCCATTCGCGATGGCGCCACCTGCCGCAGATGCGCAGCATCATTGACGGCAGGCGGCGTCACAGCTGAAAAGACCCCCCCGGGAGATCCGACAAGATGGCCACCCGCAGCACAGCCCCAAGGTTCCAGGAGCGCGACATCGAGGCGCTCCTGGACGCAGTAGAGCAAAGGAGGGAGGCCCTGTACCTGTACCCCCGGACACGGCCACAGGGTTGCCCCACGCCTCAGCCAGCACCTGTGGAGGGAGGTGGCAGAGGCCGTCAGCGCTGTGGCTGTAACACCAAGGACAGGCGCACAATGCCACAAGAAAGTGAATGACCTCGTCAAGGCAGCCAGAGTGAGTTTCCTCCTCCCCCCCCCCCATCCCCCAATGTGCGGTACACCCCCAGGTGCAACCAACCCTAACGTGCTGCGTACCTCTGCCAATATACGCACAACCGCTGGCCTGCATGTATATCCCTGCCTAACATTGTTGCCCTTTATCCCTGCCACCCACCCCACCCCCCCCAATGCCCCCTATACCCCATATCCCCCCTATACCCCATATCCCCCCTCCCCCATATCCCCTCTCCCCCATATCCCCCGATCACCGCCTGCGTGTCTAACCATGCTGCTGTATTGTGTATTGCAGGACCAAACGTCAAGGCACCCGTCCCCACGGATGCCGACCGCCCGCAGGACGCCCCAGGGCGGCCAAGAGACTGCGACAGGCCCGGAGCAACACGGTGACGACGCCCCCATCTCGTGCGAGTGCGGCGACGCAGGCGTGTGACACCCAGCGACAAGGGGGGCAGCCGAGCCAGGACACCCCTACCCAGGACAGCGCTACCCGGGACACCCCTACCCGGGGCACCCCTACCCGGGGCATCCCTACCCGGGGCACCCCTACCCGGGACAGCCCTACCCGGGACACCCCTAACCGGGACACCCCTAACCCGGGACACCCCTACCCGGGACACCCCTACCCGGGACAGCCCTACCCGGGACAGCCCTACCCGGGACCACCGACACACATGACACCGAAAGACAGGACAGTGACACACAGCGGACGGGTGGACACGAACTGCCACCCCAGGGGACCATGGATTCTGGGTTGGACGATGCTCACGACACAACGCCACTGCTATCTCCAACACCCTCCACCATCGCAGAGACACTCACCTCGGTTGGGCACTTTAGTGATGAGGCTTCTGGTACACTCACTGGTGCGCACAATACAGCCGTACCAATACAGCAGGTGAGGGTAGGAGCAGCAGAGGGGCCAGGAAGTCAGAGGGCATCCTGGCGCAAGCAAACACCTGCCGCCCAGACGGGTCCCGGGTTCCTGGAGTTACTGCACCCACTCATAGACCCGATGCAGTCACCAAACCAGGGACGATCGAAGTGGGTGACGGCCGGCTTGTGGGAGCTGCAGACGAAGGTGGAGGAGTCCACTCGCGCCCAGGAGCAGGGAGTGGTGCCGGTCATGCGCACCACCCAGGCCGAAACCGCACGGGTGGCGTCCGCGGTGGAAGCAATGGGCACGACGGTGTCAGACATGGGGAGCAGTATGCAAGGCGTGGGGCTTTCCGTGCAGGCGGCGTCTGTGGCCCAGGACATGGCTGCTCTCTCACAGGAAGCCATGAGCCAGAGGCAGATGGCAGAGGCGCCCAATGACATGGCCCTGTCTCAACAGGCAATGGCCCAGTCCCAGCAGGCCATCGCTGAGGGCATCAGCGCCATTGCCCATGTGCTGTCCGGCGTCACCCAGACACAGATAGGAGTGGCCAACTCCCTGAGCTCCATGGCTGCAAACTTGCAGACCCTTGTCGATACCAGGGCGGGCCTCCAGGACTGGCAGCACCAGGTGTCGGGGGGGTGTTGGATGGCCAGTCCGTTCGCACCCCCGCCCCATGTAGAGGCCCGGGGGCCATCGGGCACCCCGAGGGAGGAGGAGGTGCTGGGGCCCGTCCCGGGTCCCCCTGTAGGGGAAGTCCCGGAACACCGTGGCACCTCGGACTCCCCCCCCCCCCCCCTTTCCGTCCCAGGTGCATCTCGTGGGCAATGGGCAGGACTGGCTGGCAGCTCGCCATCCCAGTCATCCGAGCCGCAGCCTGGTCCATCTAGGCCGGGCCGCCCCAGGAAACAGCCGCCAAAGAGATCCCGAGTCACAGGGCAGGAATCACAGGTGTCCACCTCCAGTTCAGCTGTATCGTCTGGGGAACCACCTAGACGTAGTCAAAGGGCCCGTAAGGTCAAACAATCAGACACTGAGTAAGTTGGCACAGGTGCAGGGCACAGATGAGTTATAGGGGCTAGGGCACGTGTATGGACTGTTTGTCATTAAAATCACTTTCACACATACTAATCTGGCTTTGTGCTCTGTCCGAAGCGTGCGGGGGTGTGGTATGAGGTGAGCGCCAGTGTGTGTGTGAGGGGTGGTATTACGTTGGCCCCAGGTGAGTGTGCCCCCTCTCCCCCCGGTTCGCCCTCGCCATCTCCCTGGGCAGAGGACGGGACCATGCGCTGTAGTGTCATGGCCGCATGCAGGGATGGTCCGGGTTGAGGGTTGTACTGTGGCCATGGGTCAGACATTGTCCAACGATGTGGAGCCAGGAGCTCATCGCAGAGCAGGTTGTCATCATCCTCCATGGCCTGCAATAGACACGCTTCCACCGGCGACAGTGTGAGACCGGCCCATTGTGCCGCAGGTGGATCTCCAATGGAGGGGTGGTGTGCATGCAGGTGGGGTGGGGTAGTTGGTGGTGGGTGGGTGGGTGGGTGGGTGGGGGGGGTGAGGGTGTTGGTGGTGTGCATGCGGGTGGGGTGGGGGTGGTTGGTGGTGGGTGGGTGGCGGGAGTGAGGGTGGTTGACTGGTGCCGTGGTGTGCGATCTGTGCCCATACTCACCAATTCTCACACCCCCCTAGTTAGTGAACCGGACGGCTATCAGCCAGTCCCGTGCCCGCTGGCCCAGCCGGTAACGGCGGGCAGCCTCCCACCCATGTCCAGCCCGTCTGTCCTGACCATTGCCCCCATCCTCCTCAACTGGGGAGGACTGCGCCTCTTCCTCCTGCTCCTCCACTCCCCCCTCCTCTGCCTGCGGTACATCGCCCCTCTGCTGGGCGATGTTGTGCAGGACACAGCAGACCACAAAGATGCAGCCACCCTATCTGGCAGGTACTGGAGGGCCCCTCCAGAGCGGTCCAGGCACCTGAAACGCATTTTGAGCAGGCCAAAGCACCTCTCTATCACACCCCTGGTCGCTGAGTGGGCATCATTGTAGCAATTCTCCGCGTCAGTCTGTGGCCTCCGTATAGGCATCATCAGCCATGACCGCAACGGGTAACCCTTGTCGGCCAGCAACCAGCCCCTCAGCCGGGGGTGGCGTCCCTCGAACATGCCGGGGATGTAAGACTGCGCCAATACATATGAGTCATATACACTGACCGGGTACCGGGCGCAGACGTGCAGGATCATCATGTGGTGGTCGCAGACCATCTGAATGTTCATGGAATAGGCCCCTTCCTATTGGTGAACACGGCCCTGTTATCTGCAGGTGGCCGCACGGCGACGTGCATCCCATCGATCGCGCCCTGGATCATGGGAAACCCGGCCAGTGCTGCCCGGGCATCCTGGCTGGCCCAGTCCATAGGGAACTGGATCTAGTGGTCTGCAATTGCATAAAGGGCGTCTGTCACTGCCCGGATGCACCGATGTCTGCGAGATGCCGGACAGGTCCCCACTCGGTGCCTGGAATGACCCCGTGGCATAAAAGTTCAGGGCCACAGTAACCTTGACGGACACGGGGAGAGGGTGTCCTCCCCCAGTGCCACGCGGTGCCAGGTGTGCCAGCAGGTGGCAGATGTGTGCCACGGTTCCCCGGCTCATCTGGAGTCTCCTCCTGCACGCCCGGTCCATGAGGTCCTGGTACGACGAGCGGGGCGGTACACACGGGGCCTCCTTGGCGTCCCCGTCGCCGTGGCGCAACCACCTCCTTCCCCTCCTCCTCGTCCTGTCGGGCGGGTGGCCCTCCAGCCTGGGCGGCTGCCACCTGCCCCTTTGCGGCAGCCTGCACCACCTCCGTGGCACGCTCCTCCTCCTCCTCCCCCAGGGCAACATGTAGAAGTGCGGCTGCCGCCACGGCAGCCAACATCGCTGGCTGATCAGCAAACATAACGGCCTGGTGGGGAGGGGAATGACGACATGTCATCATTGCCCGTACCCCCCCGTCCCCGCAGCCAGGTGCCATAGGCTGCATGGTCGCGACTGTTGGAGGCTGGCACCTGGCCAGGCAGACGACTTCCCTCGTCCTCTCCCCCCTCCCCGACACTCACCCTCTCCCCCCTCCCCGGCACTCGCCCTCTCCCACCCCTCCCCGGCACACGCCCTCTCCCCCCCCTCCCCGGCACTCGCCCTCTCCCCCCCCTCCCCGGCAATCGCCCTCTCCCCGGCACTCGCCCTCTCCCCTCCTCCCCGGCACTCGCCCTCTCCCCCTCCCTGGCACTCGCCCTCTCCCCCCCTCCCCGGCACTCGCCCTCTCCCCTCCTCCACGGCACTCGCCCTCTCCCCCCTTCCACGGCACTCGCCCGCTCCCCCCCTCCCCGGCACTCGCCCTCTCCCCCCCCTCCCCGGCACTCGTCCTCTCCCCCCCCTCCCCGGCACTCGCCCTCTCCCCCCCCCCCCCCGGCACTCGCCCTCTCCCCCCTCCCCGGCACTCGCCCTCTCCCCCCTCCCCGGCACTCGCCCTCTCCCCCCTCCCCGGCACTCGCCCCCTCTCCCCCTCCCGGCACTCGCCCCCTCTCCCCCTCCCCGGCACTCTCCCCCTCCCCGGCACTCACCCCCTCTCCCCTCACTCACCCCCTCTCCCCCCTCCCCGGCACCTCCCCACTCTCCCCCCCTCCCCGCACCACCCCCTCTCCACCCTCCCCGGCACTCCCCTCTTCCCCCACTCCCCGGCACTCACCCTCTCCCCCCCCTCCCCGCACTCGTCCTCTCCCCCCCCTCCCCCGCACTCGCCCTCTCGCCCCTCCCCGGCACTCGCCCTCTCGCCCCTCCCCGGCACTCGCCCTCTCGCCCCTCCCCGGCACTCGCCCTCTCGCCCCTCCCCGGCCCTCGCCCTCTCGCCCCTCCCCGGCACTCGCCCTCTCGCCCCTCCCCGGCACTCGCCCTCTCACCCCCTCCCCGGCACTCGCCCTCTCCCCCCTCCCCGCACTCGCCTCTCCCCCCTCCCCGGCACTCAGCCCCTCTCCCCCCTCCCCGGCACTCGACCTCCGGTCCCCCTCTCCCCTCCCGGCACCACCCTTTCCCCCCTCCCCGCACGCCCTCATCCCCCCCTCCCCGGCACTCGCCCTCTCGCCCCTCCCCCCTCCCCCCGCCCCGGCACGCCCTCTCCCCCCCCCCCCCGACACTCGCCCTCCCTCCCCTCCCCGGCACAGCCTCTCCCCTCCTCCCCGGCACACCCTCTCCCCCCCTCCCCGGCACTCGTCCTCTCCCCCTCCCCGGCACTCGTCCTCTCCCCCCTCCCCGCACTCTCCTCTCCCCCCCTCCCCGGCACTCGTCCTCTCCCCCCTCCCCGGCACTCGCCCTCCTCCCCCCTCCCCGGCACTCGCCCTCTCCCCCCTCCCCGGCACTCACCCTTTCCCCCCCTCCCCGGCACGCCCTCTCCCCCCCTCCCCGGCACACCCTCTCCCCCCTCCCCCCGCCCCGGCACGCCCTCTCCCCCCCCTCCCCGACACTCGCCCTCCCTCCCCTCCCCGGCACAGCCTCTCCCTCCTCCCCGGCACACCCTCTCCCCCCCTCCCCGGCACTCGTCCTCTCCCCCCCTCCCCGGCACTCGCCCTCTCCCCCCCTCCCCGGCACTCGCCCTCCCCCCCCCCCTCCCCGGGCACTCGCCCTCCTCCCCCCTCCCCCCTCCCCGCAGCTCGCCCTCTCCCCCCTCCCCGGCACTCGCCCTCTCCCCCTTCCCCGGCACTCGCCCTCTCCCCCCTCCCCGGCACTCGTCCTCTCCCTCCTCCCCGGCACTCACCCCTCTCCTCCCTCCCCGGCACTCTCCCTCTCCCCCCTCCCCGGCACTCGCCCCTTCTCCGGCACACGCCCTCCCCCCCTCCCTGGCACTCGCCCATCCCCCCCCCCCCCCCGGCACTCGCCCTCTCCCCCCTCCCCGGCACTCGTCCTCTCCCCCCCTCCCCGGCACTCGCCCTCTCTCCGGCACTCGCCCTCCCACCCCTTCCCGGCACTCGTCCTCTCCCCCCCTCCCCGGCACTCGTCCTCTCCCCCCTCCCCGGCACTCGTTCTCTCCCCCCTCCCCGGCACTCGCCCTCCCCCCTCCCCGGCACTCGCCCTCGGACCCAATCACCCCGGAGTCCGCCATCGTACCCCAACCCACAACACCCATCCAGCCACCACAAGAGGCTGCAACCCCGGTGCTCCGCAGATTGCAGCGGACGACTCGACCACCGGACAGACTCAATTTGTGAACCACCACCCCCGCCGGACTTGATTTTTTTGGAGGGGGTGAATGTGGTGAATGTAATTCACACTGTAATATATATACCATATTATTGTAAGCGCAGTAGCGTTGCCCGACCACTAGGGGGAGTAGCACTGGGAATGCATAGGAGTTTGTACAGGGCTCCACCCGTGGCTCCGCCACGGCTCCTCCCCCTGGACTGCTGTATAAAGATCGATGCCCAGAGCCAGCCGACCAGTTCATCCAGGGTTCATCGGTTTACAGGCTGGCTTGTTGTAAAGATTAAAACCACTGTTCATATCTTAAAGCTCGTGTCTCGTGAATTGACGGTCTCATCAATAACACAAGGAGTAAACCTGAAGTCCATTCAACAAGGCTGATTTGTCTGTTTCTGGTATGCCCCTTTGTGAAATGTCTTGGGACATTTTAGACATTAATGATGGTGCCTAAATGCAAGTTGTTGCAGAGCCCAGCAGGGGGAGCAGCACACACAGGGCAGTGCGCCACTTGTTTAATGGCCAGAAAAGCAAAAATTATTTATTCACAATTTTCCAACACCTGAGTGGGGAGTGGCCGTGTAGTGGCATTGTCACTTGACACCCAGAGTAATGCTCTGGGGACCCAGGTTCAAATCCCGTCACTCCAGATAGTGAAATTTGAATTCAGTAAAAATCTGGAATTAAAAAGTCTAATGATGACCATGAAACCATTGTCGATTGTTGTGAATACCCACCTGGTTCACTAATGTCCTTTAGGGAAGGTAATCTGCTGTCGTTACCTGGTCTGGCCTACATGTGACTCCAGATCCACAGCAATGTGGTTGACTCCTACCTGCCCCCTCAAGGGCAATTAGGCCTGGGCAATAAATACTGGCACAGCGTGCAACGGCCACGTCCCATGAACAATTCTTTGAAAGTTGTTGCCTCGGCTCACAATGAAGGCTATCTTGGTTTGCTGAATGCCTACAATCATATCCCAGGCAAATGGAGTGTTCCAAGGGAAAATAGATTGATCTATTATGCTGCTTTCAAAAAATGCTGCATTATGTGCTTCTTGTATCTAGGAACATTTAATGCCGAGTCTTGCCGTTTTTGAGTCAGGTCTCCAAAATGCCACGCCATCTATTTCCTATGTGGATACCTGTTCCTGCAGCTCACCAACCTTATTGAACAGCCTCCATGCATTTACACACATGCGTTGTACACACAATTTAGACTTTATCGCATTCCCTCTTACTCTGACCCCATCTAATACCGTACTATTGCTTCATTTTGTGCCATCTGTCTCTCCTTTGTGAACCTTTCTCATGTTGCGTGCTGATTCCAACCTCTCTGCTAAGTTAGTTTAAGTCCTTCCAATAGCACTAACAAACCACCCCGCTAAGACAGTGGTCCAGAGTCTATTTAGGTGCAACCTGTCTGGCCTGTGCAAGTCCCACCTCCCCATAACTGGTCCTAATGTCAGAGGACAACAACCTCTGGCTGTTCACCTATACCCCCGCAAAAAATGTCTGCAGCCACTCAGTAACATCCCTGATCCTGGCACCAAAGAGGCAACACACAATCCTGGATTCATATCTGTGGCCACATAAACACCTGTCTGGTCCCGTTAAATAAAATTCCCCCACCATTATTGCTATCTCTCAGCTGACTACTTCTCCCATCTGAATTCCCAGTCTTTAGGTTTGGAAGTCGCCATCTGCTGTGGTCAGCGTGAGTGGGACCCGAATGGAAATTCGTAGCCAGCCACAGGCTTTAAGGCTCCATCGAAAGGGCAACATGCATTGACAATGTTTCTGGAGAGTAGCGAGAAGGACCCAAAGTAAGAAGCCATGGGCGGGATTCTCCGATAATCGGTGCGATAGCCGGGACCCGGCGCCACAAACGGTGCGGATCACTCTGGTGTCGGGGCCCCCCAAATGGCGCAAATTCTCCGGCCCGGAATGGGCTAGTAGCTGCGTGACGCCATTCGCGATGGCGCCACCTGCCGCAGATGCGCAGCATCATTGACGGCAGGCGGCGTCACAGCTGAAAAGACCCCCCCGGGAGATCCGACAAGATGGCCACCCGCAGCACAGCCCCAAGGTTCCAGGAGCGCGACATCGAGGCGCTCCTGGACGCAGTAGAGCAAAGGAGGGAGGCCCTGTACCTGTACCCCCGGACACGGCCACAGGGTTGCCCCACGCCTCAGCTAGCACCTGTGGAGGGAGGTGGCAGAGGCCGTCAGCGCTGTGGCTGTAACACCAAGGACAGGCGCACAATGCCACAAGAAAGTGAATGACCTCGTCAAGGCAGCCAGAGTGAGTTTCCTCCTCCCCCCCCCCCATCCCCCAATGTGCGGTACACCCCCAGGTGCAACCAACCCTAACGTGCTGCGTACCTCTTCCAATATACGCACAACCGCTGGCCTGCATGTATATCCCTGCCTAACATTGTTGCCCTTTATCCCTGCCACCCACCCCACCCCCCCGCCCCCCCAATGCCCCCTATACCCCATATCCCCCCTATACCCCATATCCCCCCTCCCCCATATCCCCTCTCCCCCATATCCCCCGATCACCGCCTGTGTGTCTAACCATGCTGCTGTATAGTGTATTGCAGGACCAAACGTCAAGGCACCCGTCCCCACGGATGCCGACCGCCCGCAGGACGCCCCAGGGCGGCCAAGAGACTGCGACAGGCCCGGCCCCTCCGGCATGCAACGCCCCAGGGCGGCAAAGAGAGAGGGAGAGACCCGGAGCAACACGGTGACGACGCCCCCATCTCGTGCGAGTGCGGCGACGCAGGCGTGTGACACCCAGCGACAAGGGGGGCAGCCGAGCCAGGACACTACAACCCAGGACAGCCCTACCCTGGACAGCCCTACCCGGGACACCCCTACCCCGGGCATCCTTACCCGGGGCAGCCCTACCCGGGACAGCCCTACCCGGGGCATCCCTAACCCGGGACACCCCTAACCCGGGACACCCCTACCCGGGACAGCCCTACCCGGGGCATCCCTACCCGGGACACCCCTACCCGGGACCACCGACACACATGACACCGAAAGACAGGACAGTGACACACAGCGGACGGGTGGACACGAAACGCCACCCCAGGGGACCATGGACTCGGAGTTTGACGATGCTCACGACACATCGCCACTGCTTTCTCCAACACCCTCCACCATCGCAGAGACACTCACCTCGGTTGGGCACTTTAGCGATGAGGCTTCTGGTACACTCACTGGTGCGCACAATATAGCCGTACCAATACAGCAGGTGGAGGTAGGAGCAGCAGAGGGGCTGGGAAGTCAGAGGGCATCCTGGCGCAAGCAAACATCTGCCGCCCAGACGGGTCCCGGGTTCCTGGAGTTACTGCACCCACCCATATACCCGATGCAGTCACCAAACCAGGGACGATCGAAGTGGGTGACGGCCGGCTTGTGGGAGCTGCAGACGAAGGTGGAGGAGTCCACTCGCGCCCAGGAGCAGGGAGTGGTGCCGGTCATGCGCACCACCCAGGCCGAAACCACACGGGTGGCGTCCGCGGTGGAAGCAATGGGCACGACGGTGTCAGACATGGGGAGCAGTATGCAAGGCGTGGGGCTTTCCGTGCAGGCGGCGTCTGTGGCCCAGGACATGGCTGCCCTCTCACAGGAAGCCATGAGCCAGAGGCAGATGGCAGAGGCGCTCAATGACGTGGCCCAGTCTCAGCAGGCAATGGCCCAGTCTCTGTAGGCCATCGTTGAGGGCATCGGCTCCATTGCCCATGTGCTGTCCGGCGTCGCCCAGACACAGACAGGGATGGCCAGCTCCCTGAGCTCCATGGCTGCAAACTTGCAGACCCTTGTCGATACCAGGGCGGGCCTCCAGGACTGGCAGCACCAGGTGTCGGGGGGGTGTTGGATGGCCAGTCCGTTCACACCCCCGACCCATGTAGAGGCCCGGGGGCCATCGGGCACCCCGAGGGAGGAGGAGGTGCTGGGGCCTGTCCCGGGTCCCCCTTAGGGGAAGTCCCGGAACACTGCAGCACCTCGGACTCCCCCCCCCCCCCCCCCCTTCCATCCCAGGTGCATCTCGTGGGCAATGGGCAGGACTGGCTGGCAGCTCGCCATCCCAGTCGTCCGAGCCGCAGCCTGGCCCATCTAGGCCGGGCCGCCCCAGGAAACAGCCGCCAAAGAGATCCCGAGTCACAGGGCAGGAATCACAGGTGTCCACCTCCAGTTCGGCTGTATCGTCTGGGGAACCACCTAGACGTAATCAAAGGGCCCGTAAGGTCAAACAATCAGACACTGAGTAAGTTGGCACAGGTGCAGGGCACAGATGAGTTATAGGGGCTAGGGCACGTGTATGGACTGTTTGTCATTAAAATCACTTTCACACATACTAATCTGCCTTTGTGCTCTGTCCGAAGCGTGCGGGGGTGTGGTATGAGGTGAGCGCCAGTGTGTGTGTGAGGGGTGGTATTACGTTGGCCCCAGGTGAGTGTGCCCCCTCAGCGGGAGTGAGGGTGGTTGGCTGGTGGCGTGGTGTGCGATCTGTGCCCATACTCAGCAATTCTCACACCCCCCTAGTTAGTGAACCGGGCGGCTATCAGCCAGTCCCGTGCCCGCTGGCCCAGCCGGTAACGGTGGGCAGCCTCCCACCCATGTCCAGCCCGTCTGTCCTGACCATTGCCCCCATCCTCCTCAACTGGGGAGGACTGCGCCTCTTCCTCCTGCTCCTCCACTTCCCCTCCTCTGCCTGTGACACATCGCCCATCTGCTGGGCGATGTTGTGCAGGATGCAGCAGACCACAACGATGCGGCCGACCCTATCTGGCGGGTACTGGAGGGCCCCTCCAGAGCGGTCCAGGCACCTGAAACGCATTTTTAGCAGGCCAAAGCACCTCTCTATCACACCCCTGGTCGCTGAGTGGGCATCATTGTAGCAATTCTCCGCGTCACTCTGTGGCCTCCGTATAGGCGTCATCAGTCATGACCGCAACGGGTAACCCCTGTCGCCCAGCAACCAGCCACTCAGCCGGGGTTGGCGTCCCTCGAACATGCCGGGGATGTAAGACTGCGCCAATACATATGAGTCATATACACTTCCCGGGTACCGGGCGCAGACGTGCAGGATCATCATGCGGTGGTCGCAGACCATCTGAATGTTCATGGAATAGGCCCCTTCCTATTGGTGAACACGGCCCTGTTATCTGCAGGTGGCCGCACGGCGACGTGCATCCCATCGATCGCGCCCTGGATCATGGGAAACCCGGCCAGTGCTGCCCGGGCATCCTGGCTGGCCCGGTCCATAGGGAACCGGATCTAGTGGTCTGCAATGGCGTATAGGGCATCTGTCACTGCCCGGGTGCACCGATGTCTGCGAGATGCCGGACAGGTCCCCACTCAGTGCCTGGAATGACCCCGTGGCATAAAAGTTCAGGGCCACCGTAACCTTGACGGATGCGGGGAGAGGGTGTCCTCCCCCAGTGCCACGCGGTGCCAGGTGTGCCAGCAGGTGGCAGATGTGTGCCACGGTTCCCCGGCTCATCTGGAGTCTCCTCCTGCACGCCCGGTCCATGAGGTCCTGGTACGACGAGCGGGGCGGTACACACGGGGCCTCCTTGGGCGTCCCCGTCGCCGTGGCGCAACCACCTCCTCCCCCTCCTCCTCGTCCTATCAGGCGGGCCACCCTCCAGCCTGGGCGGCTGCCACCTGCCCCTTTGCGGCAGCCTGCGCCGCCTCCGTGGCACGCTCCTCCTCCTCCCCCAGGGCAACATGTAGAAGTGCGGCTGCCGCCACGGCAGCCAACATCGCTGGCTGATCAGCAAACATAACGGCCTACAGGGGGTGGGGGTGGGGGTGGGGAGGGGGAATGACGACATGTCATCATTGCCCGTACCCCCCCCGTCCCCGCAGCCAGGTGCCATAGACTGCATGGGCGCGAGTGTTGGAGGCTGGCACCTGGCCAGGCGGACGACTTCCCTCGTCTTCTCCCCCCACCCCGGCACTCACCATCTCCCCGGCACTCACCATCTCCCCGGCACTCGCCCTCTCCCCCCCTCCCCGGCACTCGCCCTCTCCCCCCCCTCGCCGGCACTCGCCCTCTCCCCCCCCTCGCCGGCACTCGCCCTCTCCCCCCCCTCCCCGGCACTCGTCCTCTCCCCCCCCTCCCCGGCACTCGTCCTCTCCCCCCTCCCTGGCACTCCCCCCTCCCTGGCACTCCCCCCTCCCCGGCACTCGTCCCCTGCCCCTTCCCCGGCACTCGTCCCCTCCCCCCTCCCCGGCACTCGTCCCCTCCCCCCTCCCCGGCACTCGTCCCCTCCCTGGCACTCGTCCCCTCCCCGCACTCGTCCCCTCCCCCCTCCCCGGCACTCGTCCCCTCCCCCCTCCCCGGCACTCGTCCCCTCCCCCCTCCCCGGCACTCGCCCCTCCCCCCTCCCCGCACTCGTCCCCTCCCCCCTCCCCGGCACTCGTCCCCTCCCCCCTCCCCGGCACTCGTCCCCTCCCCCCTGCCCGGCACTCGCCCCCTCCCCCTCCCCGGCACCCGCCCTCTTCCCCCCTCCCCGGCACTCGCCCTCTCCCCCCTCCCCGGCACTCGCCCTCCTCCCCCCTCCCCGGCACTCGCCCTCATCCCCCCTCCCCGGCACACCCTCCCCCCCCCCTCACCCCCCACCCCCTCACCCCCCCACCCCCTCACCCCCCCTCCCCACACAGACTGCGGCCACGCGTCACTTCTCCTGCGGCCACCCTACGCCGTGACCTACCTCCATGCTGTCCGGCGTCAACCATCACACTGGTTGACGCCGTTATATAAGGTGGTTTAATTTACACCGGCATGACCCGTGGTCACGTCGGCGGGACTTTGGCCCATCCGGCCGGGAGAATTCGGGCAGCCCCGAGGTCCATTACGTCGCGCCGGTCCCCGCCATTCTCCCAGGCGGGCGCCGCATTTCACATCTCGCCGACTTTTGGGGGGGGTTGGAGAATTCGGAGGACGGTGGGGGCGGGATTCACGCTTACCCCCGGCGATTCTCCGACCCGGCGGGGGGTCGGAGAATCCCGCCCCAGAAGTCCTGCTGCAGACTAGTCAAGAATAGCAATACCAGCACCAAACACTGTGACCTTTGAATTCTGAACCCATGCCCCCTGTGAGAATCAGTCCTCACAACCAGTGCTTGACTGGCTAATTAGCCCCCTATTAAGTCACTTTTTTATTGTGAACTGAAAACAATCTGTTACTGCAACAGAATCTAGTAACACATTTTTAGATATAATGGATAAGAATTCCTTGGTGCATTTCCCGTGAACAAAATCAAAATTTTCTTTGTGAACAGTGTATTTATATCATTTGTACTTGTGAACATAAGCACGTGAATGGATCATTCAACTCCCTCAAGTCTGGCCCGCTATTCAATTAAATCATAAACTCAACTCCATTGATGTGCCTGTAATCCAAAGCCAAAGATATCCTTCAAAGTCAATGAATGACCTTGGAAGTCTAGGTGCTGCCACCATTTTGGGAAGCTGGCAGCCAAACTGGGTACAGCAAGCTCCCGCAAACAGTAATGTGAGAATGTCCAGGTAATGATTCTGGTAGTCTTGGGATAAAAAGTCCTCCATTAATGCCATCAGGGTCCCATGTACATCACAGGATCTTCAATCAGAATATACTAATGAGGCTTGGCTGAGTCAGCAGGCGCCTACACTACCGGTAAAAGACTGAAGATAAACCTCACTAAGAGCCACTTGATTTTAACTCTTGATCTACTGTTAGATCTCCCCTTGGTATGTGGGGCATGGTATGTGTTCGAAAAAGTGATGTTAATCTCCTCCAATGGGAAAATTGCAATACCTACTTGTCTTTTCTAAAATAGAGCTAACCATTTCAGGGAGCAAATTAGAAAACAACTTTTCACAAAAAGGGCAGTGGAACTCTAGAATTCTCTCCTCCAAAAGGCTGTGGAGGCTGGGGGTCAATTGGAACTTTTAAGAGTGAGATCAATAGATTTTTCTTAGTTGAGGATATTGAGACACGGAAGTTAAGGCAGATGAAGTACAGATCAGCTGTGATGGGAGGAGAAGGCTCTGGTTTCTCTTATTCATTCATAGGATGTGGGTGTCATTGGCGAGGCCAGCATTTGTTGCCCATCCCTAATTGCCTTCAGAAGGTGGTGGTGTGCTGCCTTCTTGAATCACTACATCCATGTGTTGTAGTACATCCACAGTCCTGTTATGGAGGGTCTTCCAGGATTTTGACCCAACAATAGTGAAGGAATGGTGATATATCCCCAAGTCAGGATGGTGAGTGATTTGGAGAGGAATTTCCAGGAGGTGATGTTCCCATGTGTCTGTTACCTTTGTCCCCCTAGATGGTAGCAGTCGAGGGTTTGAAAGGTGCTGTCTTTAAGGAGTCTTGGTAAGATGCTGCAGGGCATCTTGTAGATGTTTCACACTGCTGCTACTGTGTGTAGATGGTAGATGGATTGAATATTTGTAGAAGGCGTGCCAATCAATCGAGCTGCTTTGTTCTGAATGGTGTCAAGCTTCTTGAGCGTTGTTGAGCTGCACTCATCCAGGCAAGTGGGGAGTATTTCATCACACTTCTGACTTGTGCCTTGTAGATGGCAGACAGACTTTGGGGAGTCAGGAGGTGAGTTACTCGCCACAGGATTCCTAGTCTTTGACTTGCTCTTGTAGCTATAGTATTTATATGGCCAGTCCTACTGGTTAAGTTGATGGGCCATATTTAAATGAGTGACAGACTCAATGACTGAATGCTGTTCCTATGCCTGTAGTTGGCACTATGGCAGGCAGGTTCTGTGATAGGTATTTTAATGATTGGAACTCATATAACTGGCCATTGCGTCATGCTAGATGTGACACAATAGCTAATATTTAATAGCTGCTTGTGACGGGGGAGGGGGGCACTGGTTAGCTTAATTAGCTCAATGGCTAGTACATGGTTTAGGGTAACACCCACAGCTTGGGATAGATTCTTGTTCTGGCTGACATAGATTTGGGACCTGCCTCCTCACCCTCCCCTAACTGTGGAAGGCAATGGTCAACCCCCACTGACAAAACCTGTGAGGAAAACTGCTCAGGATGGAGGATCAGCAGACAATGAGCCAGGACCAGCCTTCAGGCACAGCACACATGACACAGCATGGGTACGGTGAAAGAACTTTTGGCATGCATGTAGTTGCATGCTATACCACTGGGTGACAGTATCTGCAGTCTTTCAGAGATACTGGGCAGGCCATTTTCATTTACGATCAAGGAAAATGTACTTTTAAACTTTGTCTTTTTTTGTTGCGCAATCATTTTACAGCTTTAACTTAATCGGGGGGGGGGGGGGGGGGGGTTGAATTTTACAGGTCCCTCCATCCCCCCCTCCTTACTGGCATATTTACAGGTGGGATGGGTGGTGATGGCAGGGATGTGGATGGGGTTAACTTGCATGTAAAATAAAGCAGCGGGTGGCTAGCCCCCCCCCCCCCCCCCCCGGAGATGTCTCCCATATTCGGGTGGGTAGGCCATTAGCCCACCTGCCCAACCTTAGCACTGTTGCCTCAAAGCACCAGGGATCTGGGTTCAATTCCAGCCTTGGGTGACTGTCAATGTGGAGTTTGCACTTTCTGCCTGGGTCTTGTGTGGATTTTCTCTGGGTGCTCCAGTTTCCTCCCAGAGTCAAAGATGTGCAGGTTAAGTGGATTAGCCAGGTTAATTTGCTCCTTTGTATCCAAAAATGTGCAGGTTAGGTGGGGTTATGGAGATAGGGCGGGGGAGTGGGCCTAGGTAGGGTGCTCTTTCAGAGGGTTGGTGAGGACGTGATGGGCCAAGTGGCCACCTTCTGCATTGTAAGGATTCTTTGTAGGGCTTCATTCCACCTCTGCTGCAATAACATGTACAGTTGAGGAAGTCGGGATGAAAGAGGCAGGCCCACTACTTTCACAATGAAGATTAAAAGACAGGGAGGAAGAGGAGAGGAGTGCCTTCTATGACAGGGGGGAGGGGGGGGGGGCATTGGGGAAATGCTCCCCCTTGAGTCATACCACCTACCTGCCTTTTGTGACTCATCCTCCTTGGCCACCAAAACCCTGCCTCCTCGCTCTGGTGGGTCCCTGAACCTCCCCACCACCAAACACCCCAGACTTGAATGTGAGCCTGGTCTCAATGGATGTTCTTCTGGGGACTCCCTTGTAGTTCCGGCAGTGGCCACGGCTGTGTTGTGCGACTGTGACTCAGCAGCCAGCCATTCAGATTAGCCAACATTTCTCGAGAGCTGGACTTCCATTCCATGAGGGGCAGAAGTTCCAAACTTGTTCAGGCCACCACCAGCGTATTGTCGTTGTAGGGCAGCGCTATTTTAAAGTAGGTGAGCTGCACCACTCCCCTCTTAAAATTCACCCCAATGTTTTTATTCCATTTTTTAAAAAGTATTTTTCAGTCACCTTTGTCCTCAGTAAAAGTGGAGTTCCCTGCATGCTCCCACTGGACTTCCTTTCCTTCACTGACAGGACGTCTAAACAGTGATCCTCCAAATGGGCTGAAGTTTTATTTGAACAAAGTTTCAGTTTGCTTTACTTGCTTTTAGTGAAGTGTGTACATATGGCAGTGCCTTGTCGTCATGGGAGATTTGGTTCAGCCGCATAGCCGCACGGGCAGTGCTTCAAAATTGCTCTCCCACTTTAGCTAATACTCTGCACCTTGCAGCTCCCTATGCATCCCAGAGTGCTAAAAGAGATGGCTAGGGAAATTGCAAATGCACTAGTGATAATTTACCAAAATTCACTAGACTCTGGGGTGGTCCCGGCGGATTGGAAATTGGCAAATGTGACACCACTGTTTAAAAAAGGAGGGAGGCAGAGAGCGGGTAATTATAGGGCAGTGAGCTTAACTTCGGTAGTAGGGAAGATGCTGGAATCTATCATCAAGGAAGAAATAGTGAGGCATCTGGATGGAAATTGTCCCATTGGGCAGACGCAGCATGGGTTCATAAAGGGCAGGTCGTGCCTAACTAATTTAGTGGAATTTTTTGAGGACATTACCAGTGCGGCAGATAATGGGGAGCCAATGGATGTGGTATATCTGGATTTCCGGAAAGCCTTTGACAAGGTGCCACACAAAAGGTTGTTGCATAAGATAAAGATGCATGGCATTAAGGGTAAAGTAGTAGCATGGATAGAGGATTGGTTAATTAATAGAAAGCAAAGAGTGTTTCTCTGGTTGGCAATCAGTAGCTAGTGGTGTCCCTCAGGGATCAGTGTTGGGTCCACAATTGTTCCTTCCTGAATTCCTTGCCCAGTGAAGCAGTTGAGGCTCCTTCATTAGATGTTTTTAAGGTAAAGATAGATAGTTTTTTGAAGAATAAAGGGATTAAGGGTTATGGTGTTCGGGCCGGAAAGTGGAGCTGAGTCCACAAAAGATCAGCTATGATCTCATTGAATGGTGGAGCAGGCTCGAGGGGCCAGGTGGCCTACTCCTGCTCCTAGTTCTAATGTTCTTATGTTCACAATTTACATAGATGATTTGGAGTTTGGGACCAAGTGCAATGTGTCCAAGTTTGCAGACGACACTAAGATGAGTGGCAAAGTAAAAAGTACAGAGGATACTGGAAATCTGCAGAGGGATTTGGATAGGTTAAGTGAATGGGCTAGGGTCTGGCAGATGGAATACAATGTTGACAAATGTGAGGTTATCCATTTTGGTAGGAATAACAGCAAAAGGGATTATTATTTAAATGATAAAATATTAAAACATGCTGCTGTGCAGAGAGACCTGAGTGTGCTAGTGCATGAGTCGCAAAAAGTTGGTTTACAGGTGCAACAGGTGATTAAGAAGGCAAATGGAATTTTGTCCTTCATTGCTAGAGGGATGGAGTTTAAGGCTCGGGAGGTTATGCTGCAATTGTGTAAGGTGTTAGTGAGGCCACACCTGGAGTATTATGTTCAGTTTTGGCCTCCTTACCTGAGAAAGGATGTACTGGCGCTGGAGGGTGTGCAGAGGAGATTCACTAGGTTAATCCCAGACCTGAAGGGGTTGGATTACGAGAAGAGGTTGAGTAGACTGGGACTGTACTTGTTGGAATTTAGAAGGATGAGGGGGAATCTTATAGAAACATTTAAAATTATGAAGGGAATAGATAGGATAGATGCGGGCAGGTTGTTTCCACTGGCGGGTCAAAGCAGAACTAGGAGGCATAGCCTCAAAATAAGGGGAAGTAGATTTAGGACTGAGTTGAAGAGGAACTTCTTCACCCAAAGGGTTGTGAATCTATGGAATTCCTTGCCCAGTTAAGCAGTTGAGGCTCCTTCATTAAATGTTTTTAAGATAGAGATAGATAGTTTTTTGAAGAATAAAGGGATTAAGGGTTATGGTGTTCGGGCCGGAAAGTGGAGCTGAGTCCACAAAAGATCAGCCATGATCTCATTGAATGGCGGAGCAGGCTCGAGGGGCCTGGTGGCCTACTCCTGCTCCTAGTTTTTATGTTCTTATGTTCTCTGTGCGGAGTCTGCACGTTCTCCCCGTGTGTGTGGGTTTCTTCCGGGTGCTTCGGTTTCCTTCCACAGTCCAAAGATGGGCAGGTTAGGTGGATTGGCCATGCTAAATTGCTCTTTGTGTTCAAAAAAGTTAGGTGAGGTTACTGGGTTACGGGGATAGGGTGGAGGTGTGGGACTTAAGTGGGGTGCTCTTTCTAAGGGCCGTTGCAGACTCGATGGGCAGAATGCCCTTCTGTACTGTAAATTCTATGTTCTACATTCTATGACATTTGGTTCTGAGCCAGCCTTTTAAATTTTCTCTGATAACACTTTAGGATGATTTATTACACGAAGGATTTTATATAAATTAAAGCTGCTGTGGTTGAATTGACCCTATTCTCATTATCTATCCTTCGTTACCATTTACAGAGTTATTTATTTATGTAGCACTGGTACATGAAGGGAAAACATAGATCATAGAATACCTACAGTGCAGAAGGAGGCCAGGCAGCCCAGCGTGTCTGTACCCATCCTCCGAAAGTGCAACCTACCTCGGCCCACTCTCCCGACCCCCCTTTGTAACTCCTCCTAACCTGCACATCCCTGGATACTAAGGGGCAATTTAGCATGGCCAATCCACTGAAGCTGCACATCTTTGAACTCCGGAGCACCTGGAGGAAACCCACGCAGGCACGGGAGATCGTACAAAATTACAAAATCTCCACAGTCACCCCAGGCTGGAATTACACGCAGGTCCCTGGTGCTGTGAAGCAGCAGTGCAAACTACTGTGCCGCCGTACTTCTTCATCTATTTGCAGTGGGTAAAAAAAGCCTTTTTTTTCCAAAAATCAATTGAAAAAATTCCTTTACTGTGTGAACAAATCTCCCACAAGTTTGTTTCCGAATCCTTTCAGCAGACTTATGTACCCTCTCACAACTTTTAAAAATGTATTTATTTATTTTTTTATTAAAGGGCAATTTAGCGTGGCCAACCCACCTACCCTGCACATCTTTGGGTTGTGGGGGTCAGACCCACGCAGACACGTGGAGAATGTGCAAACTCCACACGGACAGTGACCCGGGGCCGGGATCGAACCAGGGTCCTCGGCACTGTGAGTCAGCAGTGCTAACCACTGCACCACCATGCCGCTCCCCCCCTCACCACTTTTAGCCATCCCGAAACATAAAAAACTTCATTTCACATGAGCAATGCGTTGGATACCAGTCTTTTTTCAGTTAGTTTTGTGGACAAGTACATGTAAATATTTGTAAAAGAGTCTGACCTGTGAATCACAGCAAAAAGGTCCTCTGTGGTGCGGAGTCTGTTTGGCGATATGAATACATTATCTTCATTAGTCTCAAGATCCACTGGAGAAATCAAATAATTCTCACCCTGTCCCACATCTGCATATGAGAAACACAAGTGGTATTTCCTTAGTTACTGTACTAAAGCTGCTATTTAATCTCGCAGGTTGCACAAATCTTTCACATTGTAGACACCTTGAATGAGGTCTTAGTTTGGTTAAATAGGAAACTTTCAAAAAATGTATTAATACTTTGGCCTGTGTAGTCTTTCAGACCAGCTTCCTGACCAACCTTTGAGATGATTTGATATTTGATTCAAATCAAAATTTTGGATTTGACAATTGTGTGTGCGCCATCGAATGTCAGCTCCAGTGAGTGGTATTAGTCGCCTCCCTAAACAGTTTGTGTGTTTTTATGGAAGCTGACTCACTTTGCCTTGTATCTGGAGTGCAACAGTGGTACCCCTCTCTGTGACCTGAAACAAACATGTCTTTCATGGGTGTACTTCCTCAACCACACCAAAGCCATTTGAAGGAAAAACTTCATGAATTGAAATAAAGGGGCAGCATAGTGGCGCAGTGGATTAGCCCTGCAGTCTCACGGCGCCGAGGTCCCAGGTTCGATCCTGGCTCTGGGTCATCGTCTGTGTAGAGTTTGCACATTTTCCCTGTGTTTGCATGGGTTTTGCCCCCACAACCCAAAGATGTGCAGGCTAGGTGGATTGGCCATGTTAAATTGCCCCTTAATTGGAAAAAATGAATTGGGTACTTTAAATTTTAAAAAACAAAGGAGATGAATTGAAATAAAAACAGAAAATGCTAGAGAAACCCAGAAGGAAACAGAGGAAGCGATCTAACAGTCGTGCCCGACTTGGAATGCAATGCGGCTGGTAAATCTCACGAGAGTCCGCTCTCGAGATTTACCCGGCTTGTTACGCCCCATGAGATCTCAACAGGATCTCGCGATGTGTCGTGATCTGGGCGTAATTCAGATTTGCATATTCAAGTGAGTAGTTAGCCTCACTTTCATATGTCTACGCCGGATCTCCCCAGCACCCGGGATCGAATCCCTCACCTTGGAGACCCCGGCCGTGCACCGGTTAAGCACTGGTCTCCACAAACGTGGACCTGGCAAAACGGCACTTGGGTTGGGGTCTCCCAGGCGACCAGAGGCCCCCGTATAGTCGGCCTTTGGGCAGGGTTGTACCTTGGCACTGCCAGGGTGCCCAGGTGGCATTGCCAGGCTGTCAGGGGAAAAAACAGCCTGGTTGTGCCAAGGTGCCCATGTGGCATCTTGCCCTTGCTGGGATGTCCTGCCCTCATGAGGTGGGGTATGGGGGGCTCAAGGACTCTCTAATCAATGCGTTGGGGGGGGGGGGGGGGGGGGGGGGGGTTGAGAGATCAGGGCACCATTCCTGCACTGGTGAGCTGAGATACTGAGTTGAAATGGCAAGCGATCGGAAGCGGCAGAGCAAAGATGTTCCGCAAACCGATCACCCAGCCTGTTCTTAGTTACCCCCATGTAGAGAAGACCATATTGGGAGCAGCAACTACAATAGAGTAATTTGAAGGACGTTTAAGTGACATGCTGCTTCACTTGACAGGAATGTTTATGTCCTTGGAAGTGGAATGTGCGTGGGAGGGGAATGAAGGATTTGGGGCAATGGAGGAGTGGGCGAGGGTGTCACAGAGGGAGTGGTCGCAAGAAGATACCCCTTTCCCATTATACTCATTGCCTTTTTAAATAGACTTCTCATTCTTTTTTCTCATACATCTTAGAATATATTCGCCGCTGTCGTGAATTTTCATGTTCACTTATTGCAATGTGGCCATAATTCTAGTTCTGGCAAGAAAAACGTGATGTCCACATGCTAATGAATAAAAGTACAATATTGAACAATACTGACGTTATATTTATGAAGTTCATCCTGCACCTAGAATATATAAAATAAAACATATGTATATCCCACGTCCATTTATCGCCCGTGTATAATGAGATTTAAAAAAGACATTGGATCAAGAGATCAGAATCCTGATGTGACCATAAATCGAAATCTAATTGTAATGGAAATGAAAATCTTTGATGAAAGATGTGAAGCAATTATCTTATATTGGGGATCTGAATGCAAATATACATCATGCTTATTTAATGCAATTATTAGAATTGATTTAAACACAACAACATTTGGCTGCTTTTCTCATGGAGAGGTTGAGTTGGCCAAATTTGATATTCTGAAAATAGTCAAGCTAGGTGCTGTAATAGGTAACGTTTCTGGGGCCATTAATACATTTAATAACGCTTTTTCTTACTGTGACATTGACAGGTAATGAGAGGTTAACAATCTCCTGAAAATCTGAAGGCAAACAAAATAAGAAAACAGTTACCTAAATGATCTTTGTACTGCCCATTGCTGGAACTCTGACATAGAGCGTCTGCAATTCTGCTGGGATCTGTTGCACTTTCTGGACAACCATCTTGTACCCTTTCGGATTTCTCGTCCGCACTACTTTTATTGAGCCTCGGTGCACCTATTGGTTGAATTACATCATGGGGTACAGTTTCATCATCTTTGACCGAGTCAAAATCAAGTTTTCTTTCCAATTTCTCTGCAGTTGCAGGTCCCAGTATTGTTGCTGGCAAGATTTCTGTAACTCTGTTACATGGCGAATGCACACTTTCAGGTTTCTCTTCAACCCCTATTTCCTGTGAAAATACCTCATTCTGTAAGTCTTTATTGGAATACCGGAAATCTTGTTCTATTTCTTGTGGAGCACTCTCCTTCACTGAATTATTTTTGTTGCTATATTTGCAGACTGTATGACAGCCATCTGTTGTAACCACTTGGTTATCTTCAAGTTCTGTGTTCCGTGGGCATTCACCTGATACTGTGAGCTGTGTTAGAGACTGTGCCGCTGTAGAGACTAAGGGGAAAGGTGGCATACTCTCTTTACTCAGCTTTTTTTCCAGACAAAGTGCAAAATTACTTTCCAAATGCAAGATGCTTGGGTTTGTGTTGGTGGATGACAGTTTTCGTAACAGTTGAGGGGAATTGGAAATTTCACTGCACTTGTGTGTCAATGATCTGTTTGGTTCAGTTCTGTCTGGTGGTGTGATACTTTCTGCATAATTTGGTTCTTCTATTAGGTCAGGTTCTTCTTGACATTCTTGTTTGGATTTCCTGCCTTTATTAATGGAACGAAGTTGTACAGACTGGAGAACAGACGGGGTTATGCCAAGGGAAACTGTTGCACTGTTGTTGGTTTTTTCAGCAGCCTCTCTCGGTTTGCTCTGGTTCGAGATATGCAGTTGGTTCCGGTGAGAAAAAGGCTTGCTTTTAAACAAATTCTGAAGAGCACTTAGGTCAAGATGTGTTGGAGGTATAGTTGGTAGTTCAAGGTCTTTCTTTGTGACATTCACATCCCTCGTGGAAGACTGCTGCAGTGAAGACCGTCTCTCTGGAACTTTTGGCTTTCTTTTACCACTGTTTGGAGACAAAGGGCCAGGGAACAGGGGTGTTGGCAAAGTTGAGGTTGGTGTGCCTGACTGGCTCGAATAGCCACTGGATGGCGATGCCAAACTGGCCAACTTATCAGGGGAGGACAGCTTGAACTCGTTTTCAACCGAGGGGAGAGATGGAGTGGTAGCTCGCGATTCGGACTGGGATGTTTGTGACTCTGATCCTTCTGGAGACTTAGTGCACTCTATCACGGTGGTACCAGTAGCAGTACTGGAGTTTGATAATGACCTGTAGGGGTCATTTGACTTTAAGTCATTTAAGAGCCAGAGTCCTGCATAATCTGATTGCACAGCACCTTCATCTTTAAATGAGGGCATGTCCGAAGGGGTGAGTTGAGGGTCTGACAATTCGTTATCATTTGTATATCCACTATGACTGTCCCAAGGATTATTCTTTTTACCAGGTGGAATGCAGCCTTTGAACCTGTCAGATGCAATGCTTAGGTCAAGTTGCAAGGCTTTCTGTGTATCTCTAGATGGTACAGTCCTATTCTGCCCATTGTTTGTCTTTGGTTCAGTCTGATCATTCTCATTTGCACAACTTTCGTTTTTCCTCAAAGATGAACTGCGTTTTGGTGGGGCTGGTTTTGCCTTTGGTTTCTTCAGCGCAATGCTCTGACCTCGACATTTCTGCTTTCTCAACTCCGAGTGGTCTGGTTGAGGGAATTCGCCAAGTTCCGAAGTATTTTCTGTGCTCTGAATTCCATCTGAGCTTGTAGATGCATAGTTAAAAATATAGTTTCTATTAGTTTTCAAACCACAGTCAAAGTGCATGGAGGTATAATACCCTTCAGTATCCACAGAGAAATAAGAGCCCGAGTCAGTTCTGGAGGAGGATGGTCTCTCAACAAAGCTGTCACATGTACCCATGCTCGCAAAACTAGGACATCCCAAGCTATTTGTCCTTGAATGCCTTGGACTAAAGTCTCGATGGCACGATGCATCGTGGCAATGGTGCAAATAGTTCCATTCAGCATCGCTTGTGTTACTTGTATTGAGATCTTCAACAACATCTGTCCCTGTAGAAGTAAAAGAGTTTGTCCTGTGACCTCTGACTTTGTCCCCTGGATATGTGTACTGTTCCAGTAAGAAACCTGACGAATCATAGTTTGTGTGCGCAGGAGTATTCAATGATAATTCGGAGTCACAGTGTGAAGATCCTGTCAGTGGAGGTGAAGATGCAGTATGAATAGTCTCCGATGTCTGTGAGGGGCATGTTGAATTACTCCCACTCCAGTTTCCACTCGAGGATTGATGGTCCTCCTTTTGATCTATCTGACTACTTAGAAGAGCCCCTGCGCTGGAGATACTGTTGACTGGACTCCCGAACGTATCAGAATTTGAAGAAATCTCACTGTTTCCCGTATCTCCCTCTGGCATAAAGTTGGAGATTTTTGTCACCGAGCCTTTGTGTTCTGGCTTTTGCTGGGGTTGAACTGTAACACCCTTGGAATGATGTTTCTGTGGGCTCTGAATAAACAAACGCTCTTCGTCTTCCTCCTCTGCCATTCCTGGGTTTGGCAAGTACTTTTCACGAGTACCGGTAATGCTCTCGACGCTGTCGTCCTGACTTAATTCACGAGAGAACAGTGAATCTCTAATGCCTTCTCGAGACAAGCTGCGTGAGCGAACGTGGCTGTCAATTGGTGTGAGAAACATCGAGCTTGAATCGTCTGCCAGGGTTGTGATATTCCCAGCTGAATGCGACAGCGAAGACACAATGTTGTTGCCACGCTGAGCTCGGATCCGCCTCACTGATGGTGCAGCAATTAGAATATCCTCTGTCTGGCACTCGGAGTCTTTTGTTCCAGATCGCCCGCTGGTAGAATTCGCCTCAACGCCATGGAAGTCCAATTCGGGGTTAACGTGAACAATCACATTCCTTTCTCTAGCCATGGGAGATACATCGGAATCTGCTAGTCAAGTAAATAAAACATAGAGTCAAGCATTATACCCTGAAATGACAATAAAGTTAGTGGCATATAAATAAATTTCCTCAGGGCCAGTGGTTTCCTGATGTACATTGAGGGGTGGGAACGGAATGGGATGGGATTGCGTAACATCAGGTTCCCACTCCAAAGTTAATTCTGAGCAAAGTTCCTTGAGTTCCATTGGCCCCTTGGAGTATGATGATTAAAGAGGAGCTGACAGGGGTCGGATAATATCATCTGCTGGAGTCCCTTCCACTCCGCCCCTCCCTTGTCCCAATTGAACCAGACACAGGCAAGCAGCAGTTCATTGCAGCAGTGCTAGTTGTTGCAACAATCCACAAGATGAAATGCTGCCAAAATAAAAGTGGCGTCTTATAAGGGGCACGAATTTCACATGTGGCTGCACTCTGAAGTTGCTCTCAATAGTTTCACCCTCAAACCCTTTGCAAGAATTGGATTTTGTTCCTCACACAGTGGGGTGGTACCAGTACTATGGGGAGGTACCAGACTGATTCATGCAAACAGTCTGGTCTCAAAAACATTAGTGGGTTCAAGCTCAGCAGCTCATGATTCTCACCTTTCCATCATCTGAGTGACTGAATGGAGTCACGGGTATTTGAGACCAACATCTTTATCTACAGTAGTGAGTTTGGAGAAGGGAAATCAGAGGCAGAACACAAAGGGTCTCCAGGAACTTGTGATCATCTCAGAACAAAAAAATTAAAATAATAATAATGGACTGATTTTGGCTATCAAATCAGCCTTGAGGCAGTGGTGGATAGCACCGTTGGCTCTGAGTCAGAAGTTGTGAGCTCATTCCCACTCCACAGACTTGAGTACAAAATTCAGGCTGACATTTCAGTCAGTGCCAGACCAAAAGAGTGTTGTGCAGCTCAATGTGCTGTCTTTCAGGTGAGATATTAAATTAAGGCTCTGTCTGTCTCTCAGGTTTCACTATTTTGGGGAAGAACAGGTGTCCTGGCCAATATTTCTCCCTCAACTAACATCACTAAAATACACAGTGACTATCACAATTCTGTCTGTGTGATCGTCCTGTGCCACTGCATAAATGGCTACACTTTAAAAGTACCTCAAGCCTTTTGCGACATCAGGCGATCGTGAGAGTTGCTGTTAAATGCAAGCTTTCTACTTTTCTGTGAAGAATGAGACAATTGGCTCTGATTCACCGCTTATTTTAAGTTCGACTCTCAGGGTTTTTTTCAATTGCGAATAACCTTTGCAGAAAACATTTCCAACCAGGTTTTAAATCTTTACCTATCTCTTGCTGCACCCGTCTGGGAATCCCACTGATAGTTTTTCGCCTCTTTAGCTTTCGTCTTCGCTGCAGCACAGATTGAGGGTGAACAAAGGAATACCGGCCAATGACCTGTCTCTCAAAACCTACTCCTGCAATCAAGAAAGGATCAAGAGAACTGTGCAATCCATAGCATAATTTCATAAGCAATTAATAGTAAGCTGCTAGGTTTATTTAGCATATTGGTACCCAAGATGGAGAAATCTTATCTAAACTAATACATCTCAGTTTATATTATATTATATTTATATTAGATTATAACGTTCATTGGCATAAAAAGATTGAAGCCTTTCCTTCATATTTTTCCAGAGGCTCACAGTTCACAACATTAAACTTTATTTCATCTTCATAGTACATAAATGCCTATGTACAGGTCCTGTATTTTCTACTTCTATTAACCTGGGACGTTAAAAATAACAAATATTTTATTAGAAATAGTAAAACCATCCTGAGCGTTTGAATTATATGGAAATTAAGACTTGTTTCAGCACCGATTGTTCATCAAAAAAGCTTAGGGAGATCATTCTTACAAATCTTAAAAAGACATCAGTTTGCTCTGGGATAAGCAGGCATTTTCAAGCTTGTGCTGAATTAGTTGGGCGGCTGTTGGGCCTACTCAGCTGACAACCTGAGCATCAGACTAGAGAAATAGAAAGTCAGCTGGGTTCTCACTGGTGCTACATGGGTGAGGGTGCGTGTATTTGGGTGCAAGGTAAGGGTAATGTTGGACTCAGCTGACAAGGATGCTTCTCACAGGGTCAGAGTCTATGGTTACTTAGAAGAATGTTCATGTGAGGCTACCAATGCCTGTACACTTTGGTCACCATCTCCGGTCAAAACGAGAATAACGTTGGAGGGGTGTAGGATGTATCAAAATTACTAAAAAAAAATTGTTCAATGTGAGGGGAACAAAGGAATACCGGTTGACTTGTCAAATAGGTGTATTATAGATGAAATATTCTCTAGATCAATTTGTCCTCATTACGCAAAATCCACCATTCAATTATATTTAAAATCATGAATAATCCACATCCTCCACCAAACTCCTTACTGAGACACAGATGGGGCATTCTGAAAGATACATTATTTGTCTTAGCATAGTCAACAATTGTATTGTTCCAATTTAAAATTTAAGCATTGGAAAGGGACAATCTATAGCCTATAGTACAATTGACAACATGAGTTAAAGGATTAAGCAGCTTCATTTACTTGTGCAACCTGACAAGTACTAAAATATTAAGCTATTAAGTGAATAAATCACTGTTTGTAGATGCATCAAAATGGCTTCTCGATTTTTCAGATGTGTAAAGAAGCGTTAACCTCTTTACAACAAAATGAGGCCCAAAAAGCATCACCCAATGTGGAGCTGGGGTATTCAAACCCAAAGTTCCAAGGAGCATCGACCTGTGAGAGTGGGGCATGAGAACCGTTTGTACAAACTCTGTGGCACAGAGGGATAAAAAGAGGAATATTTGAGAGGGGCGCCAGCATGAAAATTCATGACAAGTGAGTAGACGATTGGACTCAGTTGTGACATTACCCCTGCCAGTAATGATTTGAGTAAAACAGAGAAGTAATTAGATAATCGTGGTAATGCACCTCAGACAGAGTCTGTGTCTTCAGCAAAGGAGGTGAATTATAGAGGCTGAAAATTTTCAAATATTGGTTAGATCCTCACATGATACACTAAATTTATTGATGTGACTGACACAAGAAGGGTAGATTTCTTCGGCATGCAAAGCGTAACAAAATCATAAATGCATTTGTAAAGTACAGGTTTATGCTTTCACTACAAGAATTTTGCTGTGACCTAAGAACTTTTTGTTAACCACTTCACAAACGAATGCTGGAACAGTTCCCAGAACACGCTGTTTGGAAAAGACCCCAAGGATCTGATGAGAGGAAGTCGCCCGAGTAGTTTGTTAAGAACCTGGGCACCGCAAATTAATGTTCCCATTGCACTTAGGGTCAATGTAACAAATTCACACACACTTCTGCTTTGAGACACCAGTTCAATTTAAAAAAAACTAACTAATGCAACAAATTCTTCTTCTGAGTACTCTGGGCAGTGCTGAGAATTAAAGTGTCACCGTGACCTGGTATAATTTATATTCTTATCGTCATAGCCATCATTGCTTACATTAAATGGAACCTGCCATCCTGCTTGCTATATAAGGCATTGCATCATCTGTCAAGCTGTTAAAGGTGTTTCCATGGCATCTGTGCTTATGACATCACTTAAAGCATTGGTGAGACCAGCATTGAGCAAACAGCCCAAAGCTGGTCAACTATTGCCAGATGAAGTAAGCGCATTAATAATGACCTAATCAGACTGGACAATGGGTGTGCTTTAATGACAACTGACAAAATTGGAGATATCTTTAAATGTACAGTGTTTCTTCCTTTATTACCAAACTGGGAATGGACATGATTTATGAATTACCATGAAGCATACATCAGGAATTCAGAAACAGAGGCTCCTGTGTCTGTACGCTTCTGCATCCATAATAGCCAGAAAATCACACAGGGCACACTGACCTTGGAGCCTGTATTTCCACAGAACACTGCTCATGTGTAAAATCAGCCCAACGGTCACAGGTTGGAGTATTATATTGCAAAGTGTCATTTTCCTTTTTTTGTAGCCAATTCCCTCCCTCTCTCTTCAGAAGGTATTTTGAGTACCCCCGTCAAATGGCCTTTACTCATAGCATTTATTCACCTCAGCACTGAGTGCTGCCAGGCTATGTAACCGCAGAGGTCATCACCCTCCAGCCCAATCGTGTCTTCAACTGACAACAGCAGTGGTCAGTGGACAGCAACCACACAGGTTGCTTTTGTACACTCACAAAACCAGGAACACTGAAGACAGCTGTAGAAATCCTGACTTAGGAAAACTTAATAGACATTTAATCATTAATAGAGATGAGAAAATTGACCCTGTGACTCAGCTACTCCTGAAGTAAAGTTATGGAGTGATGCTCTCTTCACAATAGAAAAATAATTGTAGAGTCTTCCTTCGTTTTTACATCAATGCACTTCTGAAAAATATTTCGTTTGAAGTATTGTAAAATGGGGGCAGCACGGTGGCGCAGTGGGTTAGCCCTGCAGCCTCACGGCGCCAAGGTCCCAGGTTCGATCCCGGCTCTGGGTCACTGTCTGTGTGGAGTTTGCACATTCTCCCCGTGTTTGCGTGGGTTTCGTTCCCACAACCCAAAGATGTGCAGGCTAGGTGGATTGGCCACGCTAAATTGCCCCTTAATTGGAAAAAAGTGAATTGGCTACTCTAAATTTATTTTTAAAAAATTAAAAAGTATTGTAAAATGCAATTAACCGATTCACTTAAGATTGGCTTACACTTTAACTAATACATTAGTAAATCTATCACTGTGATATAATTAAAATTCAACTTTAAACAACAAAAGTTTAGAAAATTTGTGTATTCGCTGGCAATTTTTCAAATTCATATAATCACACACACAGCAAATTTCAAATACCGTATAATAATGAATACAAATTCTAATCTTCACTATTCGAACAGAGATATTGACGCATTCGGGGGCAGCAAGGTGGCACTGCTGCTTCACGCCACTGAGTTCCCAGGTTCGATATAGCCCCGGGTGGCTGTCCGTGTGGAGTTTGCACATTCTCCCTGTGTCTGCGTGGGTCTCACCCCCACAACCCAAAAGATGTGCAGGGTAGGTGGACTGGACACACTAAATTGCCCCTTAATTGGAAAAAAAAATGAGTGGGGACTCTAAATTAAAGGAAAAGAGATATTGACCCATTTATTCCAAACAGCCAAACAACTCTGATAAACTAGTTGGGGGGGGGGGGGGGGGGGGGGGGGCGCAGTGGTATTGTCACTGGACACATAACCAGGAGACCCTGCTCTGAGGGCCATGGTTCGAATCCCACCATGGAAGATGGTGAAACGTGAATTCAATAAAAATCTGAAACTATTGTCGTCAGAAAAACTAGAAGGAAATCTGCCATCTTTACCTGGTCGGCCCTATATGTGACTCCAGGCCCACAGCAATGAGGCTGACTCTTAACTGCCCTCTGAAATAACAAGCCTATTTGTTCAAAAGGCAATAAATGCTGGCCCAGACAATGATGCCTACATCCCATGAATGAATAAAGAAATTGGACATGACCACCTTATAAGGCGAGCATCATTCAGTACGATCTCCTTGCAGTAGGTCATAATTGCATATTAGATGTTAAGCTATAGATATTTATGATGTCTTGGAATTCTGTTTTTGATGAATAAAGTCAAATGTAATTCTGCTCAAGTCTGCATTTTTCTCGAACTTATTGTTCTCCAGAGAACCCTGCTGCAGAGTAAGGGTGAGAGTGTGAAGACATTGGATGAGCAAACGACGAGGCCACCACCACCCAGCTGAATTAACCTGCAAGCAGCCACTAGCAAAATAGATCATCTTAATAAGATAATGAAAGTTTCATATCTCAGTGAAACTCCACCCCAGACTGAAAACACTTTGCATTTACTCAACCTATCATCCAGCATAGATTTTTCTTATAAGTATGAAGAGATGGAACTGTACCAGTCACATTGATGGGAATAACACAGGAAGCAATAGCCTGAGCCTGCTGACGCATCTTCTGTTCTGGAGTTGGAAGAGGTAGATCTTTGCTCCAATTCGTTTGCCTATCTAGTGTTGTAGGGATGTTCGGTATCGGATTTTTAGGCCTCTGACCTAATGCGATCGTATCGCTGTCACCATCTGTAGGTGGAATGGACTGTAAAAGAGTATAACAATTTGAAAATGACTGCGTACCGAAATAACAGCAAGAATATGATGTGAAAGAACCAAGCTACGCACAACCGTCCCATGAAGATATGTTTGGCAAACCTGTCCTGCCTTCTTTGCAAGCGCATTATGCAATGGTGCAAATCACACTAAGTTTGACAAAATTCCCTTCTATCTCATTTTCTCCCCTCATTTCCTGAAGGAACATCCACATTTTTGGGTGTGGTTCCACAGGTGCTTATGACCCTCTGGTACAGCGACCAATTGCCCATACTTTAAGGATGAAGAAATAATCAGAATCAAGAGCCATATCAATCCCAAAGGGATTAAGCTGAGCTTGATCCTGCCCTTACTGCTCTGCCAAATGTTACAATGGGCTTTGCTGGATAACTATCAAAAGTGGTAACACCAGCTGGATTTTCCAGTCCCAGCTCAGAGGGACAAGCTTCAATTGTAGCTCCATTAATCCCAACCCATCTGATACCATTGCCTCAGCTGGGATCTTCCTGAGTTAGATGACAATGCTGTAACTGGCTAGTGCATTTACTAGCCAAACCACTGGGGGCAATGTTGTAACGACAATGGCGCACAACCTGCTCGACTCTCTTCCAGGCCAAATGGAAAGGTTCACCACTTCTTCATGAAACAGCACTCCGTTAAATTGCAGCAAAGCACAGAAAGCTAAAACTGACACACACACACTTAGTGAATCTGCAGGTTAGTCAATGAGTGAAATGGTCATAATGAAAAAGAAAGGTGAAAAAAATATTTTGACAGCTCCACTGAATGAATATGCTGAAGGCTGCAATTAATATCGGTAACACACGACCGATCACTAGATTTTGAGATAAATACTAGGCAAATCTAAAACCATTGGGGCCGATTGTGGTTTTGGCATTCTGATATTTCCAGTTTTTGGATCCACCGTATATACCAGAGGCCAAGGTCTGCTTACATTACAATAGCCTAAGCGAGTTATATTCAACAAATACTGGCTTGCTGCTCTATTTGTCAACTCTTGCACATACTATTTTTTTACTTATTAACACTTATTATACCTGTAATATAATATTACATCACTTCATTAACATACAAATCAACTACTTAGCGGTTCAAAAAAGTGTTACATTTTTGAATGTGTTTGGTTTTCGGATGAATGTATGAAGAATATGGAAATGTAAATAAAACTGATTTGATATCATTTTTGTTGCTTAGTTAAAAAGATTAAACAATGGAAATGATTTAAAGGTGTGTATTGCAATGTAACATTGGCTAAATTTTTATGGATTTTTCACCTATCAAGACAGCTTTATATAAAGTTACTTTAGCTGGGTTAGCTCAGTTGGCTGGGCTGCTAGTTTGTGATGCAGAGCAAGGCCGCAGCGCAGGTTCAATTCCTGTACCAGATGAGGTTATTCATGAAGTCCTCACCTTCTCAGCCTTGGGTCCATGGCTGTGGGCGGCCTCCATCTTGAACTCTGGAGGCACCCCCAAGCATTGTTCAGATGAGTCCTGACAGTTGTTCTGAACGCGTTTCAAGCTGGCGTGTTTTCCTGCTGGCAACCCGGAGAATCTGGTGTGGGTGGGGAGGGGGGTCACATCTTCATTTGGACATCACTGTTGGGATGCAAATGAGGTTCATGCTGGCCTCTAGTGGATTTTCTGACCCGACATGGTAGGCACCAAAGGAAGATCCCGCTGCTATCCGGCGGGGTGGGCCGTACCGGCGCCAAGGAGTGGCGTGAACCACTCCGGCGCGGGCCGCCTGGAAGGTGTGGAATCCCCCACACCTTCAGGGGCTAGGCCTGTGACGGCAAAGTTGGCGCCATGCCAGCCAGTGCTGAAGGGATTGGTGCTGCACCAACCGGCGCTGAAGGGTCTCCGCCAGCCGGCGTGAGTTGGCGCGGGAGCACCAGCGTGTACTGGCGTCATCCCAGCGCATGCGCAGGGGGTTCTTCTCCACGCTGGCCATGGCGGACCGTTACAACGGCCGGCGCCGGGGGAAAGAGTGCCCCCAATTGCAGGCCAGACCACCGGGACCAGATCCCCCCGCGCCCCGCTGAGGACTCCGCAGGCCGCCCGCAGAGCCAGGTCCCGCCGGTACGGACCTGATGTAATATACGCCGGTGGAACTGGCTGGAAACGGGCGGCCACACGGCCCATCGCGGGGTGGAGAATCGCCGGGGAGGGGGGCGGGCCGCTGCCAACGGCCCCCGCCCGGCGCAATGCAATTCACGCCTCCACCGACAAACTGCCGCCGGAGAATCCGGCAGCCGGCGGGGCGGGATTCCCGTCGCCCCCCCCGGCGATTCTCTGGCCCAGCGGGGGGGTGGGAGAATCCCGTCCCTGGTTTCTGGGCCACCCATATTTTCCCACCATGCCCGCCATCTAAAATGCCAGTGGGGACTTGGGAGAATTCCGCCCGATTAGAATTCTGACTAAATTACCACAAAGGATGAACTAAAATAAACACAGGAAGAAGTCTTTCAACATCAGGTTAAAGTCCAACAGGTTTGTTTCGAATCAATAGCTTTTGGAGCGCAGCTCCTTCCTCAGGTGAATGCTTCGAAACAAACCTGCTGGACTTTAACCTGGTGTTGTAAGACTACACCCCAGTCCAACGCCGGCATCTCCACATCATGGCTACAATCGACACTCTTAAAATAAACAATTTATGAATAAACAGGATGGTCTGCAATGGTGATGAAAGATAATTAACCTCTCTCAATTTAAACTTCTGCTATATGGAAGAGTTTAACTTTACCAAAAGATTACCCTCTTGACTACACTTCAAAAATACATAATTGCCAATAAAAGGGCTATGATACCTTGCGTTGTGAAAAGCGCTATTTAAATGCACAATCATCAAGTGATAAAATAAATAATTTAATCTCACTAAGACTGAAATGCTGACCTCATTTTATGGAGGATGGTCAGTTTCTACTCTAACTGCTGCCTTCCCTCAGCAACAGTTGACAGACACTCCTGGAAACGTTATTGCGCATCCAGGCTCACTTAGATCGTACTGTATTCAAATTAAACAGAATTTATTGTACTGACCCAAAGTCTTCTGCTAAAATAATGGTGAGGCTGGTAGTGCTAACTGTCATTCATGTGCAAATGCTGCAGCAGCTTTAGGAAGAGGCAGATGCTCAGTTAATTGGAAACCTGCCACCCGAGATGCGGCGCTCCAATGTTAACTTTGTAAAATAGCATCTTGCTGTCTGGCTCCCCATTTAAATGGTGTGAAATGCCTGTACGGCACAATGGATACAAAATAAATCCACCACAGAAAGTTAAGCCAAGTCGTTTTAAGGTTAAGCACTTTTTTTTAGCAATGTAGTAACTGATTACTGCCCATCAACCTCTCTAGCACTGAAAAGTAATTATTATAAATGCGGAGCTTCACTATTTCAAGCTTAATTGTTGTTGGGGATTTTAAAAAACAGATTAAAATTATTTTTTTCTTCACTGTCTCTCTCTTATTGCTCTCTCCTAAACCAATTATTTTTCTATACCTTATTTGACATCATAGAATTCCTACAGTGGAGAAGGAGGCAATTCAGCCCATCAAGTCTGCACCGATTATCCAAAAGAGCACCCTAACTAGGCCCAAACCCCCATCCTATCCCTGTAACCCTACCTAACCTTTGGACACTTAAGAGGGATTTTAGCATGGGCAATACATCTAATCTGCACGTCTTTGGATTGTGGAAGGAAACCAGAGCACCCGGAGGAAACCAATGCAGACACGGGGAGAAAGTGCAAACTCCACACAGACGGTCACCCGAGGTCAGAATTGAACCTGGTCGTTGGCGTCGTGAGGCAGCAGTGCTAACGATTGTACCACCATGGAATTCATTCACTTTAACTTGCAATTCTTTCTGGTTGCTAATTTTACAATACGTCTTGTTGCTAATTTCATAATACTTCAATCTGATTGGTTGAAGAGATACACACAACTTACCCTGTTCACTCAGATCCCAGATGCCCCATGGAGGGCATTATGTCAGGATTTACTATTCTTGACACGGGAGCCCATCTTCCAGTTGAAGAGCGGTTGGGAAAACCTGTTCTGCTTCTATGGGGAACGGCTGACCACTCTGGCCTTCTCTGGGATTTAGGATGCCAGTGGTGGAAATCCCATCAATGGGGAGCGGGAGCAGTGGCTGCTGTGCAGGTAATGCCACACGAACTTCATCAGGGATCATTGGACTGGATCCTGGACTCAGGTGATTTAGGGCAAGGTGATTTAGGGCAAGATGAGGGTCGCAGGGAAAAGGTCTTGGGAGAGGGAGGACAAGAAGGTTGGAGGCAAGGGCAGGGCCTGGGACTTTCAGCCCATCAAGTTTGCACACCGGCTATCCAAAAGAGCAGCCCTGCCCCTGAAGCTGGGTCCCTCGATCAGGCACCGAGTGATTGCAATGAGGAACACCCCCGGTAGGCCACTGAAACCCAACAGGGTTTGCTGGGTGGGTTTTGGAGGCATGGGAAAGACATATGACTCCCACTTAATCACTGAAACTCCAGTAAATTCTGGTGGGCTCAGCAGGGATTATTGCTATCAATTGGCTCACTAATTAACCTTATTGATATCCCACCGTGAGAAGTGTGATTTTTCCACCTAGGCCCATTCCTGTCTCCGACCTCATCGTAGGAGGTTATTCCACTGCTGGTTGACTGAGGCTCAATGTTTCCATAAATAGGTGTGCAGATCCGCCATGTCTCCCGCTGTGGTGGTCTGGATTAAATTGCGCTCCACATGTCTAACTAACAGTGCACATCCCTCGTTGTCTAAATAAGGAATTTTGGTCCATTCTTTTCAGATTAATATCATTTTGCAATATATATTTTTCAGGTTTAGCAAAAAAGGTTAAGAAAAATTGGCTGAATAGAGAGGGTAATTTTAATTGTTAGAAAACTAGCAGTAAAGTAGTTAAAATATTACTTAAAGAAATACTCAATAATAAATCTATCTTTTGGAGAACTAAGTTTTAAAGTCATGTGCATTGAGCATTTCATTTAGAAAATAATGACACATTTGTCGCACTCTTCGAATAAACTCTGTATGGTGAATTAAGTGCTAGATTCCTCTTTTATGGTTTATCTCAGTTCCTCCTATGTATTATAACAGAATGAACTAGCAACTCACAATCTTTATTATTGTCACAAGTAGACTTACATTAACACTGCATGACGTTACTGTGAAAAGCCCCTAGTTGCCACATTCTGGCGCCTGTTCGGGTAGACTGAGGGGGAATTCAGAATGTCCAATTTGGATATCAGCTGCATTGATTTGACATGAATGAACCTGAAAGCATCAGGTTTAGAGACAAATGTCCTGAAGCGCCTGACACTGAAGTATATGTCTGCGAAGTCTCTATACATTTAACAAAAGGTCCCTAATGACTTACAAGGAAGCCTGTTCTTTAATGAATAGTTTTGCAATCCAATTCTTACTGCTGTAAAATAGGGTCTTAACTGTCCATCAAACTACTGGAACAAAGCCAGTATAAATATCACTTTACAAACTCTTGGAAAACTAAACTAACTTGTGATAATTAGTGCCCTCTCCTCTCACAACACAGATTGGTTACATATCTTCGGTTTACTCCCATTAAGTATGCTGAGTAGGCATAAACATTGTAAGAAAATTAGTCATATGAACTGCCTAAAATGAGTGAACCATACCGATAGATACACTGTGGTCAAACTTTATATTCCAAGTGCTCTCAAGTAATGTAGGACACTGGAAACTTGAAGTGAGCAGTTCCTCACTTGGATCCAACTGAACAATTGGACACAGGTTTCTGCTCATCCTTTGCAACCCAACACCTCTACAAAATGGAGAATGAACCACTTACTTCACATGTTCCACCTTTGATCTGGCTCACCACCTGCTCGCTGTGTGCTTTTCCTTAGCAAGCCTCACTTCTTCTCCTCCCATTATGCTCTCTTTTGTGCACGGCATTCCTGGCAAATGATTATCTTTAATACGACGAGACCGATGGAATGATGAAAAGTTCTTTGGTCACAGCACAACTGACAACCCTGCTGTGGAACACAAGCGGTGTTTACCCGCATTCCTTCCTCAGTCAGGAGTTTGCCCTTGTGACGAGCGCGAGTGCTGTCCAGGATTCATGCTTAATGCAGTGTCATCACTATAGTGACCAGTTTTTTTTTGTGTGAAGGCTGCTATTTTCTTCTTTGGCAAAGCTCTTCGAGGGGTGCATATTAAGGATGCCGTGGGGAGCAATTAGCTATAGCCTGGATTTTCAAACACGTTTATCTTCTTTCATAAATGTTTCATTCTGCAGTGAGACAAAGAGAGTCTGTTTTGTCAAGATAAACTATTCTTTCTACAGAGCCTGTAAAATAATCAATGTAGTTCCAAATGAAACTAAATTCAGGTATCTACAATGGGTCCTCTGTTGACCTTATATCTAAGGCTTTACTGCTTCTTCCATTTGGTATACACATCACAAAACAGTGCATGAGGAAACAGCTAGCTTTAAGATTACATAAGTGATTAACCATTGATTTATTTTCGTGGTTAATTTCCTTCAATCTCATTGACCAAAAGGGCAGAACCCTTATCACGTCTCCACAGGAAACATGTCTAAACCTGTTTTGAACCAGAACCAGATTGGGAGTCCCAAAGTATTTCCTAGCAGCAAAAATGAGCTGCAGAGTATCAGTTTCTCCACGTCCGACAGAATAATCTTTTATTTGGAAAGGTTTGTTTCATCATTTTTTTGTTTGCACTGCTGGTGGTTTCGTACTAATAAGCTGACAAGTGTGGCCTGAATATCAAATCTTAAAGGAAAGAAATGAAATGAAATGAAAATCGCTTGTTGTCACGAGTAGGCTTCAATGAAGTTACTGTGAAAAGCCCCTAGTCACCACATTCCGGCACCTGTTCGGGGAGGCTGGTACGGGAATTGAACCGTGCTGCTGGCCTGCCTTGGTCTGCTTTAAAAGCCAGCGATTTAGCCCATTGTGCTAAACCAGCCCCTAGCAGAATGATCTGCTCAACGTTCCAAGCAGGTCATTCAAATGTTGTTACTGTGTACAGCTATGAAAAACTGACTATGTGTACCATAATTTATGTTTATATGCGTGATGAATTTATGTTTCCGCCTTCTTTCCGTCTTCAATGCTGTGTGGCAATTATTTCAAGGTATTTGAACTCACTGCCTGAAGTACTTCTCAACACTTTTTACTGATTGTTATTAATAAGAACCGAAAATTAAGCAAAGCTCGAGGCACTGCGCATTTAATCATTCCGGAAGATTCCATCACAGCAAAGAAGCCAAAAAATGGACAGAAAACCAATTCTTCACGGAAAAATCCCACTCCAGCACAAAAGTCCGTTTTATCTGTACAAATTGTGACCCTACTTCTTATTGCCTTCAATTGCCTAAGGAAGCACCAGTAAGAGAATTTGTCACATCATTTTTTAGTCATCTCCATTTTTATTCCTGAATGCAGAAAGTGAGTTGTTGAAGATTTGAGTTGAGAGTGAAAACATTTTATGAAGTTCCTTCCAGCACTGGAGACTGATATAATAAAGCAGACATCTTGGCCCGATCTATAACGCAACAACTGCCTCTGTTTCAAAAACATATATTTCTGCAGATGGAGAGACAGGAAGAGAGAAGATTGAGATCCCTCAAACATATACTGAACCACTTGGGTTGGTTTTAGGATTCTGCAAAATTCATATTAGTCATGGATGAGAGGCTTAATGAATCCAAAGAGAAGTGGGGAGTGATTTCTTATCGCCAAGCAGCCATGATCTTATTTGAAGTTTGTTAAATAACCCAATGAACAGTGGATATAGATATAAAAGTAAGCAAACCATGTAACCTTCAGATCAGAAGGGCGAAAATTAACGCTCACGCCTGAACTTGAAAATACAATTAGTGTAGGTCACTTCTGTAATCCTAAAGGTAATATACACTACAGACCATGAGCATAATAATATTTAACTTTTCTATGCTGTCTATTGTTCGACAGTTGCCTCAGTAGAAGTATGAATTCAGACCCTTCAAACAGTTCAAATAGTGGGGCCAGTTTAGCACAGTGGGCTAAACAGCTGGCTTGTAATGCAGAACAAGATCAGCACGGGTTCAATTCCCCTACCGGCCTCCTTGATAAGGCGCCAGAATGTGGCAACTAGGGGCTTTTCACAATAACTTCATTGAAGCCTATTTGTGACAATAAGTGATTATTATTAAGGGGCTGGTTTAGCAAAGTGGGCTAAACAGCTGGCTTGTAATGCAGAACAATGCCAGCAGCGCGGATTCAATTCCTGTACCGGCCTCCCCGAACAGGCGCCGGAATGTGGCAACTAGGGGTTTTTCACAGTAACTTCATTAAAGCCTACTTGTGACAATAAGTGATTATTATGGGGCATACATGTACAGATTTGAAATGACAATTCTCCGGAAAGACTTCGAAGTGTGGTAGCGAGTGGGAACTCCCGCGGGCTTCCAGGCACTCGGCGCGGCAAGGCCAGCAATGCAATACAACGTTGATTGGTCCACTTAATTAGGCCCCATAGGCTTCTCGCTGCAAATGAAGGCTCACCAGCCAATTCGCCGGAACCGCGCTTGCCAACCCCCTGCCAGCAAAGGTCGAGAAGCACTTAAACAGCACTTGCACAGCCAACACCACTCAGCTTGAAGCCTTTGCACTGAGACGGTCGGCCCCAAGGTTTGGAGACACGGACTTGGGGAGGCTTCGATGAGGTCGAGAGCAAGAGGGACATCCTGTTCCGCCAAGGGTCCCAGAGGGTGAGCCACAGGGCAGCCTGGGATGAGGTACAGGGGCCATCAGCTCAGGAATCGTGGCCAGGACGATTGTCCTCCAGTGCCGCAAGAACGTCAACAATCTACACCGGGCCGCATGCGTGAGTTGACACCCCCGCCAAAACCTTTTCACCCCCATGTGACTAGTCCCCCCAACCTTTCATTTGCCCCCCCCAACCCATCCTCTCCCCCACTTCACCGCCCTCTTCGCCCAAACCTTCCTTCACAACACCCCCCCCCCCCCCCCCCCCCCACACTACTGTGAACTGCATGTGGGGCTAATGATGCCCTGTCTGTCTCCGCAGTAGAAGCTGTCCCACAATCGTTGGGAGAGAGCCTGGACTGGTGGAGGGGTGCTGGACATAAGAATCGTCACAACCTTTGAGCAATAGGGCCCTGGAGCTTAAGGGGGTGGCCGAGGAGAGAGCGGTCACCAATGTGGACGTCGGCACATGCCATAGAGGTGAGAATCCACCATGCCTCACCCGGAGGCCCTGCCAAACGCGAGTTGTTAATGCCTTACTGACTGACATATCCCTCCCACTGACCACATGTCCCTTCTCCCGCAGGTCCTCCAGCCGATGGCTTCGGCCCATCTGGGATGGCCCCCTCCCCTGCCTCCCATTAGACCACATCAGAGGAGAGTTCCGAGGATGCCACAATCGACATGTCACAGCTGTCATCCCCACCCTCCACCAGCACAGAGACAAGCACCTCAGTGGGCAACATTAGTGGACAGGCTTCTGGGGCACACTCTGGTGAGCACCACATAGTTGCTGATGTCCATCAGGTGGAGGTAGGAACCCCCAGGCGAGACAGCAGTCAGAGGTCTGCTGGATCCCAAGTCCCATCTGGGTCCCAGCCAGAGGCTGAGCCGATGGAACATGCTATCCCGGAGCTGATGGAGACGTTAGGGAGCGTCCGGGACATTCAGAGGGCGATGTCAGCGACACTCCAGCAGGTCCATAGTCGATTGGAGGAGTCCCAGACCCTCACCACAACCAGTATTACGCATCTGGCTCTATGTTTCACGATGTATGCTCACCAGCAATCCCAAGCCCGGTTCCCACAGACATGGTCCCTCACCCCTGCGCTCCTCACCCTACATGCCCTGCCCATGTACACTCAGTCGGGGATATGTGCCCGTACCCTGGGTGGTCAAAGGTTACCGCTGTGTCTGTGGTGCTGCCTCCCGCAATGTTCAACCACAGTGTTAATGCATCAAGGTGTGATTGGGATGCCAGGTAATGAGTCCCACATGTTACATGGCCCACCCACCCACGGGATCCACGTGGGATGTGTGATGGGCTCACTTAACCAATAGCCTTCAGGCACAAGCCAGAGGCCTCCGCCGTAATTGGGAGTTTTAGGTGATCATTGAGCAAACAGGCAGAGATTAGGGTTTCCCCGAGAACAGGAACACAAGGACCCAAGCATGGTGAATCCCCTGACCTCATCAGCGTCCCCCCACCAGTGGACCCCCCCAGCCCCGACCGGGGCTGCACACCGCCCTGTCAGTTGCCCCTCCCCATCCCCCCCCAGCAAAGGGGCAGCATGCCCAGTACAGTATGAGGCCCTCCAATCCCATCGGACGGGACTCTCCGGCTGTGCCCAGCCAGTGACCGGTGAATCCTGGCCGAGGTCAATGGACGTTACCCATGGCGATCATGTGGCAGGCGGGGTGAGGCGGAGAATCCAGCCCATCGTATCTGCACCGGCCATCTAACTCAGGTGTATTCGAATCCAAATTTCTGTAAATTATTTTTTTAATTGACAGCCAAATGTCACAAGATGCATTACTGAGTAATACAGATCCTCAAATGAATCCCTGGCCGGTGCTAAATGAGCTGTTCTTAGCTGTCATGGTGGTGGGGCTATTCCAATCAGTCTCAGGTACCCTGGGTTGGAGAGGCAAAATGTATTTGTCAGGATGGCACAGTGGCTAGCACTGCTGTCAAACAGCACCCGGTACCCGGGTTCAATTCCAGCCTCAGGTGACTGTTTGGAGTTTGTATGCTCTCCCCCTGTCTATGTGAACTTCCTTTGGGAGCTCCAGTTGCCTCCCACAGTCCAAATATGTGCAGGTTAGGTTGATTGGCCACGATAAATTGCCCCTTATTCTACGATAACCATTTACACCTCCTCTCTACTCATCTTCTGGTTTCAATTGACCCCTCCCGATATCTTTACTTCTCACTATCATCCTCCTTGTCATTTAATCGCTCCTGTGCGCCACCAATCACAACCTTTGTTCTTTCTATCAATCCCACATCCTGGCCGGGATTCTCCAACCCCGGGGGGGGGGGGGGGGGGGGCACAAAAATCGCGCCACGCCGCCCCAACTAGCCGATTCTCCGGTGCCGATTTTCGGGCTCCCACGGGATCACTGCCACGCCGGTCAGGGGCCGTTGAAAGCGCCCCCCCCCGGCGATTCTCCAGGCCTCGTCGGACCGAGTGCCCGCCACGTTCGGCTGAGTCCCGCCGGCATGGGTTACATTTGGTCCCACACGGCGGCTCCTCGAAGTTTTGTTTGAGGGGGCTGTCCTGGTTGGGGGGGGGGGGGGGGGATAGGGTTAGGGTTAGACCCTAATAAGAGTTGGATAGCAGCCAGGTGAGGCCCGTTGATGGCGGAGTGCCTCGCACCACTTTTCTCGCCGGCGTCAGAACTTGGCTGCAGGATTGGAGAATCCCTGCCCTGGCTTTGTACTTACTTTCCAGAAAACAACTATTTTTTAAAAATAATTGTTATTGGAATTTTTTACAGAAAATATAACAACAAACAATGAAATGCAACAGAATACCCCCATAATAACTGTAGCACCCCCCAAACCATATCAACGCATGTATCACATTCCCCCAACCCCCCCAACCCCAATGAACAAAAAAAACTTTAAAATATATTAAAATTAAATAAACATAGTCATCGTCCCCCCTTCCCCCACTTTCCCTCCCCCTTCTCCCCCCCTTTCCCACTTTCCCTCCCCTCTTTCCCTCCCCCTTTCCCCTCCTCCTCCCCTTTCTCTCCCCCTCCCCCTCTCCCTTTCTCCCCTCCCCCTTCCTTTCCCCCCCCCCTTTCCCTCCCCCCTCCTTTCCCCCCCTTCCCCTCCACCTTTCCCCCGGGTTGCTGCTGCTGCTGCTGTCCCAGTACCCTATCGTTGAGCCAGAAAGTCGAGGAAAGGTTGCCACCGCCTAAAGAACCCTTGTACCGATCCTCTCAGGGCGAATTTGACCCTCTCTAGCTTGGTGAAACCCGCCATGTCGTTGATCCAGGTCTCCACGCTTGGGGGCCTCGCATCCTTCCATTGTAGCAAGATCCTTCGCCGGGCTACTAGAGACGCAAAGGCCAGCACACCGGCTTCTTTCGCCTCCTGCACTCCCGGCTCCACCCCAACCCCAAAATTCGCGAGTCCCCATCCTGGCTTGATCCTGGATCCCACCACCCTTGACACCGTCCTCGCCACCCCCTTCCAGAACTCCTTCAGTGCCGGGCATGCCCAGAACATATGGGCATGGTTCGCTGGACTCCCCAAACACCTGACACACCTGTCTTCTCCCCCAAAGAACCTACTCATCCTAGACCCGGACATGTGGGCCCGGTGCAGCACCTTGAATTGGATGAGGCTAAGCCGCGCACACGAGGAGGAAGAATTAACCCTCTCCAGGGCATCAGCCCATGTCCCGTCTTCGATCTGTTCCCCCAGTTCCCCCTCCCACTTAGCTTTCAGCTCCTCTACTGACACCTCCTCCACCTCCTGCATAACCTTGCAGATATCAGATATCTTCCCCTCTCCGACCCAGACCCCCGAAAGCACCCTGGCACCCCCAGGTATCTGAAACTCTTCACTGCCCTCTTAAACGGGAGCCTCCCAATTCCCTCCTCTTGATCACCCGGGTGTACTACAAATACCTCACTCTTGCCTAAATTTAACTTATAGCCCGAGAAGCCCCCAAATTCCGCTAACAGCTCCATCACCCCCGGCATTCCCCCCTCTGGGTCCGCCACATACAACAGCAGGTCGTCCGCAAACAGCGATACCCGATGTTGCTCCCCACCCCGCACCAGACTCCTCCATCTCCCTGACTCCCTCAACGCCATAGCCAGAGGTTCAATCGCTAGTGCAAAGAGCAAGGGGGACAGGGGGCACCCCTGCCTGGTCTCACGGTAGAGCCTAAAGTACTCCGATCTCCTTCCATTGGTAACTACACTTGCCATCGGAGCCACGTAGAGCAGCCTCACCCATTTGATGAATCCCTCCCCGAATCCGAACCGCTCCAGCACCTCCCACAGGTAGGCCCACTCAACTCTATCAAACGCTTTCTCTGCATCCAGCGCCACCACTATCTCCGCCTCCCCCTCCACTGCCGGCATCATAATAACATTTAGCAATCTCCGCACATTCGTGTTGAGGTGCCGTCCCTTGACAAATCCTGTCTGATCCTCGTGTATCACCCCTGGCACACAATCCTCTATCCTGGTGGCAGGATCTTCTCCAGCAACTTAGCGTCAACATTGAGGAGCGAGATAGGCCTGTATGATCCACACTGCAAGGGGTCCTTATCCCGCTTCAGGATCAGAGAGATCAGTGCCTGTGACATCGTCGGGGGCAAAGCCCCCCCCCTCCCATGCCTCATTGAAGGCTCGCATCGATAGGGGGCCCACCAGATCCGCATACTTTTTATAAAATTCCACTGGGAACCCATCCGGCCCCGGCGCCTTACCTGACTGCATTTGTCCAATCCCCCGACTAGCTCCTCCAACTCTATCGGCGCCCCCAGCCCCTCTACCAGCTCCTCTTGAACCTTTGGGAAATATAGCCTGTTCATGAAGCTCTCCATCCCCCCTCTCCCCACCGGAGGTTCCGACCAGTACAGTTCCTCATAGAAGTCCCTAAAGACCCCATTTACTTCTGTCCCCTTCTGCACTACATTCCCACCCTTATCCGTCACTCCACCAATTTCCCTAGCCGCATCCCGCCTACGGAGCTGATGTGCCAACATCCTGCTCGCCTTCTCCCCATACTCATATACCGCGCCCTGCGCTCTCCTCCACTGTGTCTCCGCCTTTCTGGTGGTCAACAAGTCAAATTTGGCCTGCAGACTACGCCGTTCCCCCAGCAACCCCTCCTCCGGTGCCTCCGCGTATCTCCTGTCCACATCCAGGAGCTCTCCCACCAGTCTCTCCCTCTCCTTCCTCTCCCTCCTTTCCCTATGGGTCCGGATGGAGATCAGCTCCCCCCGGATCACTGCTTTCAGAGCCTCCCAGACCAACCCCACCCGGACCTCCCCCGTGTCGTTGGTATCAAGATACCCCTCAATGCTTCTCCGGATCCTCCTACACACCTCCTCATCAGCCAGCAGCCCCACATCCAGGCGCCAGAGCGGGTGCTGGTCCCGCGCCTCCCCCATCTCCAGATCAACCCAGTGCGGAGCATGGTCTGAAATTGCTATGGCCGAATACTCAGCATCCTGCACCTTCGGGATCAATCCCCTGCTCAGGACGAAAAAATCTATTCGGGAATAAACCCTATGGACATGAGAGAAAAAGGAATACTCCCGCGCTCTCGGCCTCCCAAACCTCCAGGGATCCACCTCTCCCATCTGGTCCATAAACCCCCTCAGCACTTTGGCCGTCGCCGGTCTCCTACCCGTCCTTGAACTGGACCGGTCCAGTGGGGGATCCAACACTGTGTTAAAGTCTCCCCCCATGATCAGGCCCCCTGCCTCCAGGTCCAGAATGCGGCCCAACAAGCGCCTCATGAAGCCAGCATCATCCCAATTCGGGGCATATACATTAACCAGCACCACCTTCTCTCCTTGCAGCCTACCCTTCACCATAATATATCTGCCCTCCTTGTCCAACACCACCTCAGCCTCCTTCCTCTTCCCCACCAGAATCGCCACCCCCCGGTTCTTCGCGTCTAATCCGGAGTGAAAAACCTGCCCCACCCACCCCTTCCTCAGACGAACCTGGTCCGCCACCTTCTAGTGGGTCTCCTGGAGCATAGCCACGTCCGCCTTCAGCCCCTTCAGATGAGAAAATACTCTGGTTCTCTTAACCGGCCCATTTAGCCCCCTCACGTCCAGGTAATCAGCCAGATCAGAGGGCTACCCGCCCCCCCTCCCCTGCCAGCTAGCCATAGCTTATCGACTGTTCGCCCCAGGCCAGCTCGCCCCGCCCGACCCGTTCCCCATGGCGATAACGCCACTCCTCTACCCCCCGGCCCACACCAGCTCCTTCCTGGACATTCCAGCAGCAACCCGGTACCCCCCCCCCCCCCCCCACCCCTTCCAGGCTAGGACCCCTCCTAGCCGCGACGCACCCTCCATGGTACTTCCGTGAGTCAGCTGACTTCTGCTGACCCCGGCAGCTCCCGCCAAAACCTATCCCCTCCCGGCATGGGGTCATCCCCCTCTTGCCACACCTCCTTGGCACCGCTTCAGCGCGGGAAAGAAAACCAGTAGAGGCCACGGCCCCACCGCCAGCTCCGCCCCCCCGCCCCACAGCGCGGGAAACTAGAGGAAAGCCCGCGCTTTCACACTGCCACACCCCACCCTTCTGACGCAGCTCCCCAAAATCCAGTTTCACCCCAACCCCCAGCCCTGTACAGAAGAGAACATATAAAACACAAACCCCCAACCTTCCCCACATCCATACCCAACAGACAGACCCACCCGGAAACAGGGCAGAAAGAAAACCCAGCATAAAAAACACGTGTCAAAATTGCAGAACATCAACAGCGAAAAAAAACAGCAACGGCCATAGTGTGTCCCCAGGCCCTAGTTCGAGTCCAGCTTCTCCGCCTGTACAAAGGCCCACGCCTCCTCCGGGGACTCGAAGTAGTGGTGCCGGTCCTTATATGTCACCCACAGGCGCGCAGGCTGCAGCATTCCAAATCTGACCTGCTTGGCATGCAGCATCGCCTTCGTCCGGTTGAACCTGGCCTGCCGCTTAGCCACCTCCGCACTCCAGTCCTGGTAGATTCGCACTACCGAATTCTCCCACTTGCTGCTCCTCTCTTTCTTGGCCCAGCGCAGCACACACTCCCGGTCACTGAATCGATGGAACCGCACCAGCACCGCCCGCGGGGGTTCATTTGCCTTGGGCCTCCTGGCCAGCACTCTGTGAGCTCCCTCAAGCTCCAGGGGCAAATGGTAGGACCCCGCTCCCATCAACGAGCTCAACATCGTGGTCACATACGACGGGAGATCCGACCCCTCCAGCCCCTCCGCCAGGCCCAGGATCCTCAAATTCTTTCGCCTCGTGCGAACGTCCAGCTCCTCCAAGCGGTCTTGCCACTTTTTGTGGAGTGCCTCGTGCAACTCCACTTTCCCCACAAGGACCACGGCCTCCTCCTCCCGCTCAGCGGCCTGCTGCTGCAACTCCCGAATGGACACCTCCTGGGCCTCCTGGGTCTCAAGCAGCCTGTTGGTAGTCGCATTCAGGGAGTCCAGCAACTCAGCCTTCAGCTCCGCGAAACAGCGCAGGAGAGAAGCTTGCTGCTCTTGCGCCCACTTCCGCCGGCCGCCATTTTGTCCTTCTTCCCCCCGCTTTTCTTGGGGAGCTGCTGCAGCTTTTTCCTTTGCCCCACTCCGGGTGAGCACCATAAATTATGGGGAATGCTCCTCTAGACACCTTCCCCCACCAGGATTCGTCGAGAAAGCGCCTAAAGTAGCGGGAGCTGCCGAACGTGCGGCTTAGCTCTGCATAGCCGCAACCGGAAGTCCCAGAAAACAACTATTAAATTCCTAGTTTCTACCAATTCTGATGAAAGGTTATTGACCTGTTAGTTTCCCCCTCTATAAATGCTGCCTGACCTGCTGAGAGTTTCCAGCAATTTGAATTATTTCAGATTTCAGCTGTCTGCAATATTTTGCTTTGATTAATGGCCACGAGGTTACGATACCAGAGATTTGCCAGCATCAAATTTGTACCCAAGGAAGACTCACCACCTCAGGGGGAGCAAACATCGAACAGAAAAAGTGAAACAAAGTTCACCGATAATGTGCATTTGCATTTGGGCTAAATTCCATTTAATTTCTTGAATTTGTTTTCCAATTAGGCACTTTGCATATCTAGGGTTAGATTTTGCTTTCCTCCTTTCTGCTACTACAGAAGGGGTTAGAGTTTGAAGCATTGCTGTTGATGTTATGCCTTCAATGATATGCCTACCATGAATTCAAAAGGGGTCAAAAAATGTCAAACTGGAAACTTGCATGAATCTAGAGAATTTAACTTTCCGTCCGAATATGTGTAAACGACAAAAATAAGTTTTGCGGACAATCAGGTGATATGGTTAACTAGCATGATCCATTTCCAACTGGGAGAACTAGCCAATGGGCTGGCGGATTCGGGGCAGATTCCCAAATTACACCCGCCCAACTTTATTCTCCATTTGGGGCAAGAACATAGAACATAGAACAGTACAGCACAGAACAGGCCCTTCGGCCCTCGATGTTGTGCCGAGCAATGATCACCCTACTCAAACCCACGTATCCACCCTATACCCATAACCCAACCCCCTTAACCTTACTTTTTAGGACACTACGGGCAATTTAGCATGGCCAATCCACCTAACCCGCACATCTTTGGACTGTGGGAGGAAACCGGAGCACCCGGAGGAAACCCACGCACACACGGGGAGGACGTGCAGACTCCACACAGACAGTGACCCAGCCGGGAATCGAACCTGGGACCCTGGAGCTGTGAAGCATTTATGCTAACCACCATGCTACCGTGCTGCCCAAATAGTGTGCAAAATCAAAGCAAAATACTGCTGGAAATCTGAAATAAAAACAGAAAATGCTGGGCAAACTCAGCAGGCCCATTGATTTTAAGGAGTGGGGAGGAGCGCGTGGTTCAGAGGGTGGGAGGGTTAGAGCTGGGGCAACTGAAGGCATGGCTGCCAACGATGGAGTGATGAAAACCGAGAAGTGCAGAGATCTCAATTCACTGACAATCACTTGCCAGCACAGATCTCAGGGCCAGTGCTGGAAGAATGCTTCCCAACAAAGTCTGTACAGTCCCACTGGTGAAATTAGACAAGCTGTTCCTGGTTGCAGTACAAATAGAATAATTCTCCAAGCCAGCTTAGGAACAATACAGGAAAAGGAAAAGGAATTTGGAGCACTCTATCACAAAGTGCATGGAGGTGTCACAATGCCATGCCATGTTAAACATATTTCCCATGTACTGCTTCATCAAATGTTAAAATAGCCTCAGATTTACAGCAATTATTGCTTAATTATTATAAAAAACCTTGGGATCAAATGCAGCATTCAAACATGCACCCCAAAAATGGGAGTTAAATTGCATGTTCAATGCTTTTCCATTGGCAGAAAAGGATATATACAGGCATCAAGAGAAAAACATGTTGCTTGATACCCATGACATCTGTTTAGGTTTGGCTCCTGGCTGGTGTGCTGCAGGGGATTGATATTCCCTTTCATCCTCTTTCAGGGAGCAGCCTTCCTGCAGCTGTTCTCGACAGTCATGAGGAAATGTTTTTTAATGCTAGTATTATGCAGCATAGGAACACGCACAATTATCCTACCACCTAGCACCTATTGATATGGCAATATCATCTGATGTAGTCCAAAAATAAGAGTCCAAAACTGTGATTTTACATTGTGTCAGGTTTGTAGGCCTTTACAAGGGATTGCACAGATGTAGCAGCCATATTGGACTGGATAAACCCTGTTCTCCAAAATATCAAGCTTCGATTCTGTCTTTCTCCTCAGCTCGCTTGGTGAAACTCTTGAAGGATCAGTAAAGGATGCCTTGAAAATTGGAATAAAGTAACATTATACTCTCCCAGTGTTTTCACACATCCATATGGGCAGCACGGTAGCATGGTGGTTAGCATCAATGCTTCACAGCTCCAGGGTCCCAGGTTCGATTCCCGGCTGGGTCACTGTCTGTGCGGAGTCTGCACGTCCTCCCCGTGTGTGCGTGGATTTCCTCCGGGTGCTCCGGTTTCCTCCCACAGTCCAAAGATGTGCGGGTTAGGTGGATTGGCCATGCTAAATTGCCCTTAGTGTCCTAAAAATGAATGTTAATGGGGGTTGTTGGGTTACTGGTATAGGGTGGATATGTGGGCTTGAGTAGTGATCATTGCTCGGCACAACATTGAGGGCCGAAGGGCCTGTTCTGTGCTGTACTGTTCTAAAAAAAATATTTTGAAAGATCAGCTGCCAAAATAGAGAGCCTTACCTGCAATCTACAAAGTACCTGCATGGTGTGATTATCCATTGCCTGCAACTCTGGGGTTGATTTTGTGCCCGCACTAGACGCTCCTGGGATTGACAATACTGGTGGAATATCCGGAGAGAATCGCAATTCCCGATTTCCCCCTCCTTCGCTGGCGTCGTCACAAGATTCACGCCCACATTTGAATAGATGTTTTTTTTTAATTTAGAGTACCCAATTCTTTTCTTTCCAATTAAGGGGCAATTCAGCCTGGCCAATCCACCTACCTGCACATCTTTGGGTTGTGGGGTTGACCCACGCAAACACGTGAAGAATGTGCAAGCTCCACACGGACAGTGACCCGGTCCGGGATTGAACCCGTGTCCTCGGTGGTGCGAGGCAGCAGTTCGTTTGAACAGATATTAATGCATTTAAATATTATTAACGGGCCCCAGCCACATGTTCTCCCCTCGTTAAATATTCACAGGTGATGTCAGCAATGCCAATCTGTGCCAGGGGCAGTGCCAGGGACAGGTCCTAGTAAGATGGGGGATTAATTTATGTATGGTTGGGGGGTGGGGGATTCGGACACTGTTTTGGGGGGGTGGATGAGTCCATGATATATGTCCGCAAAGGTGGTGGGGGGTGACCAAAGCCAGCAATGATTGTTGGGGGTGGAGGGGGAGAGTCCCCAATAGCTCCGTGATGGGGGCTTGGAGCCATTAAGTTGCAGTCCTGATTCAGGCGACATATAAAGATGACACCCAAGATCTGTGGAGCTAGTTAGTATTCAGAGTATTCCACCCCAATCATTGTTTTTCCTTTGAAGAGGCTCAATATCTGGAGAGAAAACTGGACTGTGCAACTGGATAGTTACACACCAGTTTTCAGTCTGAGGCTGCCACTTTGCCAAATTCTGGTAAGAATCCCCCCACTGTACTGCCGATGTGAGTGTGACTAACAATGTCCAGAAATCAGACAATGCCATGTGACAATTGGGACGCTCACCCAACTCCCGCTCGTGCTGTTGCACTTGTGTTATTTGAAGTCTTGAAGATACTGGAGTGCCCTCCATACTGGCTTGAATGACTTATATCTCCGATTAGTACTTGGGAAGACACAGAACTCCACATTGAGGGTCTACGGAACCCCACATTGGGGGTACGCGGAACCCCACATTGGGGGTACGCGGAACCCCACATTGGGGGTACGCGGAACCCCACGTTGGGGGTACGCGGAACCCCACGTTGGGGGTACGCGGAACCCCACTTTGGGGGTACGCGGAACCCCACTTTGGGGGTACGCGGAACCCCACTTTGGGGGTACGCAGAACCCCACGTTGGGGGTACGCGGAACCCCACGTTGGGGGTACGCGGAACCCCACGTTGGGGGTACGCGGAACCCCACATTCGGGGTACGCGGAACCCCACATTGGGGGTACGCGGAACCCCACATTGGGAGTATATGGAACCTTAGATAACAATAATAATCTTTATTAGTGTCACAAGTAGGCTTACATTAACACCGCAATTAAGTTACTGTCAAAAGCTCCTGCTCACCCCACTCCGGCGCCTGTTCGGGTACACTGAAGGAGAATTCAGAATGCCCAAATTACCTAACAGCACTTCTTTCGGGGCTTGTGGGAGGAAACCGGAGCACCCGGAGGAAAGCCACGCAGACAAGGGGAGGACGTGCAGACTCTGTAAAGACTGTGACCCAAGTCATGAATTGAACCTGGGACCCTGGTGCTGTTAAGCAACATGCTAACCACTGTGCTACCGTGCCGCCCATGTACACCATTGGGGCTACATGGAACCCCACATTGGGAGCAAACAAAACCATACACTGGGAGTACATAGAACGCTATATTGGGGGTACACAGCTATCCCACATTGTGGTACACGGAACCCTACGTTGGGAGCAAACAGAACCCTACATTGGGAGCACACAGACACTACATTGGGGGTACACGGAACCCTACATTCGGGGTACATGAAACCCTACACTGGGGGCACACGGAACCCTAAACTGGGGGTACACAGAACCCTACCCTCGGAATACATTGGGATTCATGGAACCCTACATTGGGGGAACAAAGGAACTCTAAATTAGAAATACACAGAACCCAACCCTGGAAGTACACAGACCCAAACCTCGGGGTACACAGACCCTGACCTGGGAGTACACAGAATCTCACCCTGGGAGTACACGGAACCCTATCCCCTGGGAGTACATAGAACCCTACAATCGGAGAACTCAGAACTCTACCCTGGGAGTATACAGAACCTTACCCTGGGAATACACAGAATCCTATCTCTTGGGAGTACACAGAACCTTACCCTGGGAGTACACAGAACCCGATCCCCTGGGAATACACAGAACCCTATCCCCTGGGAGTAGACAGAATCCTATCCCTTGGGAGTACACAGAATCCTATCCTTTGGGAGTACACAGAACCCTAACCCAGGGAGTACACAGAACCCTATCGCCTGGGAGTACATAGAACCCTACAATGGGAGTACACAGAACTCTACCCTGGGTGTATACAGAACCTCACTCTGGGAATATACAGAACCCTAACCCTGGGAATACACAGAACCCTAACCCTGGGAATACACAGAACCCTATCCCCTGGGAATACACAGAACCCTATCCCCTGGGAGGACACAGAACCCTATCCCCTGGGAGGACACAGAACCCTATCTCCTGGGAGGACACAGAACCCTATCCCCTGGGAGGACACAGAACCCTATCTCCTGGGAGGACACAGAACCCTATCCCCTGGGAGGACACAGAACCCTATCCCCTGGGAGGACACAGAACCCTATCCCCTGGGAGTACACAGAACTCTACCCTGCGAGTACACAGAACTCTACCCTGGGAGTACACAGAACCCTATCCCCTGGGGGTACACAGAACTCTATCCTGGGAGTACACTGAACTCTACCCTGGGAGTACACAGAACCCTATCCCCTGGGGGTACACAGACTCTATCCTGGGAGTACACTGAACTCTACCCTGGGAGTACACAGAACTCTACCCTGGGAGTACACAGAACCCTATCCCCTGGGGGTACACAGAACTCTATCCTGGGAGTACACTGAACTCTACCCTGGGAGTACACAGAACCCTATCCCCTGGGGGTACACAGAACTCTATCCTGGGAGTACACTGAACTCTACCCTGGGAGTACACAGAACTCTACCCTGGGAGTACACAGAACCCTATCCCCTGGGGGTACACAGATCCTATATTGAGAATACACAGAACACCATCCTGGGAGTTGTGGATTGGCTGGAGGTATGGGCCGGGATTCTCTGACCCCCTGCCGGGGTCTCCTGCGATTCTCTGGGCCCCGTTGGGCTGAGTGGCCATCGTTTTGCCCAGTCCCGCCAGCGTGGATTACTCACCTTCTTTCCTCCGTGCCTGGCCCCTGTAGGGCTCCGCCATATTGCCCGGGGGCTGGCGCGGAGAAGGGAGCCGGCCGTTCTGCACATGTACGGAAATACGCCAGCCAGTCCGTGCATGTGCGAGATCACGCTGGCCATTCCGCGCAAACTCGCACCGGCCCTTTGGCCCCGGCTGGAGCTGTGGGAACCACTCCGGCATCAACCTAGCCCCGAGAAAGTGGAGAATTGGATAGGGGGGAGGCGACGAGAGACTGTTTCCGCAGGTTGGGAATAAAAAGTCAATGAGAAATTTCTTCAAAGTGTTGGAAAGCTGTGGAATTCTCTGCCCCGGATGGTTATGGATGTTTCATCATTGAATACATTTAAGACTGGGATTGACAGATGTTTTGGTCTCTCGGGGAATTTGGGATATGTGGAACAGGTGGAAAAATTGAGTTGAAGCACAAGATTAGCCAAGATTGATCTGAATTGTGGAGCAGGCTCAGTGGGTCCTGTGGTCTACTCCTGCTCCTATTTCTCATGTTCTTAAATGATTCAGTTCCACAGTGCATTTCTCAACCAAATTAATGAGAGGACTTGTAGGGAGCCGATAAAGCATGCTCTGACTCCACAAAATTTATCAAGCACTCACACAACATGTACTGAGTTCATGAAGTAGAGAACCTTTGTGGAGTACACAAATTCCCAGTGTTAGATCACCTAGTTCCAGCAATAGGCCATGTCTTGTTATGCTCTTGGCGTAGCATAAGCTGCTTCCTTGATGTTCACTCTGACACAGGAAGGTTCAGACGTGGAGATAACTTCAACACGTTTATTAAACTATTTACAATTCACCTACTCAGATTGGCCTCTACTGTTAATCCTTCTATAGCTACTCAGACTGACAAACCAGTCTGCTACAATCCACGTGGTGGGTGTGATGTTGAATCAATCCTGTGTCTATACTCACTGAGTGTCTCCACTGAAAAGAGGAATATCATGTGTGCTGTGTCCTTTATATATGGGTTGGTGTAATACCCCCCTGTGGGTAGTGTCACCTCTGTGTGTATCGTGAATGCGCATTGGTCGTGTCCTATCTTACTGACCTATTGGTTGAGTGTCTGTGTGTCATGTCTCTAGTGCTCCCTCTAGTGTCTAGCTAGTCTACGTGTACTTACATTAACCCCTTGTGTATCTACAGTGATGCATATCACCACAGGCCACATGTTCTCAGTATTAAACCTCATGACCCTAGCGGCCATATCAGTTCAATCTTACAGCATTGTTCCATCCATTATTCTAATAAAAGCAAATCCATTTATAATGCAGGACAACATACAACAAGGGAGTATTATATGAATATGTTGAGCATTTATCTAATAATATCACTGCAGGCTTAAAAAAAGGGCTTTTAAATTAATTCAGAGCAGAAGATTAACAATGCACTATTGTGTTTTGCAATGAAATGACTTGGACTGAGAAAACAATTCTTGTACAGTTTTCTTCTAAAATAAGTCTCACCAAGCTGGGAGAAAAATCAAATGCGACCGAAGAAAACAACCGCGATAATCCACCTGCCAGAGACTCCAGAACGTTTGGAAGACCAGGCCTTAAATTGAGATGAGGTGAACGTTAATGTTCCAACAACATCTTTTTCTGGAAAATTGACAATACGGGGCTTCACACAATTGTGATGGCCCACGTGCTTTCGCGGAAAACCCTATGTACTATGTTGGAATGGTGATCCCTTTCAGAAGTAGGCTATCCGAGGTGATTGTTTTGTAAAAACTACAAGCAAACCAGGTTAATTACAGGGATGGGGGACAGTAGATTCCTGGGCGTGGTTCTATTTTCCGGCACTTTCGTTTTAGCACAAACTGGCTGCTGGGAACATTTCTTTCAAGCAGAATACAGTTGAAATTCTGGGTAAAAGGGAATAAAACGCACACTAACTGAAGAACTCTATTAACAGTGAGTTTGACTTATGTGATAGCTATGCAGAGAAGAGAGAAAGAGAGAGTTTTTAGATGCAGGACTCCAGAGTTAAAGAACATTAGAACCAGCAGAATTTTGACCCGAGGTGGCCACGCTTAAGGTGGGATGCTTGGTGGAAATTTAAAGGGACACCCTTTCCAGAAGTAAGTGGACGGCCCAATAAATCTCAGCCTTCAAACAAATCTTTTAAACAGCACTTAGACCAAGTGGCTAACCTTCCAATTTCTGATAAGAATTTGATTTAAGTTTATTGGTGGGGACGGGGGAGGTTAAATAAGTTAAATAGGTGCAGAGAAAATTGTACTTAAAAATTTTGGTTTAGGGTTTGATTAACTGTATTAAGAGTCATAGAGGTTTACAGCATGAAAACAGGCCCTTTGGCCCAACTTGTGCATGCCACCCCGTTTTTACCACTAAGCTAATCCTAATTGACGGAATTTAGCCCATATCCCTCTATACCCAGTTTTCTCTTATAACCATCTAAATGCTTTTTTAAAAGACAAAAGTGTACAGATTCTACTACTGTGTCTGGCAGCTCTTTCCAGACACTCACCACCCTGTGTGAAAAAATTGCCCCTTTGAGCCCTTTAGTATCTCTCACCTTAAACCTATGACCTCTTCGTTTTAATATCTTTAATGTAGGTGTCTATTTAAGTTGGAACATAGAACAGTACAGGCCCTTCGGTCCACGATGTTGCACCGACATGGGAAGTCAAAAACTAACGGCCATCTAACCTACACTATGCCATTATCATCCATATGCTTATCCAATAAACTTTTAAATGCCCTCAATGTTGGCGAGGTCACTACTGTTGCAGGTAGGGCATTCCACGGCCTCACCACTCTTTGCGTAAAAAACCTACCTCTGACGTCTGTCCTATATCTATTACCCCTCAATTTAGGGCTATGTCCCCTCGTGCTAGCCACCTCCATCCGCGGGAGAAGGCTCTCACTGTCCACCCTATCTAACCCTCTGATCATTTTGTATGCCTCTATTAAGTCACCTCTTAACCTTCTTCTCTCTAACGAGAACAACCTCAAGTCCATCAGCCTTTCCTCATAAGATTTTCCCTCCATACCAGGCAACATCCTGGTAAATCTCCTCTGCACCCGTTCCAAAGCTTCCACATCCTTCCTATAATGAGGCGGCCAGAACTGTACGCAATACTCCAAATGCGGCCGTACCAGAGTTTTGTACAGCTGCAACATGACCTCATGGCTCCGGAACTCAATCCCTCTACCAATAAAGGCCAACACACCACAGGCCTTCTTCACAACCCTATCAACCTGGGTGGCAACTTTCAGGGATCTATGTACATGGACACCGAGATCCCTCTGCTCATCCACACTGCCAAGAATTTTACCATTAGCCAAATATTCCGCATTCCTGTTTTTCTTTCCAAAGTGAATCACCTCACACTTCTCTACATTAAACTCCATTTGCCACCTCTCAGCCCAGCTCTGCAGCTTATCTATGTCCCTCTGTAACCTGCAACATCCTTCCACACTGTCTACAACTCCACCGACTTTAGTGTCGTCTGCAAATTTACTCACCCAACCTTCTGTGCCCTCCTCTAGGTCATTTATAAAAATGACAAACAGCAACGGCCCCAGAACAGATCCTTGTGGTACGCCACTCGTAACTGAACTCCATTCTGAACATTTGCCATCAACCACCACCCTCTGTCTTCTTTCAACTAGCCAATTTCTGATCCACATCTCTAAATCACCCTCGATCCCCAGCCTCCGTATTTTCAGCAATAGCCGACCATGGGGAACCTTATCAAACGCTTTACTGAAATCCATATACACCACATCAACTGCTCTACCCTCGTCTACCTGTTCAGTCACCTTCTCAAAGAACTCGATAAGGTTTGTGAGGCATGACCTACCCTTCACAAAACCATGCTGACTATCCCTAATCATATTATTCCTATCTAGATGATTATAAATCGTATCTTTTATAATCCTCTCCAAGACTTTACCCACAACAGACGTGAGGCTCACCGGCCTATAGTTACCGGGGTTATCTCTACTCCCCTTCTTGAACAAAGGGACCACATTTGCTACCCTCCAATCCTCTGGCACTATTCCTGTAGCCAATGATGACATAAAAATCAAAGCCAAAGGCTCAGCAATCTCTTCCCTGGCTTCCCAGAGAATCCTAGGATAAATCCCATCAGGCCCTGGGGACTTATCTATTTTCACCTTGTCCAGAATTGCCAACACTTCTTCCCTACGCACCTCAATGCCATCTATTCTAATAGCCTGGGTCTCAGCATTCTCCTCCACAACATTATCTTTTTCCTGAGTGAATACTTGACGAAAAGTATTCATTTAGTATCTCGCTTATCTCCTCAGCCTCCACACACAACTTCCCACCACTGTCCTTGACTGGCCCTACTCTTACCCTAGTCATTCTTTTATTCCTGACATACCTATAGAAAGCTTTTGGGTTTTCCTTGATCCTACCTGCCAAAGACTTCTCATGTCCCCTCCTTGCTCGTCTTAGCTCTCTCTTTAGATCCTTCCTCGCTTCCTTGTAACTATCAAGCGCCCCAACTGAAACTTCATGCCTCATCTTCACATAGGCCTCCTTCTTCCTCTTAACAAGAGATTCCACTTCTTTGGTAAACCACAGTTCCCTCGCTCTACCCATTCCTCCCTGCCTGACTGGTACGTACTTATCAAGAACACGCAATAGCTGTTCCTTGAACAAGCTCCACATATCCAGTGTGCCCAACCCTTGCAGCCTACTTCTCCAACCTACACATCCTAAGTCATGTCTAATGGCATCATAATTGCCCTGGAGTGTAGTTATTAGTAATCATGTCCTTTGATGATTGTGCATTAAAATTCAGGTCATGGGGCAAGGTCGAGTGTTACCCAGAAAATCTAACGTTCAAGTGATTATAGACTTTCCATTCCAAAAACCAAATGATAGATCCTGTGGTTCCCTTGGAAAAAGTGGACTTTACAAAAGGCTGCCTTAATAAATATACCTGTGATGGCTGCTCCAAGTTTCAACAAACCATTCAAGATAGCAACTCATGCTAGACATCGGCTGTGGGGTCCATATTGTTACAAGGTGACGATGCTAACATGGAGCATCCAGTGAGTTATTTTGCAAGAAAACTTAATCCTGGTCAACAGAATTACTCCACAGTTGAAAGAGAAGTTTTAAGCCTTGTTTTGGATCTTCAACAGTTTGAAATACATGTTTCCAGAAATGCCGGAGAGACAGTGATCTATACAGACCTTAATCCACTTATGTTTTGGAGAAATTCCAAGCCCGGAATCTCCATTTGTTTCAATAGGTGATGTTGCAATCATTTAGTTCAAATATTGTTCACGGTGCAAGAAGTGATTGTACATGCTTTATCCAGAGTTTTATTATTAACTTAAATACTTCATAGCTGTAGAAAGGAGACTCAAGTTATTTGCCAAAGGTTTTTGACATAATCTCTCCATGGCCTCAGGTTGCATCGGGCATTTGAATTTGAATTTGTCCTTTTAGTAAATACCTGGATCGTCAGATTTACCATGATCATAGTAAATGGGAAATTACTGGAGAGAATGAAAGCGAGATGGGCAACTTTCTGCGCAGATTCAAATCATGGCTTAAACAAAGGCCACAGAATAGAAGTAGGTATTGTGTTTTAAAATAATCTTCACTGGACCATACGGCTTGTCAATAAATCAAACTAATCCCATCCTCTGAAAAGGGGTATAAATGGTTGAACATAGTGGAGACCTGTACTTCAGTCAAAGATAAGATGTTCCAGCCAATTGTTGGTCAGAGATTTAAACAAAAAGAGATAATTTGACTGAGCACTGGGAGAAAAGTCTACAACCACAGAAGCCTAACACGTCAGGTGATTGTATGACCACAGTTAACAGTATATTTGAATTAAATAGTGTTTCTTTGCTGGATGAAAAGTGACATATATAAGCATTCTGATGCTCGACATTAATGAAGCATTGATTTGCTGACAGCACACGAAGAAGCTATAAAATATATTATTTTCTGTTCTCATTTTCTTTCCTCAACCTGTTTAAGTCTGTAACCATTTTAATTTTTCTGTAATCCTTTTACATCAATGCCCATTTTAAATCTGTATTCCTGAGTACAAAATAAATGAACCCCATTAAGCATAATGATTTATGCTCTTGCAATGCGCAGGCCAACAGAACTATGTGTAGACCGAGTGTTGTAAAAATGATAAAATCTCCGACATTTATTGGCGACCACATGAAGATATCTGAGTCTAAACAAAGGCACACTCAAATTGAAAAGATAAAGATATGGATGAGTTAGTCAGAAAATAATTATTGGCAAAGTATCTCTCTGGAAAAGGTGAGCACATATAGTCGACAGCGATGGCCTGGTCCATATTTTTGTGCATTTCATCGCTTGACTAACAATGGTGTAGGTACTACACTACCGTAGAGCAGTAAAGATTTTTTTTGGCTAACTGAAGCATTTGAGTGCGATCATTATTTCTGTAATTTTCAGGTTAGAACTCCAAACATGTTAAGACTGAGGAAAGTCTTTCACCAGCAGCAGTTTCGAATATGACTGACTGACTTATTTTTGAACTGTCAACTGAGAAGCCAATCATTTGTGCAGGGATTGGATAGGAAGGGATGCTTTCTCTCAGCAATTTTCATGCACAAGAAAATGAATGAATACAAATTGATGCCGAAACACAAATGTGACTTCCCATCTGTAATTTTAGTGGATTCAAAACTGACAAATTGGTTATGCAGAGCTTTTCATATGGCTCCTGGATTTCATTGGGAATGTGGAAGTCAAATTTCTTCCCTTAATTTACACCTAATGTCTGTGCTGAGACACAACAATTTCAGTGCATGGAATAACATAATCTGGGCTGTAACTGCATCGTAACAATATATCGGATAACTTGATTTGAGCTGTCACTGTGTCATTATCATTATAGTGTGTGGGGTAACATGGTCTGAGCTGTAACTGCATTGTTACAATGTGTGGTATAACTTGATCTGAGCTGCCACTGTGCCATTACAGTGTGTGGGATAACATGATGTGACCTGTAACTGTGTCATTACAGTGTGTGGGATAACATGATCTGACCTGTAACTGTGTCATTACAGTGTGTGGGAGAACATGAACTGAGCTGTAACTCTGTTTAAAAAAAATTGTAAAGTACCCAATTATTTTTTTCCAATTATGGGGCAATTTAGCGTGGCCAATCCACCTACCCTGCACATCTTTGGGTTGAGTCCCACACAAACACGGGGAGAATGTGCAAACTCCACACTACAGTGACACAGGGCCAGGTTCGAACCTGGGTCCTCAGCGCCATACGCAGCAGTGCTAACCACCACGCCACCATGCTGTCCCAGCACCTATGTATTCTAATACAGTTTTCAAGCAGTTGGTCCATAGCCATGCATGCTGTGGTGTTCCTCAAATGTCCCTTTCCCATATCACCCCTGTGTTTGATGATCTACATTGGCCCCCAGTCAAGCAGCACCTCAATTTTAATATTCTCGTTCTTGTTTTCAAATCCCTCCATGGACTTGTCCTTTCCATATCTCTGCAATCCACTCCAGTCCCACAATCCTCCGAGATATCTGCACTTAACTAATTCCAGCCTCTTCAGCAACCCTGACTTTAACCACTCGACTATTGGTGGCTGGGCCTTCAACTGCCTTGGCCTAAGCCCTGAGCTGCCCCGCTGCCACCCCCACCTCTCTTTCATCCTTTAAAGTAATCAAAACCTATCTCTATGACCAAACGTTTGGCTATCCGTCCGACCTGCCTTGTGCGGTTTGGTACCATATTATGCTTTATAATCAAATACCGTTGGGCATTTCAAAACATTAAGGCTGTTATACAAACACAAGTTGTTGTTTGTCAGGGGATGCTGTTAGGTGAGATGAGCTGCAAAGTGGTCATGTGGGATGGTACTGGGGTTAGTTGACAGTTGCTAACTAAAGACTGTCAGCGATTATGGTAGAATAATCCGGTGATGTGTGAATGTGAGACAAGCCCCTGAGACGTGTGGCTTCATCTCTCTTCACAAATTAATGGCAGATTTGAGTGGATGAAACTAGCTCACTCTTTGCATTGTTCCTATGATGAGAAAAAAGCATCAACAGTTTTGGTGCAAAATTCTTCAACAAGCCAAGCGCTGGCCTGATCATTTCAATCAATTAGCACGCCCTTGACGAGCACACGTGCTCTTTTTTTAAAAAAAGATTTTAATTCGGTTTTTAACATTTCATACATAAAACAAAACACAAGATAAAAAGAACAGAAGACCCCCCCCCATTCTACCAACTAACCCACATACAATTCGAAGAATAAAACCCTCCCCATCCCAAACCCCCACCCAGAACCCACCTCCCCTTAGCAGCTGAATGTAACCAACTCTTTAAAGCAAAAATAAGCAGACCCCATCTCTATGGAACCCCTCAATCGCCCCCCCCCCTCCCCCCCCCCCCTCCCCCCCCCCCCTCCACCCCCCCCCCGACCTCCCCCCCCCCCCGACCTCCCCCCCTCACCACCCCACCTCACCCCCCCTAAGGTGAACATAACCTTTTAAAATACAGGAATTTGATCAGGTCCCCCAGCCACACTGAACAACAGGGCGAAGAAGCTGACCTCCACCCCAACAGGACCCGCATGTGAGGCAAAGCCCCAGCCTCGTCTGCAGCTCTGGCACGTCCAACGCCCCAAATATGGACTCCAGAAGTTCAAGTGCAAGATCGCCGACATGGTGCTGAAAATATACCTCCAAAATGTCTCCAACTTCAGGGAGGACCAGAACATATGTGCGTGGGTGACTGGACTTCTCCCACACCACTCGCAAGAATCCTCCACCCTCTCAAACAACCAGCTCCTCCTTGAACCCGTTAAGTGTGCCCTGTATACCACCTGTAACTGTATTAACCCAGGTCTCGCACACAAAGTCAAGGCATTCACCCTCAGCAACACCTCACACCACAACCCCATCCCCAGCTCCTCCTCCCACTTGGCCTTAACCCCCCCGTATCTATGGGGTTGTATCAAATATGCCGTATCTTCCTCCAGGATCCTCCCAGAAATGACCACGGTGACCCCCTCCCCTCTAACTCCATCACCAACAGCACCCCCTCCAACAAGGAGGAGGGAGGTGTTACCAGAAATATTGGGAAAACCTTTCTTGCAAAATCCTTAATCCCAAACTTCTCTGTCAACTCTTCCAAGCTCGCAAACTACCCTTCCAAGAATAAGTACCTTATTTCCACCATCCTCCGCTTCTCCCAATCCCAAAACCTAGCATCCAATCTCATTGGTTCAAACGCATTATTCCCTCTGATCAGCATCAGCCTCCACCCTGCCAAACTTATAATGTTGCCAAAATTGCCTCCATACATTAAGTGTGGTCACCGCCACCGACTACTCAAATATTTCTCCGCTAGCGCCGCAGCCCTGATCCTTACAAGAGCCTGCCTCCATCCTCACCCACATTGCCTCCGGCCCCCTACCCTAGCCCAGTACCTTCTCACCATTTGTCGCCCAATAATAATACAACAAATTTGGCAGAGCCAAACCCCATGACTGCTGCTCTCTCTGAAGCACCGTCCTTTGAACCGTCGCTACCTTACCCACCCAGACAAACGACAAAAATCAACAGTCCCACCCCTATAAAATTCACTTTCGGCAGGAAGTCCGGTAAACACTGGAATAAAAACAAAAACCGCTGCAAAACATTCGTCTTTACTGCCTGCAGCCTGCCTGCCAACGATAGGGAAGGCTGTCCCACCTCACAAATCTGCTTTGACCCTGCCCATGAGGCTCCTAAAATTCAATTTACGGAGCCAGGCCCAATCCCGAGGCACCTGCACCTCCAGATGCCTGAAGTGAGTAGTCACCACACGAAATGGAAATCCCCCCAAGCCAGCTCCCGTCCCCGGCAGGGAAGCAGGGTGACCAAAAAGCACTCGCCCTTCTCCAAATTCTCTTTGTATCCTGAAAAGGCTGCAATTCGCTTAAACAACCCCATTATAAGCCCCACCATGGGAAGGGGGTTGGAAGTATGCAACAAAAGATCATCAGGATAAAGGGACACCCTATGCTCCACTGCGCCCCACACCTCTCACTATGCCCCTCCACTTATCCAAGGTCCTCAGCGCAATGGCCATGAGCTCTATCGCCAGCGCAAACAAAAGGCGGGGGGGGGATACCCGTCTCGTTCCCCTATTCAGCTGAAAATATTCCGCGTTCACCTCATTCACCTGAATTGCCCCTTAGTGTCCAAAAAGTTTAGGTGGAGCTACTGGATTACAGGGATAGGGTGGGCTTAATTAGTGCGCTCTTTCCAAGGGTTGGTGCAGACTCGATGGGCTGAATGGCCTCCTCCTCCACTGTAGAGATTCTGTGGATTCTAATTCGTATGTACATTCACCTTTGGTTCCTTGTACAATAATTTGAACCAGACCATAAACCTAGGACCAATCACAAACTGTTACTACACCGCAAGCAGATAACTCCACTCTACTCGATCAAATGCTTTCTCTGTATCCAGCGCCACCAACATATCCTGCTCCCTCCTTTCTGATGGGGAGAGCACCACGCTTAACAAGCGCTGCACATTCAAGGACAACTACCTCCCTTTTACAAACCCGATCTGATCCTCCCCAACCATCTGTGGAAGGCACTCCTCCAACCTAAGTGGCAACACTTTGACAAGAAACTTGGCATCCACATTCAACAGAGATATTGGTCGATACAGCCCACAGTCCACTGGGTCCTTAACCCTTTTTTAACAACAACAAAATTGATGACTATCCCATCGTCTTTTGGAAACACCCGCTCCTATCTTCTGCATCCTCAAACATCTCCCCCTATTTCTCATCCACTTCCAAAATTTTGTCTACCAACTGCTGCCATTCCTCTCTTACCTCCTGTCCACCTGCACCTTAAACGAGATGATCCTGCCCCTTACCACCACCTTCAGCACCTCCCAAACCACCAAGACCTTCCCATTCTTATTGCACCTCACATAATTGTCAATCGTCTTCTCCAAGACCACATTCACCAAGTGTGGAGCATGATCTGAAATAACAATCGCTGAATATTCCACTTTCCTCAACCCTGACAACAACAACAATCCTCAAATACACATTATGCACCGGCGAGAAAAGGAATACGTGCCATAGTGTTCCATTGATCCATGTTGATCAATAGTGTTTAAATCGCTCCCTAAAATTAACTGATGTGTGTCCAGACTTGGTATGGCCAACATCCTCTTCATAAATCCTACATCATCCCAATTCGGGTCTAACACACTAACCAACACCATAAATCTCCCCTCCAAAGCACCCGTTACTATAACTATCTGCCCTCCTGATCTGCCACCACCTTCTCCATCTGAAACCTTACTTTCTTACCCACCTTTTGAACAACAAGTTCCAGCAGCAGAGGAAGGAGGCCTCAGTGGACTTGCTTAAGGTGGTGGAACTGCTTAGGGCGGCTATTGCGAGAGTGGAGCAGAGGCTGGAAGCACAGGGCCTGGCATTCTAGAAGTTGAAGGAGTCAATGGGGAACAAGAGGACCGGCTGGCCTCGCTGGAAGTGGAGATGGTGCTGGTGGTGGATAGCCAAAAGAGGATAAAGGAAAAGGTGGAGGACCTAGAGAAACACTGCAGGAGGCAGAAACTCTGGATCGTGGGATGCCTGAGAGGGTCGAAGGAGTACAGGCTGCTAAATATGTGGCAAAGATGCTGTGCGGAGTCTGCACATCCTCCCCGTGTGTGCGTGGGTTTCCTCCGGGTGCTCCAGTTTCCTCCCACAGTCCAAAGATGTGCAGGTTAGGTGGTTTGGCCATGATAAATTGCCCTTAGTGTCCAAAATTGCCCTTAGTGTTGGGTGGGGTTACTGGGTTATTGGGATAGGGTGGAGGTGTTGAACTTGGGTAGGGTGCTCTGTCCAAGAGCCGGTGCAGACTCGATGGGCCGAATGGCCTCCTTCTGCACTGTAAAAAAAAAAAATTTTTTAATTCTATGCTGGAGAAGCTAATGGGGGAGGGGGTCTTTGATTGACCCCTTGAGGTGGGTCGGGCGCACAGGGCGCTGAGGAGGAGGCCGAAGGCAGGGGAGCCGCCGAGGGCAATGGTGATGAGGCTGGATTGTTTTCTCGATAATGAGAAAATCATGAAATGGGCAAGGCAGACAAAGCAGTGTAACTGGGAGGGGTGCGAGCTGAGAATATACCAGGACCTGGGTGTGGAGTTGGCCAAACGGCGGGCTGGCTACAATCAGGTCAAGACTGCCCTCTACAAGGAAGGGGGTGAAGTTTGGGATGCTGTGTCCTGCTTGTATGTGGGCCATGCGTCAGAATCGGGAGTGTTATTTTGATACGCCGGAAGAGGCCAACAAATTTATGAGATACCATGGACTAGGAGGAGTGAGAGGACACTACACTTTGGAGATGTTCAATGTGGGGAATGTGAGTTTACAACAGGGGCGGATTGATGAATTCAATGAGAATGGGAGCGGAGAGGGTAAGTGTGCTGCCTGTTATGTTGGGGTTTCAGGGTGGGGGGGGGGTGAAAGTTGAATTTGGGGAAGGGGGGTAGATGGAGGCCCCAGGCAGGAGCCACCATGCCAACTAGTTTACTAGTTAACGGGAATGAAGTGGGGAGTCAACAGGGGAATGGAGTGGGGAGGGTGGGGGATGAGTTGGTTTATCTGTGTGGTTATGGGGGGTTGGAGGAGAGGGATACTCCCTCTGGGAAATGTTGGTGTGGCACAGTTGGGCGAGGAGGGATAGTGGTGGACATCTTGGGCAGGGCCCGGAGGAGGAAGCGGCATGGGCCAGGAGAATCTGGTTGAAGAAGGAATGAAGGAAGGAAGTGGGAAGGGAGCCCGCCGGTCTGGTTGATTACATGGAATGTGTGGGACTGAACTGGCCGGTTAAAACTGATACATGTTTTCACACCCGGAAGGAGTTTGAAGGCAGACGTTGTGTTTCTTCTGATCCTGAAGCTGGGGATCAGACAAGGCTGAGGAAGGGGCCAGTGGGGCAGGTGTTCTACTCCGGGTTGGATATGATGACAAATGGGTGACGATGCTGATCAACCAGAGGGCGGCTTTTGAGGTTGGCAGTATCGTAGCCAACGAGGGGGGCACGTACGTGACGGTTAGCGGGAAGTTGGAGGGACACCTGCGTGCTAGTGAATTCTATGCCCCAAACTGGGGTGACGTGGATTTTTGAGGTGGGTTTTAGGGAAGATTCCGGACATGCACACGCATCGGCTGATTATGGGGGAGATTTCAATACGGTTCTGGATCCTGGGTTAGACCGGTCGTGCCATGGATCCCTGAATGTTTCGACAATATCAAAAGAGTTGATGGGGGGGCAGCACAGTGGCACAGTGGTTAGCACTGCAGTCTCACGGCGCCGAGGTCCCAGGTTCGATCCCGGCTCTGGGTCACTGTCCATGTGGAGTTTCCACATTCTCCCCGTGTTTGCGAGGGTCTGACCCCCACAACCCAAAGATGTGCAGGGTAGGTGGATTGGCCACGCTAAATGGCCCCTTAATTGGAAAAAATGAATTGGGTACTCTAAATTTATTTTAAAAAAGTTAAAAACAAAAGAGTTGATAGGGTTTATGGAATGTGTGGGAGGGGCGGATCCGTGACGGTTTAGGAGGCTGAGAGCGAAGGAGGTTTGGCTGTTCTCACATGTGCACTGGGTATTCTCGCGAATAGATTTCTTTACATTGGATAAGGCGCTATTAGCGGGGTGGTTGGTTTGGAGTATTTGGCGATCGTGGTCTCTGGGACGAGGTGCGGGTGGTGTAGGAGGCGGCTCAGCGGCTGCAGTGGGGGTTGGATGTGGCACTGCTGGTGGACAAGGGGGTCTGTGAGAGGGTGAGGGCAGCCATTCTAAATTATGAGGAGCTAAATTAGACAGGGGAGGTCACGGCCTCCATGCTGTGGGAGACACTCAAGGTGGTAGTAAGGGGAGAATTTATTTCAATTCGGACACATAGGGAAAGAGTGCAATGGGAGGAGAGGCTGAGGTTAGTTGTGATGTGGAGATGCCGGTGTTGGACTGGGTTGAGCACAGTAAGAAGTCTTACAACACCATGGTACATTGGCAAGACCATGCAGACGCTGCGACAACGGATGAACGGGCATCGCGCGACAATCACCAGGCAGGAATGTTCCCTTCCAGGCGGGGAGCACTTCAGCAGTCAAGGGCATTCAGCCTCTGATCTTCGGGTAAGCGTTCTCCAAGGCGGCCTTCAGGATACGCGATAACGCAGAATCGCCGAGTAGAAACTTTGAACATGGAACATACAGTGCAGGAGGCCATTTGGCCCATTGAGTGACCAACCCACTCATGCCCTCACTTCTACCATATCTCCATAACCCAATAACCCCTCTTGACCTTTTTGGTCACTAAGGGCAATTTATCATGGCCAATCCACCTAAACTGGACGTCTTTGGACTATGAGAGGAAACCGGAGCACCCAGAGGAAACCCACGCAGCCACGGGGAGAACGTGCAGACTCCGCACAGAGTCTTCGCACAACTTATGGGCAAGTTCTGCACACATGAGCACGGCCTCAATCGGGACCTTGGATTCATGTTGCATTACATTCACCCCCCACCATCTGGCCTGGGCTGGCGAAATCCTACCAACTGTGCTGGATTGAGACAATTCACACCTCTTTAACCTACGATTATCCCTCTCTCCGGTTGCTCTGTCTGGACCTGTAAAACTTAATTACCTGCAAAGACTCATATTCAAAGTATTGTCTAGCATCACTGACTTTGTCTATATATATGTTTATGGAACCCACTTCTTCATTCAACTGAGGAAGGAGCAGTTTTCCGAAAGCTGGTGATTCGAAACAAACCTGTTGGACTTTAACCTGGTGTTGTAATACTTCTTACTGAGGTTAGTTGAGGAGAGGCTGAGGTTAGTTGAAGACATCCTGAGGGTGGACCGGAGATATTTCATGGCACCGGAGGAGGTGTTCCTAAAGGAGAGACAGAGGTTCCAGATGGCGTCTGGGCTGGTATCCACAGGGAAGGCCTATAGTAGGGCAGCTGCAGAGGGCCACTGGGGTGGGTTAGGAGTACGGGGATGCATCAGTTGAGGAAGCAGGCGGTGGCGAGAGAGATTGGAAGGATGAACGAGGCAAGGCGGTTTCGGAGTCAGGGGGGGGTGTATGGTTCTATCGAAGGCTGCATGAATTGGAGCCTCCGATCAGGGTGGAGGATGTGAGGCGGCTCTTGGAAGTGAACATGAAAAAGTGAGGTGTTCCAGATAAATGCCAGGGGGAGGAGAGGAGTTGCACTTCCGGGTGATATGGGGTGTGTTTCTGCTATCTTGGGGTACAGGCGGCACAGTGTTGGGCCCAACTGCATAAGTTGACCTTGGCGTGGTTGGCGGAGTGTATGAAGTCGGCCTTTAAGAGGTGGAATGTGTTGCCCTTGTCTTTGGCAGGGTGTGTACAGACGGTGAAAATGACGGTGCTGCCCAAGTTTCGATTTGCATTTAAGAACCTTTCCATCTTTGTTCCCAAGTCCTATTTTAGAAAGGTGAATGGGATGATTTTGAAGTTTGTGCGGGCGGGGAGGTGAGGAGGGTATTTCTGGAAAGGGATCGGCGAGGTGGAGGCTGGCTTTGCTGAGTCTGGGAAGCAAACATTTCAATGGTTAGGAAATGGGCAGTGGAGGATGGGTTGGTCTGGAGGCGGATAGAAGCGGCATTGTGTAGGGGGAATAGTTTGAGGGTACTCTTGTTGGCGCCCCTTCTGTTCTCTCCGGTCCGATTCTCCATGAGCCCGGTGGTAGTGTCAGTATTGAGAATTTTAAACCACTGTAGGCAACACTTCAGACTGGAAGGCATGTCTGTGGGTGCCAATATGTGACAACCATAGGTTTGTGCCGGAGTGGTTGGACACGAGGTTCTGAGGTTGGCGGTAGATGGGGATAGAGTACTTCAGGGATTTGTTTGTGGGAGGAAAGTTTGCAGGCCTGGAGGAGCTTGAGGAGATGTATCAGTTGCCTAAGAGAAACAGGTTCAGGTATCTGCAGGTGAGAGAATCATAGAATGTACAGTGCAGAAGGAGGCCATTCGACCCATTGAGTCCGCACCAGTTCTTGGAAAGAGCACCCTACTCAAGCCAACACCTCCACCCTATCCCCACAACCCAATAACCCCACTTAACCTTTTTGGACCCTAAGGGTAATTTAGCGTGGCCAATTCATCTAACCACACATCTTTGGACTGTGGGAGGAAACTGGAGCAACCAGAGGAAACCCACGCAGACATAGGTAGAACGGACATAGGGAGACATGGGGCAGCACGGTAGCATTGTGGATAGCACAATGGCTTCACAGCTCCAGGGTCCCAGGTTCGATTCCGGCTTGGGTCATTGTTTGTGCGGAGTCTGCACATCCTCCCCGTGTGTGCGTGGGTTTCCTCCCACAGTCCAAAGATGTGCAGGTTAGGTGGATTGGCCATGATAAATTGCCCTTAGTGTCCAAAATTGCCCTTAGTGTTGGGTGGGGTTACTGGGTTATTGGGATAGGGTGGAGGTGTTGAACTTGAGTAGGGTGCTCTTTCCAAGAGCCGGTGCAGACTCGATGGGCCGAATGGCCTCCTTCTGCACTGTAAATTCTATGAACGTGCAGACTCCACACAGACAGTGACCCAAGCTGGGAATCGAACCTGGGACCCTGGAGCTGTGAATCAACTGTACTAACCACTGTGCTACCCACAGAGAGACTTTGTTAGAAAAGAGGTACTGTCCTGTCCAGAGCTTCCACCTCCGGTGCTGCAAGCCAACTTGTTATCTGAGGATGACATTGGGGAGGGAGAGAGTGGAGGATATATATGAGAGCTGGGAGATAGGGAGGGCGCTCCTCTGGACGAGGTCAGATGCAAGTGGGAGGAAAGCCTTGTGGAGGGTGTTGGGTTGTTAGTTTTGTTAGCTGTTGCCGAGGTTTGGCTTGTGTATTTTTGTATATACAAAAATGCCTTCAATAAAAATATTCCTTGAAAAGCTCTGCATACTCCCGATCAACCCACCATTCACACCCCCTAGGCCAGTCAAAACCTGTCCACACAGGTTCAGCCGGCCACGACTCCTCCTCCAGCTCGCTCCTGTTCAGTAGCCAACTTAAGTTTGCTAGTGAGGTGGCCCCTACCAGAGCCCCCTCACCCCACATACGTAACACAAAGACCAACAAAGAAACCCGCTCTGACCCAGCCCTTCCAAACACCAAACAAAGGGGAACAACCCCAACCCATTATTCCACCGTCCCTAAACCATCCCCTCCTGACCACAACATGAGAAATCAAAGTCCAAACTCAGTCCTTCAGCCCTCACAAATGCCACCGTCTCCTCTGCCGTCTCAAAGAAATGTTCCTTGGAGTTATACCTAACTTTGCCGGGTAGACCACCTGAATCCCACATCACTCTTGTACAGCGCAGCTTTTGCTTTATTAAAGGTCGCCCGCCTTCTTGCCAGCTCCACCGTGACGTCCTGGTATATACGAATGCCACTGCCTTTTCACCTCACCTCCCAATTCTTATAATAATAATCTTTATCACAGGTAGGCTAACATTAACACTGCAATGAAGTTACTGTGAAAAGCCCTTAGTCACCATATTCCGGTGCCTGTTTGGGTACACGGAGGGAGAATTCAGAAATGGCCTAACAGCACGTCATTCTGGACTTCTTGGAGGAAACCGGAGCACCCCGAGGAAGCCCACGCAGACACAGGGAGAATGTGCAGACTCCGCACAGTGACCCAAGCGACAATCGAAGCTGGGACCCAGGTACTGTGAAGCAACATTGCTAACCACTGTGCTACCCATCTCAAGACCCTCTCCATCATCTGATAGCTGTGAAAACAGACTATCACAGCTCTTGGTGAATAATTCATCATTGACTTCGGCCAGTGTGACCGATGAGCCTCATCCAGCTCAAAGAGGGAAGTGTTCTCCTCCTCCCACAACAACTTAGTGAACATCCCCGAAAGGTATTCTGTCAGGTTCGGGCCCTCCAGCCCCTCAGGTAGTCCCACAATCCAAAGATTCTGCGCCGTGACCTGTCCTCCAGGTCCTCGACTTTGGCTCTCAGCCCTTTATTGTTTTCCTCCACCTTCTTCAGCCCCTCTCCCATCGAGGAGAGCTGTTCATTGTGCCACAACAATGCCTCCTCCACCCCTTCAACACCTCACCATGCTCATGCACCGTCTCTGACGTCTTTCCAAGAGTCCCCTTTGTCGGGGACAGCATATCCTCCACCAGCTGTTTGAGCGTTCCCATCATCTCCTTCCCAAATACACTTAGCAAACCGCCGCTCAAACTCCACCGCCATCACCTTCGCCAGCGTGTCCATTGTAATGGGCGCACCCCCACCCAACGAGCTTGCTCACACCATCATTCCTCCCACAGAATTCCACACTGAACTCAGGCCCACTGGCGGACTAGTTGCTCCTTCCTCTTCGTGCCGCATTCTTTCATCGGGATTTCAACATTCCCTAATTCTCACAACTGTACTGAAGACAGCTCATATAAAACGGTGAAAAAGGCCAAAAAATGAGAACTCTAGGGGGAGCCATTCAACATGCGACCTCCACCTACCTGTCACCACCGGAAGTCAAGCACATCTTTTATGGCTGGTTTTTGTTCTTTAATCTCAGAGAACTTTATTTTCATGGCTTGACAATATATTGCAGAGCTCGTATACCAAACCTTTCATATGTCCTCATCAGCTTACATTTTACATCTTTCTGATAAAGAATCCTCCACAATACATAAAGATATAGGCCATAGTATTTTTCTAATACACATACATGTCTGCATGTTTATATTTGTGTATATATATATATATATATATATATATATATATATGTATGAAAGTCAGATTTATATATTCTACAATATAAAAATAATTTAAAACCTAGAATTTTACTTTCTGTTGGTACAGCGAATGAATGCTTACCAATGACTATTCTTGACTTAAGTAGGGGCATTAATGCATGCAAAACAAATGTCAGCATTAAAAAGAATGTCATGCCAATACATTAACCCATTGCCCACAAATACTATTAATGGTAATTTCTAGATTTAAGTGAATTAGAAGAGGGACCTGTGTTGAAATGTGATGCTGACATATCCATTTTAATATGAAGTTCAAATATTGCGCAGACAAGCCAGTATTTGAGAATTCAGAAAATGTTAAGAGAGAAACAATGATTGCAGTTAAGGTTAAGGATAGAATTATAAGCTACAGAGTAAGGACTGGCAGAGAGCAGGGCTAATGCTTGAGGTGTAGTCCAGTACCTTTCTACTCCAGGGGGTCATTTGGCAACATTCAGTGGGAGAGGATGAACGAATGCTGTGAAACTACAAACAAAACAGCCAGTGAACTATTAAAACCAAAATAAACACAAATATCTCAACAAATACGAAAGACAAAATAAGAATGAATATCTGAAAGAACTAACTGGAAACACAAATCCATGAAAAGCAATATATCAACAAGGAATATTCTCATTGACTTTTGAAGCTCTTTATACAGCATCTTCTGAAATAATCAATTAGATTTTTATTATTATTAAGTTTTTGAGTTGTGCAAAATTTCAATCTTTTTTTAAAGTCATTCATTGTAGATCACACAGTACTAACAACCACATACATTGAAGTTTTAACAGCACTGCACAATAATAGGATTAGGCTCACCCCTTGGTTAAAGATTTTGGTTGGATTAGATTGGGGAAGGATGAGAAAAACAGTTTGTTTGAAATCCATGCATTCCACCTTTTTTTTAAAGAAGCATATCTCATCCCCACACTGTTTCTCCCATGGGGGAAAGTGGTGGAAGGATTCGCGAGCTGAATATCAGCCCCTTGAACCATGTTATAAACCCTTGTTCCATAGCCAACAAGTCCCGGCGCTGGACTCGAACCCAGAGCTTCTGCTCCAGCAGTAGGGATGCTGCAACAAGACCTTGTGCATTCCGCTCATAAATATCTCAATGTGATTCCCCCCCGCTACCCTCTATTTCCCCTGCATTTTTCATTCAATCTGGGTAGCATTCACGTAGCATTTGATAACTCAAAATGTTACGACTGACTTTAAGATTGTGTGATTGATTTGAAAATTAAGTTGCTAGTTTTACTGTGCTAATAAGTGTGTGAATGCGAACAAGTATGAACCCTGCAGAACAATAGGAAGAGAATATGCACTACAGTTTAGAGGTACAGGTCGAAATGAAACCCAAATCTTAGACAGCCATGACTCTTTCATCAATCTATTGCAATTGTGAATCATGTTTTAATGGGTTTAGTAGTTTCAGAAGCCAAGTTCCATCTATTGAAGTTCATCATTTCTCTCACACTTCTGTAATGGGAACTAAATTTGCTTCTAGTTTTACAATTTTAGCAAGGATGCTATAATTTTACCTAATTTATTCAATTACACAGACAGATGGAGCTCAAGGCAATCTTATAGACAATCAAATTGTTCAGAATTATAGTCTTGATTTTAACCCAAGGCAGTTGTGCCCCTGGCGTCTGAGGTAGGCAAGAAACCATTCAACGCTCTGAAGTTTGAGGCCCAAGAGAGTTTATCTTCTGAGCCTCAAAGCACAGAATTCATCAGTTCCCCATCCGAGTCTGGTGGTTAGCAATAGCTGACTGATTAATCGCCGTGGAAATTCCTCCGGCCCACAGGAAATGTTATCCTTTCATTGTGATGAACTACCGTCATCCATACCACAGGACATTATCAGAACCTTTGCGTTCCACACTTAGCTGAGCACAAACCAAGTTCCCCCCCCCCCCCCCCCCCCCAGTGAATAAAAACAAAAGTTGCCCAACATTCAATAGGCATTAACCGAACCAATGGAATTTATTCAAAAGTCTTGATTATTACAATAGCCTAAGAAAGTTAGATGCATCTGTTCTGCACCGCCTTATTGTGAATGAAGGGAAGGTGTGGCAGGTAAATTGAAATGGGGTAAAGGCAGGTAATGCGATTAGGTATCAGATGTACCAGCTACGGCAAAGCTAAATTCAGACTCGTCCAGCCCCAATAATCATTTTTCTTATGTGATAGCTTGGAACGTTAATTTAATATTATATGGGAGCCGTAGAAACAGGTGTCCATTCAGATCACTAACTGATTTGCCTTTGAAGAAATTAAATCAAGGCAGAAACAGGTTTTTGTTATATTTTAAAATCCAATTGCCCAAAATCAAAAGTGCCACTAAATAAACCCTCTGAAGACTCTTTATAGTCCCATCCCCTTTCATAATTTATGCTGCCAGATATAAACTTCTCAGTTGGATTACAGCTGCTCAAAAGTGACATTGTTCCTACATATGTCAGTGAACCATTGTCACTATCCTTCTCAGAAGGTTTCCCTCTCACAAGTTGGTGGGAACCTACATATATATTTTCCTCGGTTTGGTGATTTGAAAAATGAAACACTCGGTGATGTTCCCTGCCTGACACTCACATCTTTCCCTGTTAAAATCAGCTGGCTTGTTGAAGCCAGGACTCGGTGATGGTCACATTTTAACACTACCGAAGTGTGTTCTTTTCAGAACAACTTTATACAATGGTCTGTGCCTTGCAATGGTAGGTGGCAAAATGCCAATCAGACTTTTAGATGTTAAATCGGCAAACATAGCATTGCTAAGGGAAAGGCGGGATTCAAAGAGAAACCCTGAGAGTGATGGACAGAATTTGCAAGACAATGGTGACCCTGTATCAATACTAAAGCTAGCAAAGAGCCGCGACAGACGATTTTCACATTGCTCCAGCAATGAAAGAACAGCAAACGTTTGCATGAAAATCTGTCATAATAATGTATTGGTGATTAATATGTTTTATACCCGTTATATGTACAATCCACTACATTAATGAATAGCTATTCCAATTTGCTTTAAAAAAAACAAGTTAATTAATTAGTGTGGAGAACCAACAAAATCTGCCAGACATCTGTTCTGCCAAAGAAATGTCTTGCCTTGTCTACAGGATAATAATAAATATCTGTACACTACAGCCTCACAGAGCTGATAAAAGATCCTAAATGATTTGCTGGCAATCTCTGCCTTCAATCTCCCTGTTGCATGCCACCACCACTATGCATGAACTCATCCAGCTAAGATACCAATGAATGCAAATGACTTCCACTAATCCCTGTGCTGTGAATTTGTAGAGCTTGTTAAGAAGGGAAAGTTCCAGCAAACTGCTACATGTATTCTGTAGTTTAGGATTTATAAATTGTTTCTGAATTTGGGTTGGATGGGTACTGACAAAATTTTTTAAAAAAACATTCAATATGGCCAAGTACAGATCACGTACTTCGATGCAAGTATGAATGGAAGAGAAATAATGTGCGAGTCAGAAGCACTACACTGTGGTTTCCCTCTGATCACTGTGCTGATCAATGGAATAACTTCACCGGCATTAATGTAGTGTTATTATGCAAACTTTCAATTTTAATTTGTTGGCAACTGGAACTTAACAAGCAGAATTGGGAATAGTAGGGCAAAATCTTTTTCGTGATTAGGATATTACAGTGCTCAGGGACACACATTCTATGCTCGTTAAAGCAATGCCTGGGTCAGAATTAATCATCCTGTTGTGGAAATTGGGCATCAAATCAAATAGGGTTTTTAACAAATTCCAAAGGCTTGCAAATGTGAGCTTGCAACTGAAATGTTTCTGATCTCTCTTATTTGAACAGCAATCCCTGTGCTTCACTTGTGAAGAATAGTCCCCTTGCGATCACACCAACAGCATTGCACAGCAACACGCATTATGTTGCTAAGCGACTGCACAGAAAGGACAAAGGAAAGGAATCGCTTTCACGCCTGATCCTGCCGTGAAGCGGGCAGAGCTTTTGGAGTACGCAGTGGAGGCTTGGGGTTTGTGACAAATCACGGCTCAAAAACTTCTCTGCGGGTTCTGAAAACAGCAGATAGGCAGTATTTCTGAATTGAGAGATAGAAAGAGGCAGCAACTCACAGCCTCTTCATTCAATGTCCAAGACCTGACTATCCCTTCCTGGTCCTCTGAAAACCATTCCACTTAGACCCAATCACCATCTGTCACCAGACAGAATACGGCCTTTGGCCAATTCACTGACCACCAGACAACCAACTGAACCAAATCCTTCCGATCTCTCCCCTGCCAGAAATCTGAGTTTTTCTATTCAAAATCTGAATCTACAATAGCAGAGTGTACTATTTTGCAACTTTTGAGTTCCTCACTTCCTCTGCTCGACTTAAAGGTATATGTCCATTAAATGTCCATGGATCAAAATGTTAACCACAAAGTAAAAGAAATGGGAATAAGGGAATCAACAAGAAGGACCCTTACACTCTTGATTCCATTTGCTGGTTGGGACCTAGCCACAATCAGCGGCCCTGGACACTGTGCCGGCCCACAGGCAAGTCTCCGGGGTGTTGGCTGCAAAAGCTAGCCGACAATACTTGCTGATTGCAGATTTACGAGTGCAGGTGAAATATGAACACGGCCTCAATTTACATTGCAATGGCTGTCATTCAGGTTCATTCACCAGGGTGGCACTACACTGACCAGCTATTCAACCGTGACAGTCAAACATATTGCATGACACTCAATGACACACTTCCCACAGGAGAAGGTATTCCACAGCCAGAGGGGAACAGGCACACCCAATGAAAAGAAAATATTGGCCATTATTTAAGTGTCCATTGCTGAGGCTGTGCCCAGTAGCAAGACTGAAACCACAGTATCCTCACACCTAGTCCTCTTTTTCACATCCCACATCCTTCCCATCTCACATTGTTTTCTGGTTTACAAACTGCAGGAACTGGAAATATGCGCTTCCTATTTTTGTTTTGTTTCTTCATTGTGCCAATGGGCTGCTCTCAATATATGCCTGCTGCCTGCATGCAGTTGGGTGTGAACTGGAGTCATGAGCCATGAGCCATATTGGCAGTTGAGAGCCCTTGTTGCCCAGTAGCCACCCTTTGCTTTGCAATTTAGCTTCCACAGTGGACTGGCGCAGAATGAAGGTGTTGTCTCTCCTGCCAGGATACGATGCATGGACCTGCATGATTCTTTTCCGATGGTCACACAGCATCAGGACATTGAGGGAGTGAAGCCCCTTTTGATTCCAGTTTATTGCAGAGTTGACCTGCGCCACCTGCAAAATAATACACATGTGTAGTCGATGGCACCCTGCACCATGGGGAAGCCTGCAATCCTAGTGAAGCCATGTACACACTTTGTCTGCTTAACTCAAGCAAGAGGAGGTGAACTCTTAAAATAGAGAATTGCTGTGACTTTTCTTAGAGGGTAGTGCAAATCGTGCAATATCTTCAGCTCCTGCCTGGAAGAAGCCAGATACATAAAAGGTTCATCTCCATGGTCAACTTCACAAACACTGGCAATGCGACCCTTGCCCTGTTCCAAGGCTGTGGTTGGCAGGTTTGAGTAAGGGCCTTCTCAGTAAAGGGCAGACCTCTCACACACTCTTCCTCGCTGAGATTCAGGTAGGAGAATTGTTCCCTGAACAATATGGGAAAATATGGCCTCTTGCTGCGAGCCTTCTTCCCCTCTTCTTCATACAAACATACAAATTAGGAACAGGAATAGGCCACTCAGCCTCTCAAGCCTCTTCTGCCAATGAATAGGATTGTGGCTGATCTGATTGCAACTTCAGCTCTGCCTTAAAAATATGCAAAGACACTGGGCACCGAGAGATCCTGCTCCTGGGATCTACCCAGCTTCCAATGCCTCGCGGGATCCAACGCGATCCGCAGGACTTTGCAATGTAAATCCCGCCGAGTGTGGGCAGGATCACCTTTTGACAAATCTGCATATTAGAGCGAGAAAGCTGGTCTGACTCTAATGTGCAGATTCCCGAGGCACCCGAGACTTTAGGATTCATTCCGTTCGCCTCTGAGACGTCAAGCAACAGTTCAATACTGGTCGCCAGAGGGAACAGCACTCTTGGGGTCGCCCAGGGGATCGGAGGTCCCCCAGCTGCATGCCCTTTTGGCAGGGTGGTGTCTGGCACTGTTAGTACCACCTGAGCACCCTGGCCTCGGCAGTGCCAGCTATACTGGGGAGTTTTGGCAAAGGGAGCTCCCCAATGTACAAAACCCTGTTATCTGTGGTCTCGGCCACACGGCTCGCGTCCAGGCCTCTTATACAATGCAGGTTGCATTGAATAGCCATGTGTTTCTTGGCTAAACGCGCTCAATATGGGACTTTGTTTTCTTTTGGCAGAATCGCGCTCTCTGCTTCCACTGCCTCCCCTTCTAGCAACTCGTCTTGCTCTTTGTAACATCTGCTCAGTCACGCCCTGCCCTTGGCTGGGAGGTAATTTGTCCAGAAGTCTTGAATACTTCAGTCACACCAGACTTTTGAAACTTCAAACACCTATAAACACCAAAAATGTCTACAATTGTAGCACCAGATAGAGGAAATCAACCAGCAAACTAATCTGTACGTTATGGATGATGCTTTAAATAGCCCCGTGTGTCAGCCTTGAAAGTCTGAGAGAACATCTGCTGGAGCATGGAGATTCAAAATGGCAGTACTGGCATTAAATCAGTAATACACATAGATTAATGTCGTGATCTGCTTAGTCTTAACATCTTAAGGCAGATGTTAACTCTGAGTGCCGCTAACTTTTTCACCAAAATGGAGTGTGCTTTGCATCGGACGCCTGCCTGGGTGCCAAAGATGCCATTTTGGATCCCTAATGGCACTCGTACTTGTACTGCCCAAGATTGGATGTTACAGAGCTTAATTTATCACCCGTTATTCTGTAATTAAAAGGTTTTCTTTGTTGTGTTACAGAGAAAAGTGTATTTCTCTCTTCCACTCACGAGAAACCAGACAAAGACTCTTGGAGTAAAAAAACTAGTCCTTTATTACAAGTTATAGCAAGAGCTATTGGTATTCCAAATTGGGACGCCAGAGAGCCCAGATTCAAGAATTGTTCAGACAGTTATCCTTCGAGATTCGGTTACAACAAATTAGCATATACTAATCATTTGTTACTAATTATCCATCTATGTCCAATCATGACCATCGATTAAGGTTGTATCATGCATTGTATATGAGAATAATTAACCAATCCGATCAAAGGTCCACATCCAATCATTACAAAGGCACGTATGTTGTCTTGAAATTAGTGATATTGGTGGTCCGATATCTGGGGTGTAACTATCAATCATCTTCCTCTCTGCTTTTTAATGGCTCTTCTCGAGGCATGGGTGCTATCCATCACCCCGTCCTGCCATACTCAGCAGACACACTGGAGGCATAGAAAATGGTACACTGTCCCACATTGTAGAACAGACCTTGAGATTTAACACTTGCAGTTTTTGTGCCTGAAAGCTGGCCCCTCAGAGACAGTGTGTCCTTGTAATATCCGTTACAATTGGCAACTTGTTTTCCACAGTCAGAACCGTGTAACTTGCGTAACTCTGTAACTCCTCCAGTAAATAATGGATCTAGTTTTTAAACTGGTTGCAGTGTAATATTGAATATCTAAAATGCCCAAATTGCCTTCTTCAATTGACACTTGCATTGACCAATGAACTTTATTGAAACAACAACTGATCTAACCTCTGATCGCCTTGCCTACTTTATGGTTCCAAATGCATCCTGACATGCGGTTACAATATTTTTATGATGTGGCTGGCATTATATTAATATGCTAGTATACTACTATTAACATTTGATAATTACTTCCTGAAGGCCCTTCTGATCTCTTCATTCAGGTTGGTTTACCTGGGGTAAAATCACTGTTTCATCCTGGCTAAGAAGATCCATCTCAAAGGTTCTCATAACATTTGGAACCTGTGATTTCAGCTCTCTGCTGACAAATTAATGTGTTTTCATAAGTACTGAGCAGATTGGTATCAGCATTAGTGACATTAAATTTCTTTATTTACTCCATGATATTTACTCCATTCAGCCTTTCTCATTAACCCATGCATGTCTAGCGATGTCAAACATCTATTAAACAGATCGACTGGAAGCCACAAACTTTCACATTGCATTCACTGGTAAATTCTGTGTAGCTCTTTCTCCCCATTTTATTGGGCGTGGAATTCCCCATGATTCTTCATCAGGAGTACAGAAAACCTTTCATCTGTATTAATTTACACCTAGTCTCCTCCGTCAGAAGGTGATGACTGATGCGAATCCTTGGCAGCTGTTTTAATACTTTGCCCAAGTATGAGTGCTGTCAGGCCATTCGGTTTGAAGGCAAGAGTGGAAGACATCATAGTTGAACCTAATTCTATCTTTATCAGCCCTCCAGGCATACACATTATCCAGCAGATAAGAGTTCAGAGTTGATTGTTTTTCCTTCCTGCCCAGGCAGTACAACAACCTGCATGGATAAAGCAGCGCCAATGATGTAGAACATCTCACGAACTTCAAGTCGGCCATCAGACTTGAGCACGAGTAAATGCGGGAGGTTGGAAGTACAGGAGATTTTTTGCTAAATTCTCTGTTTCGCGATGCCGGCAGTGAGAATTACGATTGGCCGCGCAATGGAAAAATCACGATTTGCGGCAGGTGCCGATTCCATCGCCGTGCTCCAGTCCCTCGCTGGCGGCATTATGGAAGTTCGCATCCCCCAGTTTGGGGGGGGGGGGGGTCAGTGCAAAACTGTCATTTGCATGGATTTTAAGATCATTAGAATCGTTACAGTGCAGAAGGTGGTCAGTATGGACTCGATAGGCCAAATGAAAGAGCACCCCACCTCGATCCATGCCTTCATCCTAACCCCAGCTAACCTTCTGGACAATAAGGGACAATTTAACAAGGCCAATCCACCTAACCCACACACCTGTGGACTGTGGGAGGAAACCAGAGCACCCGGAGGAAACCCATGCAGACACGGGGAGAATGTGCAGACTCTGCACAGACAGTGACCCAAGCCGGAATCGAACCTGGGACCCTGGAGCTGTAAAGCAACAGTGCTTAACCACTGTGCTACCATGTTGCTCACTGTGCTACAGTGCTTGCTGGGGGATGGCTGCCCAGGCCGGTGTAGTTACTGGGAACAACTTGGTGCCTAGTCCGTGGACTCGGGGTGTATCCCTCGGGATCGGAATGGCCTGGTTCCGATTGTTATTGCTGCAGCATGTGGATTTAAACGCACCCCTTTGTTGCTACCTACTTGCTGCTCACACTGCTGACTGGTCACGGTATCCAGTGAATCTTTAAAGAAGACTTCCAGTGGCGTGACATGAGGGGAGGATGTGCATGAGGCGACTCCCGCTGGAAACCTGACTGCTTTACCCTTTTTCCTGGAGCCATGGGTCTTTAACTTTTCAGGAAAAAAAATCCTGAAATTCGGCTGTGCAGAATTCTCTCTTACCCGAGATACCCAAGGGAGGCATTGGTCCATACGTCTTCTCCAACCATTCCTCTAATTTTTCTTTTTTTTCATAAATTTAGAGTACCCAATTAATTTTTTCCAATTAAGGGGCAATTTAGCTTGGCCAATCCACCTAACTTGCAAATCTTTGGCATGTGGGGGTGAAACTCATGCAAACACGGGGAGAATGTGCAAACTCCACACGGACAGTGACCCAGAGCCGGGATCGAACCTGGGATCGGTGCCGTGAGGGAGCAATGCTAACCACTGCGCCACCGTGCTGCCCCCCCAACCGCTCCACTAATGGCTGAAACTCTCATAAAATCTTTGGCGATGAACATCAAAACATAAGAACTAGGAGCAGGAGTAGGCCATCTGGCTCCTCGAGCCTGCTCCGCCATTCAATGAGATCATGACTGATCTTTTGTGGACTCAGCACCATAACCCTTAATCCCTTTATTCTTCAAAAAACTATCTATCTTTATCTTAAAAACTGGCGGATGTCAGGTGAGTTGGGAAAAGTTAAACTTTTGATAATGCTGCAAGTCTCCATGCCTCAAACCATGAGAAGCGTCACCGTGTCGCAGTGTAAAATTTCAGGCAAGCGACCACCCAGAAGCGATGACTATGAGAAAGTTTTGATTTATTCTACTTACTATTTACACCCCCTACTCCCTGAAGGGTCTCCTGTGCCTTGCCCTCACGTGGGCCAGGGTTTTATGTCTTATCAATCCGAGGAAAAGGAGTGGGTGTGGGGGGGTAGGCCTGCCCCCTCAACTGGGTAAATCGGAGTCATCTGACTTGGCTGGGTGGCCATCTTGGGTGGATCTTCTTGCTTTATCTTGGGTGCGTCCTTCTTTAATACTTCTCTTTGGAACAGCTGACTCTGGTTTGAGGGATGGTGGGAGACCTCCAATATACCTGGGTGTTTGAATGGCCCTGTAAAGTGGTCCAGTGCTTCGCTTCACTCATCTCAAAAAGCCTAAACTCTGATATTGTCTTTTTGCAGGAAACCCATTTACGAATCAAGGATCAGATCAGGCGACATAAAAATTGGGCTGGGCAGGTTTTTCATTTCAGTTTCAATGGCAGGGCCAAGAATACAACAATTTTAATTAATTCGAGTCCAGTTCTCCTCTTCTTAGATTATAGCTGACCCCAATGATCGATATGTTATTGTTCGTGGCTCCCTGTTGAACACCCCTGGTCAACGTTTATGCCCCGAACTGGGATTGATGTGTACAAGATTATGAGGGGCATGGACAGAGTGGATAGGGATCAGATGTTCCCCTTAGTTGAAGGGTCAGTTACGAAGGGACGCAAGGTCAAGGTGAGGGACAGGAGGTTTAGGGGGGGATTTGAGGAAAAATTATTTTTATTCAGAGTGGTGACGGTCTGGAATGGACTGCCTGGGAGGGTGTTAGAAGCAGATTGCCTCATCCTTTAAAAAGCACCTGGATGAACAAGTGCTGGCAAATGGGATTAGGTGGACAGACCATGTGTTTTTCATGCCTTGGTGCAGACTCAATGGGCTAAAGGTCTCTTCTGGGCAGTCTTTCTCTGTGATTCTGTGTTGATGTGAATTTTAATAACTCTGTTACCTTCCCTCCCAAACCTCGATCACAGCAGCTTATTTTAGGAGGCGACCTGAACTGTGTTTTGGACCCAAAATTGGACCGTTCCAAGCCTCCATCCTTTGTTTCATCTTGGGTGGCTAGAGCCTTGTCTTCTTTTATGGCTTGGCTAGGATAGGGGCAGCAGGGTAGCATGGTGGTTAGCATAAATGCTTCACAGCTCCAGGGTCCCAGGTTCGATTCCCGGCTGGGTCACTGTCTGTGTGGAGTCTGCACGTCCTCCCCCTGTGTGCGTGGGTTTCCTCCGGGTGCTCCGGTTTCCTCCCACAGTCCAAAGATGTGCGGGTTAGGTGGATTGGCCATGCTAAATTGCCTGTAGTGTCCTAATAAAAGTAAGGTTGGGGGGGGGGGGGTTGTTGGGTTACGGGTATAGGGTGGATACGTGGGTTGAGTAGGGTGATCATGGCTCGGCACAACATTGAGGGCCGAAGGGCCTGTTCTGTGCTGTACTGTTCTATGTTCTATGTTCTATGAGTAGATCTGTGGTGCTTTTTGCACCCAAATGGCAGGGACTATTCCTTTTTTTCATATGTCCACCATGTGCATTCCTGCATTGACTTTTTTATTTTCCCAGGTTGTGGGAGGCTCTTAAGGCTGTCCTTAGGGGTGAATTTATTTCATATAGAGCATACATGCTGAGGAGAAGAGGTTAGAGCAGCAGAGCTGGTGGACTCCATTTTAGAGCTGGACCTCAACCCTACTTCGGAGCTATTTGCAAACAGAAAAAAGTTGCAGACAGTTTGGGATACTGGCCATTAACAAGGCTGCCCATTAGCTACAACGCTCCAGGATAACTTTTTAATGAGGACAGAGAGAAGGCCAGGTTTCTTCTGGCTCATCAACTCGAACATCAAATGAATGAAATGAAATGAAAATCGCTTATTGTCGCGAGTAGGCTTCAATGAAGTTACTGTGAAAAGCCCCTAGTCGCCACATTCCGGCACCTGTTCGGGGAGGCTGGTACGGGAATTGACCCGTGCTGCTGGCCTGCCTTGGTCTGCTTTCAAAGCCAGCGATTTAGCCCAGTGTGCTAAACCAGCCCCTCCCATGCGATTCCCCAGATAATTAATCCAGGAGGAAACTTCATTTCCGCCCCTCCCCAGGTCAACGCAGCTTTTAAATCCTATATTGCAGGCGTTACATTCATATAAATCCTTATGGGTGTTAATCATCACATACTTCCTGGATGACTCATCTAATACAGCTGGAGGTAGGCATGGCTCATATCTAGTTTGGTGAAGGTTTGACCACCTGTCAGTTTGGCATATGGATCTTCTATGAATGGTGTGGGATACTGGTCTAAACGTGAAGCTTTATTAACTGTTAGTTTATAGTCCCCGGAAAGGTGGACCGACTTGTTGAGCTTGGGGACGGGGACTACTGGAGTAACCCATTCTGCAAACCGCACTGGTCGCGTTCTCTGAGGCTCTCTAACTGCTCAAGTTTGGTCTCCATTTTGGTAAATAAAGTGTATGGGACTGGCCGTGAAATATTTGGGTTGGGCATCGAGTCCACATAAATCTTTCCCTTGTTCCAAGGCCTCCTTGGAATACCTCAGGATATTTTCCAATGACATTATACGGTTCCTAGTTTAAAAACTTGTAGCCAGTCCAGAGTGATCCTCTGGAGCCAGACTCTGCCCAAGTCTCTTGGTCCTGGTCCTCATACAACTATGAGTGGGAGTTAGGTCGTCTGCTGCCCATAGATAACCAGAGTCATACTGATCCCCATAGTCTTGAACATAGAATATACAGTGCAGAAGGAGGCCATTCGGCCCATTGAGTCTGCACCGACCCACTTAAGCCCTCACTTCCACCCTATTCCCGCAACTAATAACCCCTCCTAACCTTTCTTTTTGGTCACTAAGGGCAATTTATCAGGGCCAATTCACCTAACCTGCATGTCTTTGAACTGTGGGAGGAAACTGGAGCACCCGGAGGAAACCCACACAGACACGGGGAGAATGTGCAGACTCTGCAGACAGTGACCCAGTGGGGAATCGAACCTGGGACCCTGGCGCTATGAAGCCACAGTGCTATCCACTTGTGCTACCGTGCTGCCCAAAGGTTTATATGGCCAACTTGGCCCTGGTGCCTCGCAGGCTTATGAGCAAGATGTCCTTCCGGAGACGTCAGAAGATTTGTTCCCCGATGATGGAGACGGCAGCTCCCATATCCACCTCCATTTCTAGGGAGTGGCCTTTGACCAAAAGTGTTATCTTTATGGAGCATTTAGGCTTAGAAATAAATAGTTTTGTCAAGTTGTGCTTGGTACAGTTGGTGGCTCTCTACATCTCAGTTCAAAGATCATGAGATTTGAACTCCACTCTTTCACCTATTCACTGCTAAACCAAGCTCAAGTCTCAGACTGAACTGAGCTGGTCCAGGACAAAATAATATGCTCTGAAGAAGAGTCATATGGACTTAAAATGTTAACTCTGTTTCTTTCTCCAGAGATACTGCCAGACATGCTGAGATTTTCCAAGGCAATGGGTCATTTTGACCTTTGATGCTCGGGCAGAAATCTGACGGGAAGAATAGTTCACCGGATATTGAAAGCACCCTGACTTTATTTTCCACAATAACCGAGCCACCTGATTGGTGAAGCAGAAAATGAGGGAGGTTGAGAGATAATTTAGGGCAGGTTCCGGGGGGGCGGGGCGCTTTATGACTCTCTGCTGGGCATGTAAAATAGAATGGGTAGTTAGCCCATTACCATCCTGCCCACCCTCGAGCTGTCCCTCACAATATGGTTGGCGCTATGGGGATGGGGTAGAGGTGTGGGCTTGGGTGGGGTGCTCTTTCCAAGGGCCAGTGCAGATTCAATGGGCTGAATAGCCTCCTTCTGTACTGTAAATTCTATGATTCAATGAATATGGTGAGTGGATAAGGCATAATCTGGCCCGTCTGCCCTTAGGCCTTTTGAGCCCTTAACTGTGGGGGAAGGCGGAGGAAAGGTGAAAAGCGAGGTGGGTGTTACTGCCTTTGGGCTGAGTGCCAAATGTGCATCAGGGGCACCTGTTCCCATAATGTTACCCTCTGCTTTGTACCTCCAAAACCTGGCGCCCAACTCACTTCCCCAATACCCATAAAGCCCCGACTTACCTTCGTCTGGCATACATCACTTTTTACCCTTTAGTCCCAGCTGCGGCTACTACTCTGCAGCTGGGGCCACTCAGCTGCTGGCCATTCTGATGGCCAGCCGCTCTCATGGGCAGAACGTCCTTTTCCCCGGGGGGCAGAAGTCTCACATTCACCTTAAGGCCACCCTCAGTATACTATCTCATCAGGACAGCTTTTTAAAAGTTGACCACGGTGCCAGCAATCCCACAATGTCCAACATATAAGCTTCTCCGGAGAGGGGTACTGACAACATTGGTTGTCACTTACATGCACATACTCTGCTCAAGACAAACACATGTGAGGCAGACCTGTTGGTGCACAGTAACCGCTTGTTTCCATGGAAACAGGAGCAGACCATATTACAAAACTCGATAAGATGCGGCCGACACTCGAGTTCACTATCTCACTGACCAACAGTGGCTCTGCACTTAAATAAATATTGAAGGAATGGCATACCCCTCCATTATTTGTGGAGTTAATTTTTTTTAAATTAATGCTTTGCAGGGTGGGTGGCCATTTTACGCTTGGGCCACCATTTTGTTTGGAGCTGCTGTCATGCTCGGGAAAGATGTGGAGAATTAGTTGTTTGGCACACCACTGTCGAATTTTTAAAAATTATAAAGAATTTCAAATGATTCACAGAATGCATATATTGGTTTAGGAACCCTGAGGAAACAGGACAAATCTCACAAGTTTGTCTTTGGGAACCAACTCCTCAATCGTGAATCCTCCCAAGTACTGCCCCAAGAGTGCAAATTGGTTAATAGGCAAGTGCAGGTCAATAACGTCCAGGCATTCATTTAAGAACCTAATTCTCCCATATCAATCACCACTCTTACTAACTTTGTTTACATAAGTAATTGAGCTAGGTATACATTACATCCTTTTTATAAACTTGCACTGCTTTAGGCCCGAGTTTCTAATCAAAATCAAAAGTCTAATTAAAACTACATAGATAACCTGGATGTTATTTTGTACTGCTCTATAATTTATATATATTCCTGTTTCCTGTACACCACAGAGAAATGGTTGCATTGCTCTTTTAGAGGGGAGCGGTCAGGCATTTTTCAACGTCAGGCCAAACAACAGAGCAGCACTTCATGGCAACAGACTCCAAACAGGATGTCCTTGTCCACTCTCCGTGACCGCTGGTACCCACTTGTACTTCCACAGGTATCTAATCCAACCCCCGCATGGCCAGTGCCAACCAAGCAGGCTCATCCTCAGCAGAACACTCAATACACTCAGTGATAAATCAATGTATGAAGTACTGTGTGATCACAATGCCATATTGTCTGAAGTGGCTCTAATTGAGAGAAGTGTGACAGGAGAAATGGCCTTACCGTTAAGATATGCTGCTTCTTCTGGGCTCTCAGTCTGTTGCGGTGTTGAATCAATGACAGTGGTGGGGGCAACATGGAAGGGGGTTTCATTAATCTTCTCTCTCCAAACTGTCTCTGATGTTCTGCCATGAAACAAGAACACACAAAAAAAATTAAAACATGATCTCTGAATCCTGTAAACTGCCAACTGACATACAATGCCCCTCGACTAAGGAAGCCAAGAAAATAAGACCTGCTTGCCCAGACACTGAAAATCTGCCATCAATCCCTACTGTAGCCCAGCCGCTCGCCATCGCTTTACTTTCCTGTGAATGCTCAAGGACATTTTACATCAACGGACACTTTCTCTTCAGAGCTCACAGTTGCATCTTTCATTCTTAGCTGCATTCAGTTGGCGAGGTCCAGGTCCAACAATTATCACCGCTGCAGTAAATTGCTTACTAAAGAACAGGTTAAAACGTTTACTGTTTTGTGGGGCTGGATTTAGTCTTCTTACTGTGGGCCCCACACATCAGTTGGAAAACTGCAGGAGATCCACATCACTGTGGTCGGGGAGGCCCAATTGAATTAAATGCCGAATACCTATCAGGCACTTAAGTGGCCAGCATCAGACCCTTCCTGTGATTTAGGACCCCAGTAAAGGAAATCGCATCCCCTGAGAGGTGCTGATCAATTAGAGATTGGCAGCTCTCCATTGCCCGTCAATGCCACCGGTAGTGGTGTGTGTTGCCATTAATGCACCCACCGGGGGGGGGGGGGGGGGGGGGGGGGGGGGGGGGGGGGGGGGGGGGGGCTATGGTGTGCAAGTGTAGGGTGGTGTGTCTCAATGGGAACCCTACTTCCTGATGCCAGGTCACTTGATCAGGGACTGAGTGCCTTTGAAAGAGTACTCGTCTTGGAAGCCCATGCCAAACATGTTGGGATATGCTGGTTGGCCGTCAGGAGGAATGGGAAACCCATGCTAGTTAGGGACAATCCTTGAGCCACTATTAAATCCCAGTGCACTTAAGGATAATGACCTTTAAGTGGCTTATTAGTGAACCTAATTAGCTAATGGACAGAATTCCCGTGCCAGCCCATTCCTACCTCTGACATAATGGGGGTCAGTTTTCCCGTCTTTGGGAATGGGATGCGGCCGTGGGCCTGCCCAGCTTCTAGCCCACTCTTGTGGGCTCCATTAAATCCAGCCTGTGGAATTTGTGTTTCACTCCAAAGTCTTCAACACAAAAGTTAAATTGATACTCCAGTGCAGTGCTGATGGAGTACCATACTGTTGGAGGTGCTACCTTTCGGGTGCAATGTTAAACTGAGACATTGAGCGCGATCTAACCAAAAAAAAAAGAGTCCGTTCTGGGCGAGAATAGATGGGTCATTCCTGGCACTTGTAGTGCTGGGAACAACCCTGTTATCTAACGACATTCTTTTTTCGGGCCTCAGCAGGGAACACCCGCTGAGGCTGCACTCAGCCGCATTTTCCTGCACGGATGCCGACGAGCTGAACTCCTCCATACAGGAAGAGACGGGGACGCCATTTTTAAATAGTGTCCCGATCTCTCGACCACCCGACATGACTTCCGGCCCTCCCCAACACCCCAACTCACCTGTTGGGGGTGTCCTTGAGACCCTGCACTCCACTTTACATGTGCAAGGCACCCTCAGGCCTGATCCCCAGCATGGGAAAAATAGAACCCGGGCACTTTGGCACTGCCAGCCTGGCAGTGTTGCCTGGGCACTCTGGCAGTGCCGGGCTGGCACCTGGGTTCCAGGCTGGCAGTGCCAAGTTACCCAGGAGGCATCAGCAGTGCCAGTGTGCCACCCTGCCCTGATACCAGCCACCAAGGAGCCTCTGATCTCCTGTGATATTCCCAAATTGCTGGTACGCCTGGTCCCCATTTGTGGGGATCAGTAATAATCGGCGCCCAGCTGGGGTCTCCTTGACAAGGTGGGTAGATCCAGGAGCTGGCTCAATCTCATGAAAGCAGAGTTAAGCGAGTTTTCAAACTCACTTAACTCTGAAGGGGCAGCACAGTGGCGCAGTGGCTAACACTGCTGCTTACGGCACCAAGAATGTGTGTTCGATCCTGGCCCTGGGTCACTGTCCATGTGGAGTTTACACATTCTCCAGTGTCTGTGTGGATCTCACTCCCACACCCCAAAAAGGATGTGCAGGGTAGGTGAATTGGCCACGTTAGATTGCCCCTTAATGGGAAAAGAAAAGAATTGGGTACTCTAAATTTAAATAAATAAATAAATAAACTCTGCGAGTCTGAGCGGGACCCAGATAGCGATGTCTCGCGAGATCTTGTTAAATCTCATGAGGCGTAGCAACTGTTGGGAATCCCAGGAGAGGCCGCTCCCGGATCTACTGACATCATCCCTTCCCGACTCTGATGGACCCGAATCGTGCCCTTTATATGTCTTTTTGGGTGGGCGTAAAAGATCACATGACAGTTTTTGAAGGACAGAAGGGGTGTTCCCTATCCAGTGTCCCAGCCAATATTGGTCCCTCAACCACTATAACCAGAACTCACTGCCTGGTCATTACCTCACTGCTGTTTTTGGGAGCTTGCTGTTTGCACTTTGGCTGACGCTTTTCCTATATTACAATTCAAAAGTTACATCATTGGCGGCAAAGTAGTTTTTGACATCCCTGGGGTCAAGAACGGTGCAATATCAATGCAAGATTTTTTTTCCCCTCTTGTGTCACCTGTCAATTAGGATGTTCACAGCTACATTACTGAGGCAGGAAAAACGCTGCTCGGATAGATTTACAAATTAACTGATTTGCGGAAGCAGGCTTATAAGCAAGATATTGAATGGCATTATCCGTAACTCACAACACGTACAACTCAGGTGACTGTTTCAATGTGCTCTAGCTCATCTGACTGTTCTTGAAATGAAACAGTCCCTGGTACATAATGCAGCTTCCATTTCTTTATAACCAGCCCCACCTTCAATGGTGCAAGGAGCTAAAGTGTGCCCGTCTTAATACCTTAGCTGAGCTTCAAACCTTCCCTTGCAAGATTAGCTATTTCTATTCTGTAACTTTGCCCACCTTCACCTGTGCCTCCCTCCCAACTGCCCATCCCTTCAATACCTCTCGGCTTGACTTATTCAATATCGGCTTCACCACATGACAGCCTGCTTATTTTAACACCCGTTAATAATAGCAAGTTACATCCTCGTGTCGCACAGCATCAGGAGCGGTGGAACTAAGTCCCAAACCGGGTTCTCAAGCTGTGTGCCTAAAAGAGAAGCTTCTCGGCGGTCGTTTTGCTTTCCAACTGAAAACTTATTTAGCCCTGGCTACTAACACTTTTAAAATACATAAATAATTATACAGCCGAGATCTAGCAACCTATCACAATGAAACTTATGCTTTTGCCATGTCCCGTCCTGTCATCAGAGGCTCCCTGATGACGCGAGGGTGTGGGGTAGTTAGCTTGCGTGGATTTGACTCTCTCACATTGCTAGCAGTCAGTAAACTGTGGAGGGAAGTAGAGTGTGACTTAACCCACAAAAGCTTGCAATCGCCACCCTTAATTCAAAGTCTATAAGTGCACCCACAGCAGTATGCATAAGAAGATCTTGTGCTAAATATTCACCGTGCAGAGCACTGGCTCTGATTCGCAAACTGAACATGCTTTTATATTTTATCAAGACAAAGCCAAGTAATAAGCCATTCTAGAAGCCAGCGAACAAAACAACAAGATGGCCACTAAAAGTGAGCAAAAACTACCAACGATCACTGCTACATCATTTAGATAAAGTCCTATTGTGCAGAGCCAGAGAGGATTTCTGCCCTGCTTTCAGCCAAGCAGTCAGCAATGAATTTACAACATTAATTCCGACTTGGTATTTGAGGACCAAGAGAGATGGGGAAATACAGAAAAATGCTCAGCATGAGACATTGTCACTGTAATCCACTTTAACTACAATTCACGATTAAAGACTGATAATACGACTGACATCACAACTGTTTCTAATTCTCCACACGCACATGCATGCACACACACAAATTATGCCTGTTAGAATTGAAGACAATGATTTTTTTTTAAACTCAACTGAAAGTTTGATTGCCAACTGTACCTCTTTCACCAGGTCTGCGATAGCGGCCCATGGTCCCACCAACTGCTCCCTCCTGCAGAACACAGCACCGCAGTAACAGCTCACAGCAGGAGCCTTGATGGAAAGTTCATTATGGCAGAGCATGGAGCTGAGGCGCCCAATCCGCAAGCTGCCAGCTGCTCACTGGGCTACGCCGCTGCCCAGAGAGACTATTTGTTTTACACAAGACTTTAAAATGACAAAGTGATGCTGAATTGATTCAGTCAGACGCAGCTTAGAATGAAGCTATCATGGCTTGCACCAGCACCAGAGATATAATGAGGTTGCAGTAATACATGATATTGGTCAGACAAACCATTCTCTCCACAGAGCAGGGCGAATGATTTTTAACTTTCACGCATCAGGCTGAATTTATTTTGTAAGCAGCCCCTGATTATTTCTGCTACATTCGGTGTCACACAGCCTTTCATATTTAGCCCTTTGAAAGCAGCAAGTATGACAAAGCATTCACAGTTAAAGCAAATTATCATCTGTGGCCTGTAGAGTGGCTGAGTTATGAATTGAAAACTCAGGTTAAGTGTGTAAATACATTCTATGGGCGGAAACCAGAATTTACTAAGTGTGTGAGAGTGGGATAAAACTGGAGGGGGACCGCTGGACCTGCGGCCCCTCACCATGGCTGAGCAGAGGGCCCTGGACATGGTCGGTGGCCCAGAGGAAAGGGAGGTCACCCGGGTGGAGATCGGCAACGGGCGAGGAAGTGACGCCCTGCTGGGTCACGGTTCCCCGCGACATGTGTGTCAACAACTCCCCTCCCCCCCCCACACCATCTCACTTTCACCCTCATCCCCACACCACCCACACCCTCAGCCTCACCCCAACCTCCCCTGGCCCTGCAGTCTAATCATTTGTCTTGTCTTGGAGGACCTACTGCCGATGAGGGAGGTCAATCTGGTGTCCCCCGCCCCCAGCCAGTGCCACAGCTGGAGCCCCGGATGCCGAGCAGTGATGGGGACAGCAGCACAGATGTGAGCCATGGACCTGAGACCCAAGACACCCCGGAGCCCGGGTCCGAGAATGACTCCAACACCGTTCATCATCCTAGAGACACTCATCTCGTTTGGGCATTTTACTGAAGAGGTTCCTGGGACACTCTTGGGTGCGCACCACCCAGCTGATCAGGTGGAGGTAGGAACTCCTGAGGGGGTGGATGGTTGGAGAGCGGGCCGACCCCAGGAACTAGCTGTCGTCCAGACGGGCCTTGAGCTTATGGAACAGACAGTCCCATCAATTGTGGGGATCGCGTTGCAGAGCCAGGGACTACATGAGCGGTTGTCAGCGAGCATCCAGTAACTGCAGGCACAGGTGGAGGAAACCAACCGGATGCAGGAGCAGGAGATGGTGCTGACCATGCATGCCACCCAAGCCAACACAGCATGGGTGGTGTCCATGGTGGAGGCATTGGGGGCAAGCGTTGCGGCTAAAGATCAGCACATCCAAGGCCTGGGGCATTCTGTGCAGGCACTGGCCGAGGCCCAGGACAGGGTTTCCGCCTCACAGGTAGCCATGTGCGAGAGCCACCCAGAAATTGCAGTGGCGCTTCTGAGCATGGCCCAGTTACAGTGGGCCATGGCTGAGAACTTCAGCGGCATTGCCCAGGCGCTGACTAATGTGGCGCAGACACAGGGGGAGGTGGCTGAGACCAGTCGAGGTCATCTGCTTATATGTTAACGTCCGCTCCAATATCAATATTTAAAGTAGTATCAAAGTCCTACTTCTACTTGTAAATACCAAGTAGTCTGGATAAGAACTACCTACTTCCCCTAGGAATGCTGTAATTTTGTATTTTTCTAGACTTTACATTTCTTGGAAGGAATAGTCATAAATACTTACTGGTCTGCAACTTCAATTAGCATTGCAGCATTTGCAGAAAAACCTGGGGCCAGATTCTTTGGCCTCTCCGAGGCGTGTTTCTCGGCGGCGGGAGGCAGCCCACCGTTGACCAGCAGTGGGATCTTCTGGCCCCGCCGCTGTCAATGGGATTTCCCACTGAATCCACCCCACACCACCGGGAAACCTGCAGTGGGGATGCTCCGTCAGCAAGACCGGAAGATTTCACCGGAGTATCTCGCTCTTGAAAGGTCCAATTTTGCCATACTAGAAACATTCCGTGCCCACTGCTGGATGGGCTGTGCGTCTACATTGAGTTTTTGCACCAAAATGCATCAATGACAAAATGGCTGCTGGCATGGATTTCCCATCCTTTCAGTTTGTTTGGCTGACTTCTGCATGGATGGCATCACTGCCTATGGGTCTATCTAGTCAATGGAATCATATGAAAACACAAATCATAGCCCAATTAAATGCTCCAAGCTTGGTCTGCCTCGCATATCCGATCGCTTGATCCAAATGTAGATCATCTTTGCTCCGCAGAGAGTTGGATATTTTTCATTCTGGACATGTGGTCAGGGATCAGCCCGTCCTTCCGCATCCTGTATCCACAAGGACTAACTCAGCGATATAGGTCCATTCGGAATAATTCATTTAATTCCCCTAGTTAAAACATACTCGTTCAACCACTAAATTTTGCTTTGGGCTAAAATAGGTGTCAAAAAGGCTTTAAGAATGCAGCCAAAGTCCACAGTAGGCACTTACACATCCTGCCTTAAGGGAACGTTGTCTACTACTGCACCTACTACTTGAAGAAAGGAACTTTCAGGAAATGCGTTCCCAAAACTCCCACTGCTGGCTTCTCTGCCAGCCCTGGAGTCAGTCAAATGGGCGGAGCAGAGGGAGGGTCTGCTCACCAGGTACAGTCATCGTTAACTTTCTCCAGTGCGCCTCCTTCTACTGCTGAAGTTTCTTTGTGCTGTTTTCAAAGGTTTCCTTCGATAACACTAATGTGCTTTTTACATCAGTATCTCATTTGCTGCCGCCATGATCTGCGATGGGTATAAGCATGGGACTTGGTTCTTCAACATGGTAGCCATACTCTGGTATCTGCTTAACACTTGTTTATTCGTACTACATCTAAACAGGTTAGAGGGCAGGCATGCAGTTCTGAGGCATGATTCCAACCTCTCTTAGAGAGAGGGCCTAACATGTGACTGAATAGTGTCAGTGGTACATCATCATCTACGTCATACATTAGCATATTATAGAACAGTACAGCACAGAACAGGCCCTTCGGCCCTCAATGTTGTGCCGAGCCATGATCACCCTACTCAAACCCACGTATCCACCCTATACCCGTAACCCAACAACCCCCCCCCTTAACCTTACTTTTATTAGGACACTACGGGCAATTTAGCATGGCCAATCCACCTAACCCGCACATCTTTGGACTGTGGGAGGAAACCGGAGCACCCGGAGGAAACCCACGCACACAGGGGGAGGACGTGCAGACTCCACACAGACAGTGACCCAGCCGGGAATCGAACCTGGGACCCTGGAGCTGTGAAGCATTTATGCTAACCACCATGCTACCCTGCCATGTTGCACCCCGCTGCTGCTGTTAATCCTTTATCCTACAGCCAGCTGGTCTGTGAAGCAGCTGAACTTGTTCGAGGAGGTTACAGCCATCTGGCATCACCCTGAGCCTCCTGACACACAGGTATTGAAACATGTCGAGGAAACTCTGCCTCTAACTGAAGACCATGTGTTGTGGACAGCCCCTTCTGCCAGGTGCATACTTCTGCTGCTGCCTTCTCTCTCCCAACTCCCCTCTCTCTGTCACTTCCTGGGGGACCTTTGCAAGTCGTTAAGAGCAAATGTAGAGGAGCAGGCGAATAAATCCAGAAGACAGAACCTGCATATTGTCGGCCTGCCTGAAGGTGTGGAAGGCACGAGTGCTACGAGATATGTCTCGAGGATGCTGGCAGGGCTGGTGCTGGACAAGTCCCCAGAGGTGGATAGAGCGCACAGGTCTCTGAGGCAGAAGTGTGGGGGAGTCACCGTGATTGTGAGGCCCCGCAAGTTTATGGAGAAAGAGAAGATCCTGCGGTGGGCCAGGGAGAAGCGGAACAGCAAATGGGTGGGGAATAAGGTCCAAATATATCAGGACATTGGAGCGGAGCTGGTGAAAAGGCACCGGGCTCAACAAGGCCAAGGAGTCTCTTTATCGACGGCAGATCAGGTTTGGGCTGCTGTACCCGGTGAAACTGCGGGTGACTTTTGAAAGCCGGGAGTATTTTTTCGAAACCCCAGAAGGCCAATTACCTTTTTAGAGATCATAAACTGAGGAGAGCTGAATTTTGATGGGAGTCGGAGGAGTTGGGACAACGGAGTTCGGAGGATGCAGGTAGTGTGGGGGGGTTTTCTTTCATCTCGGGTGGGGTGATTTCATTGTGGCAACTATATGTTTCGGGGTAATAAGTTGGTAATGGGGCAACTGCCCCACCCCCTCCAGTCGCATGTGGTGGTGTTTATGTTTTGGAGGAGGTAACCTGTGGTTTTGGATGTGTCTTTGAGTGGGGGGGGGTGGGGAGGTCCATGGGAGCCGTTTACACAGATCAGGGAGGAAAGGATGAGGGGGGAAGAGTTGGACGGGTAGAGAGGAGGAGCCTTCGGGCAGGAGCTGCCACATTGGCAGGTAATGCTGGCGAACGGAAATGAGGTGGGAGAGATGGCCGTGAGGGTTGGCCAAGGGGGAGCGGGTAGGGGGGAGGGGAGGATAGCAGCGGGGTGCAATGTGGCAGTGTTGGAGGAGATGTGTGGTCATGGGCGGAGATGGGGGCCATCTTGGATGGCCCGGTTTAAGGTGAAATTAAAGGGGACAGAATCAGTAGGTGAGGATGGGGGACAGTAGAGGGGAATGGAGACGCGTGCCTTCGGTAAGGTTCATAACACGGAACATACGGAGGCTGAACGGGCCACTGAAGAGATCTCGGATCTTTGCGAGCTTGAAGATGGGGGTGGTCTTCCTGCAGGAGACGCACCTCCGGGTGAGGGATCAGGTTTGGCTGAGAAAGGAATGGGTGGATCATTCAGGGTTTGACTCAAAGTCACCAGGGTGGGTGGGGGGGTGGCCATTCTGTTGAGTACGAAGACGGGGTTTGTAAATGCCAAGGAAGTGCGGGACCAGGTTGGGAGATACTTTTTAAAATACATTTAGAGTACCCAATTCATTTTTTCCAATTAAGGGGCAATTTAGGGTGGCCAATCCACCTACCCTGCACATCTTTAGGTTGTGGGGGCGAAACCCACGCAAACACGAGGAGAATAGGCAGCACGGTAGCATTGTGGATAGCACAATCGCGTCACAGCTCCAAGGACCCAGGTTCAATTCCGGCTTGGGTCACTGTCTGTGCGGAGTCTGCACATCCTCCCCGTGTGTGCGTGGGTTTCCTCCGGGTGCTCCGGTTTCCTCCCACAATCCAAAGATGTGCAGGTTAGGTGGATTGGCCATGATAAATTGCCCTTAGTGTCCAAAATTGCCCTTAGTGTTGGTTGGGTTACTGGGTTATGGGGATAGGGTGAAGGTGTTAATCTTGGGTAGGGTGCTCTTTCCAAGAGCCGGGGCAGACTCGATGGGCTGAATGGCCTCCTTCTGCACTGTAAATGCTATGATATAATGCGCAAACGCCACACGGACAGTGACCCAGAGCCGGGATCGAACCTCGGACCTCGGCTCCGTGAGGCTGCAGGGCTAACCCACTGCGCTGCCCTAGGTTGGGAGATACATGATGGTGAGCGGTGTGCTGGAGGGGACGTTGGAGGTGCTCTTGAATGTATATGCACCGAATTGGGACGATGTGGAATTTGTGAAAGGGGTGCTGGGAGTGATTCCGGACTTGGCCGCACATTAGTTGATTATGGGAGGGGACTTTAATTGTGTGCTGGAGCTGAGGGTGGACAGGTCGAGCCCCTGGTCAATGGGAAGGCTGCATATGGCGAAGGAGCTAGGAGGGTTTATGCAAAGGATGGGAATGGTGGACCTGGAGATTTAAGAACCCGGAGGAGAAGGAGTACTCTTTCTCGCACAGTTACAAAGTATACTCCAGAATCAATTTTATTCTGGTGAGCTGTGAGGTGTTGGTGGGGATGGTGAGGGCTGGGTATGTGGGAATCGTGGTTTCTGACCACACACCACACTGGCTGGAGGTTAAACTTGAATCAAGGCAGGAACAGAAGCCGAGATGGATCCAGATTGGGGGCTGTTAGCAGGCAGGGAGTTTTGCTAAGGTGCAGTCAGTGATTAAGGACTGCGTGGAGCTGAACCAAAGTGGGGAGGTATCGGCGGGCATATTCTGGGAGGCATTGAAGACATTCGGGGGGAGATTATCTCGTTCAAGGCGCACGGAGATAGGAAGAGGAGAGAGGAGTGTAGACGATTATTGGATGAGATAGTTGAGGTAGACAGGGAGTTATCGAGGGTCCCCACAGTGGAGGGATTGATGGAGAAAGAAGTTACAGGGGCAGTTCGACAGGCTGACGACAGGAGGGGTTGTTGGGCAACTAAAGAGGGCGAAAGAGATGCAGTACAGACATGGAGAGAAGACGAGCTGCATGTTAGCCCATCAGCAATGGAGGCAGGACTGGTCCAGAGAAATCCTGAGATTACGGACAGGGAAGGGGGAGGTAGTGTCGGAGACGGGGAAGATAAATGAGGTGTTCAGTGAGTATTATGAGAAGTGTATAGGGCCGACCTGGGGATGAGGAAGGGGTATGGGGCGGTGTTTGAAGGGCTGGAATTGCCACAGCTGGATGAGGACAGGTGCTAGAGGAGCCATTCGGGCTGAAGGAGGTGATAGAAGAGGGATGAAGTCGGGGAAGGCCCCGAGGCTGGACAGTTATCCAGCGGAGTTCTATAAGGAGTTTGCAACAGAGTTGGCACTACATTTATTGGGGTGTTTAGCGAAGCGCTGGAGAAGAGGGAGCTGCCGGAGACATCGACACAGGTGACGATCATGCTAATTCCAATGAAAGGGAAGAACCCGCTAGAGTGTGGGTCATACAGGCCCACATATCACTGTTAAATTCAGACGTGAAAGTGTTAGCTAAGTTAGTGACAGGGACGATGGAAGGATGCGTTCCAGGGGTGGCTGCAGATGATTAAACGGGCTTTGTGAAGTGTAGGCAACTCTCGAGTAATATTAGGCGGTTATTGAATGTGATCATGACTCGGTCAAGGGGACAGGTACTGGAGGTATTGGTGTCTGGACGCGGAGAAGGCTTTTGTCATGGTGGAATGGGCGGTATCTGTTCGAGGTTCTGGGAAGATTAGGGCTCGGGCCGACGCTTGTGGGGTGGGTGCATCTGTTGTACATGGCTCCGGTGGCGAGTGTACAGACAAACGAGAAAAGCTCATGGAGTTTTGGGTTGCATAGGGGAACGAGGCAGGGGTGTCCATTGTCGGCACTGTTGTTTGCGTTGCGATAGAGCCCCTGGCGATGGCCCTTAGGGGGTCGGCAGCATGGCACAGGATTGTGAGGGGGAGTAGGGAGCACCGGGTGTTGTATGTGTCGGGCCAGCTCGAGAGTATGGAAAGAATTATGGGCTTATTAGAGGGGTTCGGGGCCTTCTCGGGTTATAAGTTCAACAAGGGCAAACGAGGTGTTTCCGGTGAGTGAGGCGGACAGGGGAGCTAATTTAAGGAGATTGCCATTTAGGGTAGCCAGGGATAGGTTTAAGTATCTGGGGGTCCAGGTGATGGGGAGTGGGCAGCATTGCATAAATGGAACTTAACAAAGTTGGTGGAGGAGATAAAGGAGGACTTTAGGAGATGAGATACACAGCACCTGACACTGGCGGGGAGGGTCCAAGTGGTGAAAATGAATGTCCTGCCCAAGTTCCTATTTATATTCCAGACTCTCCTGATCTTTATTCCGAAGGCCTTTTTCCGGAAGTTGGACGCAGTGATTTCGGAGTTTATATAGGCGGAGAAGGCAAAGGGTAAAGAGGGCTCTGCTGCTGAGGCAGAAAGGGGGACTGCGTTACCGAATCTGCTGCACTATTATTGGGTGGCAAATGTGGAGAAAATGAGGCAATGATAGGAAGGAGAGGGGTTAGAATGGGTTAGGATGCAGGGGGAGTCCTGTAGGGGGACCAGCCTGAGGGCTATGGTGACGGTGACGCTACCGCTGGCACCGAGGAGGTATTCTGAGGGCCTAGTCAAACAGTTAACGATTAGGGTGTGGAACCAGCTGAGGAGATACTTCAGGATGGAGGGGATGTCGGTGTTAACACCGTTGTGTGATAACCATGGGTTCAAGCTAGGGGCGTTGGATGGCATGTACAAGAGATGGAGAGAGGTGGGGAGGGTGAGGGATTTTCATTTGGAGGGGAGGTTCACAAGTCTGGAAGAGTTGCTGGAGAGGGTAGAGCTCCTGAAGGGAAGTGAATTTAGATATTTACAAGTAAGGGATTTTGCACGGAAGGTGTGCAAAGGGTTTCTCAGGTTGCCGAAATATGCTCTATTGGAAAGGTTGCTGCTCCCGGACGTGGAAGGGGAGGGTTGGATTAGAGATATATACGAGTAGCTGGGGAGTAGGGGGGAACACAAGTGGTGAGGATCAAGGAGAAATGAAAGGAGTTGTGGGAGGGGAAGATAGATTGGGGAGTTTGAAGCGAGGCGCTGCGCAGGGTGAATTCGATCTCCTCATGTGCGAGGATGAGTTTGATACAGTTTAAGGTGGTACCCAGGGTGCACACGACTTGGACGGGGTTGAGTGGGTTCTTCCAGGGAGTGGTGGAGTGTGAGAAATGTGGGTGAGGACCAGCAAATCACGTGCAAATATCCTGGGCTGTGAGAAGTTAGAGAGATACTGGGTGGGAGTGTTTGGGAGGCTAGCAAAGATTGTGGGAGTAGAGAACGGGCCGGACCCTATGGCGGCGATTTTTGGGCTATCGGAAATGCTGAAGCTGATGGAGAGGAGGAAGGCCGAAGTTGTGCCCTTTGCCTCTTTGGTTGCCTGGCGAAGCATTTTGTTAGAATGACGGTCAGTAACACCGGTGGGGATGGTGGCCTGGTGAGGGAACTTGTACGACTTCTTCTGGTTGGAGAAGATTACGTTTGACTTGAGGGATCAGCGGAGGGCTTTGAGACACAGTGCTCACCACTATGGTGGTGAAAAAGGGGAAAAACTTGTACAAACTATAAAATTATGAGAACGTTCCCCAGATTATTGATGTTTTTGTACTTTTGAATATGTTTGGAATAAAATACATTTAGAAAAAAGACATAACCGTCTCCACCTCTCGTATTTTCGCCCCTTGTGCCTCGAGGCACTTCTCCATGCGGTCCATTGACCCTCACAGAGATGTTACTGCTCCCATGTTGGTCTTCGACCAGTCCCCATACATCTCCTTCCTCTGCTGTCGAAATTCATCTTTGATGAAGGCCATCAACTGTTCCATCTGAGCCTTTCCCACTGGCGTCGATCCTTCCCCCACCACCATTTTCACAATAGTTGCTGCGCCACAGGTCCCTTCCAGTTCCTCAGCAAGGTTTTTGACTGTTTTTGCCGGGTGTGGCAGCCAGTAGACATACCGCTCGTGGTGAGAACCTCTCCTTCTGCACCTTTTTGCACCACTTTCCTGCTGGAGCTACGCCACTAACGGGTATAAAATGCCCAAACCAATGCCTTCGAGCCGGAGATGTCCTGTGAGCGACCACTCACTCCATGGCCGCTACTGGAAGTCTCCATTTTGTTCACCTCTCTCTGCTGCCTCCACCCCTCTCTCTGCTGCCCCCCACCCCTCTCTCTGCTGCCCCCCACCCCTCTCTCTGCTGTCCCCCACCCCTCTCTTTGCTGCCCCCCACCCCTCTCTCTGCTGCCCCCCACCCCTCTCTCTGCTGCCCCCCACCCCTCTATGCTGCTCTATCCTGCCAGCTGTCCAGGTATAACAAAGAACAGTACAGCACAGGAACAGGCCCTTCGGCCCTCCAAGTCTGCGCCGATCACGTGTCCTATCTAGACCAACTGCCTGTATTCTTCTATACCCCGTCTGTTCATGTGCCTATCCAGATAAGTCATAAAGGTCGCTAATGTGTCTGCCTCAACCACCTCGATTGGCAGTGCATTCCAGGCCACCACCACCCTCCATGTAATAACCTTCCCCCGCACATCTCCACTGAACCTTTTCCCCCTGACCTTGAACCTGGTCCCCCTTGTAACTGTCATTTCCGCCCTGGGAAAAGCCTCCAACTGTTCACCCTATCTATACCCCTAATAATTTTATAAACTTTTATCAGGTCGCCCCTCAGCCTCCGTCTCCCGAGGGAGAACAATCCCAGTTTATTCAATCTCTCCTCATAGCTAATACTCTCCATACCAGGCAACATCCTGGTAAACATTTTCTGTACTCTCTCCAAAGTCTCCACATCCTTCTGGTAATGCGGTGACCAGAATTGGACACAGTGGGGGCGATTCTCCGCTCCGCGGACCAAGTGAAACGCCAGACTCCTTCGGGGACCCCACCCAGTGAAGGAGCCACCCTCCACACACCCCCACAGGCCGCCTCCCTGAGCGTTCCCGCAGAGTTCCCGCCGGCAGCAACCAGGGATGGATGGCGCCTGCGGGACCCTGTCGCGTCAGAGCGGCCGCTCGGCCCATCTGACGGAGAATTGGCGCTTGCGCCGATTCTCCGAGCGGCCCGGCACAATTTGAGAGCCGCTGGTTTCGGAGGGAGTGGGAGAATCGCGTGCACGCGGCGCCCTGGCGATTCTCCCACCCAGCGGGGGGGGGGATACCACCCGGTATTCCAAATGTGGCCTAACCAACATACTATATAATTGTTACATAATTTGAGGTTTTATATGTACTATGAAGGCAAGCATGCCATATGCCTTCTTTACCTGTGCTGCCACTTTTAAGGATCTGTGGACCTGCATACCTAGATCTCTCTGTGTCTCTATGCTCCTGATGGTTCTGCCATCTATTGTACAGGTCCCTTTATAGCTGGTTGCAGCTGCTCTGGTTGTTGTTGACCACATTGTCCACATCCAATTGGTGGCAGCCAAGGTATCGCCCATCACAGTGTGATTGAGAAAATCTCCGTGTGGAAAGCAATCTCCCAGCAAAAGAACTGCAAACAAAGATTTTCCCACCATCGAGTAAGAAAAAGGCTGTTAGCCCCGAGTATCCAGGGCAGTGTTTCTCATATGTTTGAATCAAACACTCTCTCAACATTTGCTGCTACTTTGCGGATGTGATGTTGAATTTAAAAGTGTGTTGAAATGCCACTCCAATTAAACAATTAGCAAATCTTAGGTGGCAACTTGTCCCTCTCCAGGGCATTGCCTGCTAGCAGCCCAATGTGCTCAAGTTAAACAACAAAATCCTCAGGTTGGACCCAGCCTTCCGGTGCACTAATGTTCGTCCATTTAAATCCATCCCCCCCCCCCCCCCCCCCCCCCCCACACACACACACACACACACACACACACACACACACACACAGACAAACTTGTCCAGTTTAACCACCCCCGCATTGTCTTCAGGAAAAGGATGAGGGGAAATGAGAGCAATAAGGGTCCTTTTGATTCGCTGTAAACACGTCCTTCGTGTCTTTCCTTTTTAAAAGGCAAAAGTGACAAAACCACTTTCCTTGAAGAGGGAGATGAGCTGCAAAGGATAAGAGGAGGTTGTCCTGTAATATTCCCAATATCCTTGTCTCCAATAGATGGCAGCAGTTCTCTTTCCCCAAGCTCATGATTCTCCCATCAAACCTAAGAGAAACAAACTGGACACTGACTGTAAAAAAAATACTGCTGACAAATGGCCGTTGAAATGTTAACTCCGTCTCTGTCTCCACAGATGTTGCCTGACCTGCTGTGTATGGCCATCATTTTCTGTTTTTACAGTATTTTCGAATACAGACTGTGACTGACTAACAAAATTAAAACAGTTGTTTTGAAATTTATTGAACAATGATCCAGACCTTTTTCAAATTGGAATGTTTCCCACAGTTTCTTTGATGTGTCTTAAATAATAAGTGTGATTATATTTTTACACATTCCATTTTTTCAAGCACTTAGGTTTGAAAAAAGTTAACCACATAGCACTAAAATCCCTCTCTGCAAGATTGCCATTTCACCCAGATGTGAGGCACTTGCAGCCATTCTATAAATATCAGGATGTTACAACATGAAACAGGCCATTCGACCCAACAAGTTCATGTGTTTGGCACTCCATACGCACACAGTTGTAACATAGAATCCATACATACAGTGCAGAAAGAGGCCATTTGGCCCATCGAGTCTGCACCGACCCTCTGAAGAACACTGCCTGCTCTATCCCCGTAACCCCACCCAACCTACGTATCTTTGAGCTCTGGAAGGAAACCAGAGCACCTGGAGGAAAACCATGCAGACACGGGGAGAACGTGAAAACTGCACAGTCACCCATGGCCGGAATCAAACCCGGGTCCCTGGCACGGTGAGGCAGCAGTGCTCACCACTGTACCGCCATTTTGTTACCATGTCGCCCGTATTCTCTTCTTCAGTTTTATGACCCACAGCTCCATGATCTCCACAAGAGGTAGAGCAAGGAAAGGAGGCAGGAAAGGAGGCAGGTCGTGGAACGAACAACCCCCCCCCCCCCCCCTCCCCCCCCCCCCCCCCCCCCCCCCCCCCCCCCCGCCAACTGCTGTTTTTAAAAAAATGTATTCCTTTCTCAGAGTTGCAAAGCCATTGCGCAGAGTACACAGGGAAAAACCTTAATCCATCGCTTCACTTGCTCCAAAAATCAATTCAAATTTAATCGAAGTCATGATCCCCACAAAGGAAACATACTCGATCCAAGCTGACAAGAAAAGGCAAAATACCTGATCTTGGGCTTAATCCTACGCTTGATATTAGACAAAAGGCTGAGAAACGCACCAATCTCATCAGAGTAGATTCGCAAGAATAACAATGGAATGGAAGAACAATTTATACTGCATGAGAAGAGACTGCTGGTGAGTGCTAGATGACAAGCTTTGAAAATAAGTCCCTTTTTCCAGCAATACTCAATTTCTGGACTAAACAAAGGAGTAAAACTAAAACAGTGGAGTTCACCCTGATGTCCAATATTTTATCCCTTAACCAATATCATATTTTTTAAAATTAAATCTCGCTGAAAAGAGAAACACATTGCTGAAGTTCTTCATCTTGCAGTCATCAGTACAAATGCAAATAATGCCAATTTTAAATTTCACCACAATATATACACCAGGAGAGGAGGCTGCTGCTTGATTGCCAAGTCAACTCTAATAGGCTGGGGCAGCACGGTGGCCTAGTGGTTAGCACAACCGCCTCACGGCGCTGAGGTCCCAGGTTCGATCCCGGCTCTGGGTCACTGTCCGTGTGGAGTTTGCACGTTCTCCCCGTGTCTGCGTGGGTTTCGCCCCCACAACCCAAAAATGTGCAGTGTAGGCGGATTGGCCATGCTAAATTGCCCCTTAATAGGAAAATATAATTGGGTAATCTAAATTTTTTTTAAAAAAACTCTAATAGGCTGAATCGTTGCCATTGTTATGACACCCTGGCCTAGTGCGTGGTCAATTCCAGCCCCACTTGACCGGGAGTCAAAACACGATCGAATTACCCAATAATTCATTGGACTTTGGCTGTCCAATAACTACAGGTTTGTAAATATAAAAATTACTTATTAATAACAAGAACTGTAATGAAATATGCAACAAATACAACTGGTTAGCTATTATCCAATTTCTAATTCCCCACCTAAACTTGCTCCCCACCCGCCACACGCGCACGCACACACAGAAGACAGACAAACACAGAGGGGAAGAAATGGGCAAAAAATCATAAGTAAAAGGGGAAAAAAGGTTTCAGATGGTGGTTTTTAGCATCTTACTCCTCTTCAAACTTTGCTTTCAGTTTGAAGTTTTACTGTAGATTCATTCCGGTCTCTACTTTCATGAATATAGCACCTACAGCCTTTCTCGAGAGGGAGAGAAAGCAGTTCCTTGTCTTTCTGTGTCAAGGACTCTAAATATCATCCCACTGGGATAGGATTCAATTACCATCTATTTCCGGGCACAGTACGACCTTCTTGCCAATTCATTGCTCATCAGCCTAGCAATCTAACAGAGTCCCACCCTATCTCTCTCTCTCTCTGGTGCTGAAAAGTCGAAGCTCCTGTTCAAACGAGCAGAGACTAAGAGAGTGTTCTCTCCTGTAACTTCAGAAATCCTCATTCTCTCTGCTGCTTGGCTTAAAGATACATGTCCATTAATCACCCATGGATCAAAAATGATAACAAAATAAAAGAAAGGGGAAATATGGAAATAAACAAGAAGGAACCTTACACCGTGGGGCTGGTTTAACACAGTGGGCTAAATAGCTGGCTTGGAAAGCAGACCAAGGCCAGTAGCGCGGGTTCAATTCCCATTCCAGCCCCCCTGAACAAGCGCCGGAATGTGGCACTTAGGGGTTTTCACAGTAACTTCATTTGAAGCCTACTTGTGACAATAAGCGATTTTCATTTCATTTTCAAATCAACAGGGACCCATCGGCTCCCCAAGAACCTGGGTGATTCAACAAAGGTGCAGGGTCTAAAGAGGGCAGCACAATAGCACAGTGGTTAACACAGTTGCTTCACAGATCCAGGGTCCCAGGTTCGATTCCCGGCTTGGGTCACTGTCTGTGCCTGCGTGGGTTTCCTCCGGGTGCTCCGGTTTCCTCCCACAGTCCAAAGATGTGCAGGTTAGGTTGATTGGCCACGCTAAATGGCCCTTCGTGGCAGGTTAGGTGGGGTTACTGGGTTACGGGGATAGGGTGGAGGTGTAGGCTTAAGTAGGATGCTCTTTCCAAGGGCCGGTGCAGACTCGATGGGCCGAATGGCTTCCTTCTGCACTGGAAATTGTATGATTCTATGATTCTATATTCCTTTCGTTTGCAGGGAACGGATCCCTGTGTATTAATTTCTAGTAACTAGAAATGATGCACATTATAAGCTTGACTAATTATTTTAAAGTGGTTGTTAGTGTCACAATTGCTGGCTAATCATAGAATCACATTTAACGGTAGATATTTTGTTGTAGGTTTTGCAAGCAAGGTCCGGTTGAGTATGGTTTGTACTGTAGGTATTCATCGCTAAGTTATACGAGTGCAGAGTACAGATCATACTTTTTTTATCCTTTCATGGGATGTGGATGTTGCCTATCCCTAATTGCCCTGGAACTGATGGCTTGCTGGGGAATTCCATTGTTAAGTGTCAACCACATTGTTGAGGATCTGGAATCACAGGTAGACCAGCTAGGGTAAGGATGGCAGGTGTCCTTCCCTAAAGGACATTTGTGGACTAGGTGGGGTTTTATGACAATCGATGATATTTTTATGGCCACCATTCCTGAGACGACCAGATTTATTAATTGAATTTAAATCCCATCAGCTTCTGTAATGGAATTTGAACCCATCTCCTGGACATCTGTGGCGGGATTCTCCCTTCTGGAGCTAGGTGGACGCGGAGGGGTTGCCGCCGCTCCAGCCGGTGCCAAAGGGCCGGCGCGAGTTCGCGCATGCACGAAACGGCCGGCGTGATCTCGCACATGCGCGGATCGGCCGGCATATTTCTGTGCATGCGCGAGGATTCTCTTCTCCACGCTGGCTCCTGGGCAATATGGCAGAGCCGTACAGGTGCCCGGCGCGGAGGAAAGAAGTCCCCCCCACGGAACAAGCCCGCCCACAGGTCGGTAGGCCCCGATCGTGAGCCAGGCCACCGTGGGGTCACCCCCCCCCCCCCCCCCCCGGGGCTGGATCCCCCCTGAGGACCGCCCCCTCACACTCACCTGCCAGGTCCCGCTGTGCATGAGGTGAGTAATTCACGCCGGCGGGACTGGCCAAAACTGGACGGCCGCTCGGCCCATTGGGGCCTGGAGAATCGCCGGGGCTGGCCGCTGTCAACGGCCCCCGACCGGTGTGGCGGGAATCCCGCCATCACCCGAAAAATGGCGCCGGAGAATAGGGCAGCCGGAGTCGGGGCGGGATTCACACCACCCCCCCCGGGGATTCTCCGACCATTTGGTCTGTAGCCATAAGGCCATGAGATATATGAGCAGAAGTCGGCTATTCAAACCATCAAGTCCATTCTGCCATTCAATGAGATCATGATTGATCTGATATAATCCTCACATTCACTTTCCCACCTTATCCACATAATCCTTGATTCCCTTACGGATTAAAAATCTGTCTGTCTCAGACTTGAACATGCTTAATGACCCAACCTCTACAGCTCTCTGCGGTAAAGAGTTCCGCAGGTTCACTACCCTCTAGGAAGGAGAAATTCCTCCTCACCTCTGTATTGAATGGGCTACCCCTTACTCTGAGATTATGCCATCTGGTCCTAGGCTCTCCCAGAAGGAGAAACAACCTCTCAGCATCTACCTTGTCAAGTTCCCTGAGGATCCGATAAGTCTCAATGAGGTCACCTCTCATTCTTCCAAACTCTACTATTCAACCTCTCCTCACAAGGAAATTCCTCCATGGCCGGGATCAACCTCATGGACCTTCTCTGGACTGCCTCCAATGCCAGTATATGTTTCCCTAGATAAGGGGAACAAAACTGCTCATAATATTCCAGGTGTGGTCTAACTAGTGCCTCGGAAAATTTTAGCAACATTTCCCTATTTTTATACTCCATAGATGGATAAAGAACTGGCTGGGCAACAGGAGACAGAGAATAATGGTGGAAGGGAGTGTCTCAAAATGGAGAAGGGTGACTAGTGGTGTTCCACAGGGATCCGTGCTCGGACCACTGTTGTTTGTGATCTACATAAATGACCTGGAGGAAGGTATAGGTGGCTTGATTAGCAAGTTTGCAGATGATACTAAGATTGGTGGAGTTGCAGATAGCGAGGAGGACCATCAGAGAATACAACAAAATATAGATAGATTGGAGGGTTGGGCAGAGAAATGGCAGATGGAGTTCAATCCAGGCAAATGCGAGGTGATGCATTTTGGAAGATCAAATTCAAGAGCGGACTATATGGTCAATGGAAGGGTCTTGGGGAAAATTGATGTGCAGAGAGATCTGGGAGTTCAGGTCCATTGTACCCTGAAGGTGGCAACGCAGGTCGATAGAGTGGTCAAGAAGGCATACAGCATGCTTGCCTTCACCGGACGGGGTATTGAGTACAAGAGTCGGCAGGTCATGTTACAGTTGTATAGGACTTTGGTTAGGACACATTTGGAATACTGCGTGCAGTTCTGGTCGCCACATTACCAGAAGAATGTGGATGCCTTGGAGAGGGTGCAGAGGAGGTTCACCAGGATGTTGCCTGGTATGGAGGGTGCTAGCTATGAAGAAAGGTTGAGTAGATTAGGATTGTTTTCGTTGGAAAGACTGAGGTTGAGGGGGGACCTGATTGAGGTCTACAAAATTATGAGAGGTATGGACAGGGTGGATAGCAACAAGCTTTTCCCAAGAGTGGGGGTGTTAGTTACAAGGGGTCACGATTTCAAGGTGAGAGGGGGAAAGTTTAAGGGAGATGTGTGTGGAAAGTTTTTTACGCAGTGGGTGGTGGGTGCCTGGAACGCTTTACCAGCGGAGGTGGTAGAGGCGGGCACGATAGCATCATTTAAGAAGCATCTAGACAGGTATATGAATGGGCAGGGAGCAGAGGGAAGTAGACCTTGGAAAATAGGAGACAGGTTTAGATAAAGGATCTGGATCGGCGCAGGCTGGGAGGGCTGAAGGGCCTGTTCCTGTGCTGTAATTTTCTTTGTTCTTTGTCTTTGTTCTATTCCCTTAGAAATAAAGGCCAACATTCCTTTTGTCTTCCCTATTACCTGCTGAACTTGCATCTTTGTCAGAAAGTACAGGAATGCAGGTGATGAAAGTGATAGATGGGAGAGGGGAGACAAAATTGGCTATTAATCACCCATCGTCAAACAACCTGCGATCCTCCATGTCTGCATTCAGACGTGGATACTGGTTATTTGTGAGGATTACCAGGAGGTCTCTGGGGAGGTTACTGGAGATACTAGTTTTGTGCATTCATTATGAATCAGGAAAGGTAATTACATCTCACGAGATCCTCAGGAACCGGACAAACAGATCTCTGACCTTGTCCGTTGTCCAGAGGACTGCTCAGAAAGATTCCATCCAAAGGCCGCTGGTTCCAGCACTGGTGCCAACTGCAGCTCACTGAAAATGCATTGTGGCATCAAATATAACACCAGGCAGGGGAGGACAATAGTGTACACCAGCCGGCAGGAATAATGAGCTGAAGTCGATGTGACCATTCATCAGTTAACTTCTAACACACACTGAAACTCTTGACATACGTTAGCCTTTTTCAATATCAAAGTTTCAATACAGAAAGCTTACTTTGCAAAGCAACAACAATTATTTGCATTTATATAGAATCATAGAATCCCCCAGTGCAGAAGGAGGCCATTCGGCCCATCAAGCCTGCACCAACCCTCTGAAAGAGCACTCCACCCAAGCCCACTTCCCTCTCCGTGTCCCAATAATTCACCTAATCTGCACATTTTTGGAGTGTGGGAGGAAACCAGAGCACCTGGAGTAAACCCACGGGGAGAACGTACAAACTCCAAACAGACAGTCACTCAAGGCAGAAACTGAACCTGGGTTCCTGGCGCAGCGAGGCAGCAGTGCTAACCTCTGTGCCACCCAATATAGCACCTTTAACAAATGAAACATCCCAAGGTGCTTGACAGGAGCATTATAAAACAAAGAGGATGCCACTGAGCCACATAAGGAGATATTAGGCCAGATGATTAACCTTGGTCAAAAGAGGCAGGTTTTAAAGAGTGTCATAAAGGAGGAAAATGAGGGAGAGAGTTGGAGAGCTGTAGGTAGGGAATTCCAGATCTTGGGGCCTAGGCAGCTGAAAGCAAGGCCACCAGTGGTAGAACGATTAAACTCGGTGATCACAAGCGGCCGGAATTAAACTAGTGCAGATATCCTTGTGGGACAGGAGGAGATTACACAGACAATAATAATAATCTTTATTATTGTCACAAGTAGGCTTACATTAACACTGCAATGAAGTTATTGTGAAAATCCCCTAGTCGCCACACTCCGGCGTCAATTCGGGTACACAGAGGGAGAATTCAGAATGTCCAATTCACCTAACAGCAGGTCTTTCTGGGACTTGCGGGAGGAAAACAGAGCGCTCGGAGGAAACACACATGGACACGAGAGAATGTGCAGACTCCACACAGACAGTAACCCAAGCCGGGAATGAAACCCGGTAGGGAGGGGCCGAGGCCATAAGAAATTTGAAAACAATGATGAGAATTTTAAAATCAAGATTGTGCTTGACCAGGAGCTAATGCAGGTCAGTGAGCACCAGGGTGACAGGGGAAAGAGACTTAGTGTGGGCTAGGGCACAGACAGATGAGTTTTGGATGACCTCAGGTTTACAGAGGGTGGACCAGCCAGGTGTATGTTGGAATTGTCAATTCCAGAGGTAACAAAGGAAAGAATCATGGTTTCAGCAGATGAGCCTAGGCAACGGGAGGTCATAGAATCCCTGCAGTGTAGAAGTAGGCTATTCAGCCCATTGAGACTGCACCAACCCTCTGAAAGAGCACCCTACCTAGGCCTACTTACCCACCCTATGCCTGTAACCATACTTAACCTGCACATTTCTGGACATGAAGGGGCATACCTAACCTGCACGTCTTTGGATTGTGGGAGGAAACCGGAACACCCGGAGGAAACCCACGCAGACACGGGGAGAACTTGCAAACTCCACACAGTCACCAAACGCCTGAATTGAATCCAGGTCTCTGGTGCAAAGTGATGACGTACACATGGCCTTTACTGAGAGCCCCGAGGGGATGAGAGATTAAAAGAGGAGGGGAAGCAGTTGGTCATGATGCATTTAATGACTGAATACCGTGATGTCACATAATCTAAGCTTATAATTGAACAATAGTCAGTAAGGCTGAAGGACACCCTGGGTCAGAACTGAGGTGGGTAACCAAGCAAAATGGCACAAATGGCCTCATGTTAGTTAATCTCCTCCATTCTCAATCTGGGTGATATTTATGATGGTGAGGGGTGAGCAGGGGGGTGGAGGACAGGCTAATGAATTCTTCCGCAGAAATTATTAGGCCAATTAAGACACTTAGGGAGTTCATTAGGAACTCGACTTTGAATCTTTCCAATTTTCTGAGGGGTGGGCAGTCTTCGGGAGCTGTCTGAGGCCAGCTCAACGGCCACAGGGAGAACAGGGACGCTATGTTTTGAGTGCAGAAGGTCAACTCATAAGTGGCAGTGAAGAGATTTAGAGGGGCAGAGGGGGCCTATCACATCACAGGAAACATCTAAAACATTTAACCAATTTCACACATTCCTCCCCTTTCCCAGGTCCCAGATTCTATCTGCTCTCCGAAATGTGAAAATCTGCACGGTCCATTCTAGCAACCTTAAAAGTTACTGTGAATGTGGCAGCTATTGTAATGATGCCAAAGCGAGAAGGACACAGCCTGCTTTTCCAATAACCTACCATTGTTCCTGACCATCCCCGGCACTAACCAACCAGCAAACCTGTCTCCAACCCAATTGGCAGCATGACTTCACCAAATACTGATAAGCTTCTACTTTCTGTTGAGGGCGACTTGGAAAGTAATCTGTCTCCCGATTCCCATCTCTACCATCAAAATCCGATCCCTTACCTCAACACAGTCAGCATCTGCAGAAGAGGAGGATATCACCACCCTGGCTAAACAAATCTGATGTCGGAACTAAAGACCATAATGTCAAAACCACTTCACATGAACCCTCCTCATACAATATGGAGGACAATCTAATTCTGTGTAATATAAGTTCATGTAACTTGAAAATAGATGACCTGCTCGTCAAAGTAAAAGCAGAGCTGATTAAAAATATTTTTCATATACATCCATCAAATTAAAATTTTTATGTCTTTAACCACGACCTACTCATGAAATTTTACTTTCTATCTTCAAATTTTGGCTTTTTCCATTATTGCTTCCTCCAACTTTTCAAACTTTTTTTCCTGGGACCCACTTTTACCAATCAGCCGGCCTTCGGGACCTACGCCAGCCACGACCCATGCCAGCCGAACTTTGCAACCCACCATTTTTGCTTATCTTTTTTTAAAATATATTTTTATTCTCCTTTTTCTCATTTTCTCCCAAATTTACACCAACAACAATACAATAATCAGAACGATTATAATGTCAATCCCCATATCAACAACACCAATCCCATCCTCCCACCAAACCCCCCAAACAACTGCCCACATCTTAACATAAACAAATAACAAAGAGGGAACAAGAATCTCCCATAGTCACCACTAACACATACAGTCCCCCTTATCCCAACCCCCCCACCTCATCCTCCCCCAACCCCCCCCCCCCCACCTAATGTTCGATGTAATCTAATTCTCGAAAGTGTATAATGGAAAACGCCCATGAATTGTAAGACCCCTCCATCCTTCCCCTCAGATCAAACTTAACCTTCTCAAGAGTCAAGAATTCCAACAGGGCTGCCCGCCACACCAGGGCACAGGGTGGAGAGGTTGATCTCCATCCCAACAGGATCCGCCTTCGGGCGAACAATGAGGCGAAGGCTACAACATCTGCCTCCAGACCCGTTTCCAACCCCGGCTGGTCCGACACCCCGAATATGGCCTCCCGAGGGCCAGAGATCCTCCCATCTCTGAAAATTTCCATCCCACTTCCCTGGCTCAAATTTATGGTTCCCATAAATCAGCATTTCCCTTGACCCTGCCCCCACACCGAAATGTGGCAAAATTGCCTCCGAATTCTCAAATACGCTTTTGCTACTGGACTCCCTGAGTATTTCCCCGGGGCAGTCAGGAGCGGATCTGTTGCTCGCGCCTTCAACCCCAACCCCCGCCACAAACTCTCCTCCATTCTGACCCATTGGGAATCAACCCCTCTGACCCAGCTCCGCACCTTCTCCAGATTCACCGCCCAGTAATAATACATCAGGTTCGGAAGACCCAAACCCCCCTCTCTGTAGTAGCACCTTTCTAATTCTGGCCACCTTCCCTCCCCATATGAACGAAGTATTCATCCCTTCAATCTCTCTAAAAAATGCCTTGGGCAGGAAAATTGGCAGGCATTGGAAAATAAACAGAAATCGCGGCAACACGTTCATTTTAACCGCCTATACCCGACCTGCCAGTGACAGAGGAAGACCATCCGACCTTGCCAGATCAGCTCCCCCACCCCCCCCAATCCCGAGCAACCTGCACCCCAAGGTATCTAAAGTGAGTCCCTGCCGTATGGAATGGCAGCCAGCCAGCGCCCGCCCCGCCTCCTCCCCACACTCCCCCGCCCTGCCCCCCCCACACCCCCCCCACCCCCCCCACACACCCCCCGCCCTGCCCCCCCCACACACACCCCCCCGCACTGCCCCCCCACACACCCCCCCCCGCCCTGCCCCCACAACAACACCCCCCCCCCCCCCCCCCCCCCCCCCGCCATCTTGCCCTTGGCTCCTTATACAGTAGATTTAACAGTCCACAAATCATGGTCCAATACCAAACCGCTCCAGAACTGCCATTCTACCCAGTCAAAAGCTTTCTCGGCGATTTTTGCTTACCTTTAATATGACAGGTGAGCCTGTTTTGGCCTCGCAATCTCACTTGCTTTGTCATTCAATGTTACACTTCTGCAAAGGACTTCAGCTAATTATTTAAGTTCTTGCTGCATCCTTTGTCCTTGAACTCGCCATGCTTAGTCTTCAAATGCCGTTGATCTTTTGAGGGTTTTAAACTTTCATTTGCCAGCACTTCCCTGCATATAACACACATGAGCTTTGCATCCTGATTTGAATTGGCACAATTAACAAAGGAGTTAACATACTTCAGGAAATCATCCTAATACTTAATACTGTTTTGTTCCTGATTTCATCATGGGTTGTTCTTAATGGGTTGTTCAACAGAGGCCCTGGAGCTCTTTATACACCAGCACTATTTTGTCCTGCCACGGACTCTCCTGAGAAGCTCTCTCCAGCAGATTTGTTTGTGAGATCCTGGCCTGTTGCTGTCTCTGGCCCTCTCTTCCTGTCTCTGGCCCTCTCTTCCTTATAACCAAACAGTCCATCTTCAGTTCTTCACAGTCCTGTTGCTTGCTTGCTGAAAAATGGAGGAATCTCTCCATCATGATTTCCACGCCCAATGCACAGACATGCAAGGCGCCCGACATCAGTATAGGTGGCAGGCGTGTGTCCTGCTCTCTGCTGTCTCTTCTGGCAGGAAGACTCCATCGTTTGTATTTAAAGGCGGTTGCAGCTGACATTCTCAACTTAAAAGCTGGGTCACGGACTGCATTCTTAAAAGCTGGTCATGGTTGTCCGGTGCTTCTCCCGTGATCGGGAACGCCACGACGATTGCTCCGTGACACTCCCAAACCCGCCGTCGTGACCCGCAATTTGAAAAACCCAGCTCTACCTGAATTTGCACCAAACCATCTGTCTCAACCAGTAATGCTGCGGTTGCACAATCAGGCCACCAGATGGCTCTTTGATGCAACTTTCTGAATGGTTTGAAAAATTCAATTTTGTTTATTCATTTACAGAACTCAAGAGTTCCTTTTACCTGTTTGATGTGGCCATTGCTGGCTTTTATTGTTCATCCCTATGCAACTCAGTGGCCTGCGCAGCTATTTCAGAGAACACTTAAGAGTCAACCACATTGCTGTAGGTCCGGAGTCCTGTGCAAGGGGCTTTTCACAGTAACTTCATTTGAAGCCTACTTGTGACAATAAGCAATTTTCATTTCATTTCAAGCCAGACAGGATAAGGACAGCCGATTTCTTTCCTGAAAGGCGTTAGTGAACCTGGTGTTTTAAAAAAAATGACAATCTGGTGGTTTCTGAATCAGCGTTGCCGAGACTAACCATTTTTTTTCAATTCCAGGTTTATTTAGTTGACTGAAGTTAAACTCCCAGCTGCTAAGGTGGTATTTGAACCCATGTCTCTGGATAACGACTATACTTCTGCCAACTGGCAAGCAGTCAAGTAAAAGATCATGAGCGGGATTCTCCAATAATGGGGCTATGTCCCCACGCCCGTGAGAAAACGGGCGCGAATCACTCGGAAATTTTTCCAGAAAGTCCGGGGTGATTCTCCGTTTTTAAGGGGGCTTGCAGGGCCCCAGAGTGCTCCGGCTGCCGATATGAGGCCCTTCACTTCCGGCTGTGGTTCCGCGCTTGCGCATGGCAGACCCCTGGGGCGCTGGCCCCGCGTGACACGGCGGACCCACACAGCGGGCTGGCGCCGAAGAAGTAGGCACCCCCTCAGATTGCGCGAGCTCACCGACCGGTGGCCCCCGATTGTGGGCCTGCCGATCGTCCACGGAGAATCGCTGCGGGAACCTCTTTCAACGGTCACTGGAGAATCACGGAAGCTCGTAAAATACCGGCCCTCATTGTAAATGGAAATGTTTTCAGAGGAGTTAACAACTCTCCTCTGGATAAAAAAGGTAGATCACATTCACACTATTGAAAGGGAGCCTAGTGTGATCGAAATCTGCAAATGTTTGAACTTATTCTAATGCTTTTATATATTTAGTCGAGACATCTATTGAGATAGCAGTTATGAAGTTTGTTTGTTTACTCGAGGAGTTTTATGGGCTCTTGGCTGGAACTCAACTGTCCAATCATTTTACAAGTGTTTGACTTTGCTCATACAATTGGCTTTGCGTCTATTTGCTTATGCAGGGTTTTTTATTGGTTATTCAATGGCTTCCAACTGTTATAGTCAGGCTTTTGAGTTATGTTTATAAAGTGGATAACTGGTGAAATTAAGTGAGGGGATCAAAAGGGTAATGATGAGGGGGTGAAAAAGGATAAGGTGTAAGGAGGGTAAGGGTGAACAGGGGGAGGGTGAGGAGGTACAGGTGAATTAGAAGAATGGCTGTGGTAGTGAGGGTTAGGGTATCAGGATGAAGAGGTGACAGGGTGAAGGAAGGTGATGGGTGGATGAGGTTGAGGAAGTGAGGACGAGGGGGTGACTGGGTGAAGTGGTGAGGGGGGAAGGGCGGTTTAAAGTGTCCAGAATCGTAGAATCCCTACAGTACAGAAGGAGATCATTCGGCTTATCAGGTCTGCACCGACCCTCTAAAAGAGCATCCTTCCTCGGCCCAATCCCCCATCCTACTTTGTAACCTCACCTAGGGGCAATTTAGCATGGCCAATCTACCTAACCTGCACATCTCTGGACTGTGGGAGGAAACCAGAGCACGCGGAGGAAACCCACACAGACACGGGAAGAATGTGCAAACACCACAGTCACCCGAGGTTGGAATTGAACCTGGATCCCTGGTGCTTTAAGGCAGCAGTGCTAACCACTGAGCCACCGTGCTGCCCCAAAGAAGGTTCCAGGCAACTTAGGTCTTGGATTCGCCAAAGATCCTCTGTGCTGGCTGTTTCGAGACAGGAAGCGGGGCCATAATGGCGGAATTAGTTTCCTGATTTACGCTCTGAAATGCAAATCCAATCCTGCAATGCTGTTTCCCATGGTGGGAAATCCAGAACACAGGGGCACAGTTGGAGGGTAGGGGACTGATCATTTTGAACTGAGATGAGGAGAAATTTCTTTTTTCAAAACGTTGTGAATCTTTCGAATTCTCCATCCTGGAATATATTTAAAGCTGAGATAGACAGATTTTAGGTCACTCAGGGATTCGAGAGATTATGGGGAAGGGACAGGAAAGTAGAGTTAAAGCAGAAAATAAGGTGTGATTGTATTGAATGGTAAAGCCTCGAGTACCTCAGGAATCTTTTAAAAAATAGATATTTAGAGTATCCAATTTTTTTTTCCAATTAAGGGGCAATTTAGCATGGCCAATTCACCTACTCTGCACATCTTTGGGTTTTGGGGGTCAGACCCCGTAGACACGGGGAGAATGTGCAAACTCCACACGGACAGTGACCCAGAGCTGGGATCGAACCTGGGACCTCAACACAGTGATGCAGCTGTGCTAACCACTGCGCCACAATGTTGTCCATCGGGAATCTACACATTAGATTCTAGAGACTAGCTGTCTCGTTTTAATATGCAGATTTGCCAAAACGTGCATGTCTCGCAAGATCGCGTTAGATCTCGCAAGGCATTGCGAGCTGGGTAGATCCCAGGAGCGGGGTTTCCCGGATATTATTGGCCATGCTGCACCGAGCTGACTTTCAGGCGCAGTGTGGCAACTGGATCATGCCCATAGATAGATTAAGTAGCTGGGTAAAACTGTGACAAATGGATTTCAATAAAGTGGCCATTCACCTCAGACCTGGAAGGAATAGAACAGGATACTTGCTAAATGGTGGAAAGCTAGAATCAGATGAGATGCAAAGCAGATAGGTATGAAAATCATTAAAATGTCACAAACAGGTACAGAAAATATTTAGAAAGACATAGGAATACTGGCCTTTATATCTAGAGGATTAGAATATGTGGGGGTAGAAACCATGCTTTACAAAGCCCTGGTTTGCCTACATCTGGAGTACTGTGAACAGTTCTGGGCAGCATACCATAAGGAAGATATATTGGACTTGGAAGGAGTTTACTATGGATACGCCAGAATGATTTCCAGACTCCAACAGTTAATTTGTGAGGAGACTCGGATCATATTCCTTGGACTTTATAGGGTTGAAGGCTGATTTGATTGAAGCTTTCAAGATTTTAAAAGGAACAAGCAGGGGAGACCGACAGAAACTACTTCCATTGGTTGGGGCATCCAGGTCAAGGAGCATAGACGAAAGAAATGATAGCCAGACCTTTCCAGACTGAAGTTATGAAATACTTTCTAAGCACAAAGGGTGGTAGAAGTTTGGAACTCTCTTCCGCAAATGGCAACTGATGTTAGTTTAATTGTTATTAAAATTAGTTTGGCTAGATTTTTGTTAACCATAGGTAAGAATGGAAATAGGGCAAACGTGGGTACATGGAGTTAGGTTGTAGATCCAGCATGATCTCACTGAATGGCTGAATAGACTCCGAGACTGCAATGATCTACTCCTGCTCCTGTGTTGCTTTGTTACCATAAATTCAATGGTGTATATTTGTGAAGAGAGCTGCGTAACTTGACCTTCTCTATTGAGTTTAAACGCTGACAAGTTGCCCCTCACTACCTCAGACATGTTATCCATATCCATATTCGGAAATCTAGATTTTGGATTCTAATGGAATAAGGGGGTATGCGGAGAATATGGGCAGCAGGGTAGCATGGTGGTTAGCATAAATGCTTCACAGCTCCAGGGTCCCAGGTTCGATTCCCGGCTGGGTCACTGTCTGTGTGGAGTCTGCACGTCCTCCCCCTGTGTGCGTGGGTTTCCTCCGGGTGCTCCGGTTTCCTCCCACAGTCCAAAGATGTGCGGGTTAGGTGGATTGGCCATGCTAAATTGCCCGTAGTGTCCTAATAAAAGTAAGGTTAAGGGGGGGTTGTTGGGTTACGGGTATAGGGTGGATACGTGGGTTTGAGTAGGGTGATCATGGCTCGGCACAACATTGAGGGCCGAAGGGCCTGTTCTGTGCTGTACTGTTCTATGTTCTATGAAAGTGGGAATATGGCATCGAGATAGAAGATCAGCCATTGTCGTATTGAATGGCAGAGCAGACTTGAAGGGCCGAATGGCATACTCCTGGCTCCTAGTTTCTATGTTTCTATCTTTAACTCTCATCCTTTGGGATTTTGACCAATGTCTTACACGTGTGTAAGTACAGGAATAAGCCCAAGGAATACACAAACATGATTATTTAATACATATATTCAAATAAATAAATATACACTGTCAGAAATGACTAGGTGCAATTTTGGTTTATCACCTTCCAAAATAAAGCCACCTGCTCCCTTCATTCTCCAATAACCACTTTTCTGTTTTGAGGGGTTTTGTTCCAATGCTTCACCTTCCTCACCCCCACATCATTACCCTCTTAACTTCCTCATTTACCCCACTCTCACCTACCTCACTCTTATTCAACACTTACTTGTGATGTTGTTTTAAGGTATATTCCTAGTTTGCAAAACGGAATTCCGTTTTACAGAATTGGTCTCACTGTGATGGAACACAAACTCCACCACACTGAAGACTGTGCAGGGTTCCAGGGAGAAGGCAGGAGGATGGCACCGTGAACTTCTCCTTCGGAGAGACAGTACTGACATGATGGGCCAAATGCCCTCCTTCTGCACTGTAACAATTCTGTGATCCTGTCTTGGCAATATTGTCCGCTGGGGAATTTCAGGCTTTACCAAGCCTGAGGAATTCAAGAGTTTGCATTGAGATAACCCAGCTCTACCCCATACCAGTAATGACTGTTATTTGTAATAGAAAGGTATTGCTAAAGGCAAAAGCCCTGGGGCCAGATTGGGTGTCAGTCAATGATAAGAGTAAGGTCCTGTCTTATTTGGCTTCTTGCTGTTATTATTCTGCATGGTGTGAAATGTATACCAGTGAAGTTGAAGTTACCACGAGATGAACATGATTTATGACAACCAACTATGTTGTATTTGAAAAAGGACCCGCTGCTGGAACGTCCCATATAATAAAGAGTGTCAGTGGTTTAAACACAGCTGTCTGTCACCTGTAGAACTTGGATCTGAATCCATTCCTGACTGATGGGGGAAGGTGATTGTGACTGCGTGTGCAACAGAGGGAAATTTCTCCTGAATTTCCGACGCTTCAGTCGGAAAAAAGTCAGGAGATGTGAAGTGGGCTGTCGATCACATTCTAACCTTTCACTATCACAGATAATCTCCCCCGTGGGTGATAGTTTCACTGACACCAACTCTGACCTTTAACTTCATGTTACTTGGAATAAATTAGGAATCTGACCTGGAGAGGGGTCACAGGATGGATGGCGTGGGAAGTGGAAAATGACAGACTGGTGCAGTCGGGACTACACATTGCTGGGGCAGAATGCAGATTTTCACAGGATTAGATACCTGACTTGGGAGTGTTTAATACCAGCACTGGCTGGGAAGCAAGAAATGGTTCCTTTTCCCTCTACGCGTGCCTCATCTCACTGATCACCAAATGACTTACCATAAAATGCATAAAAAGGAGGGGGGGAGAAATATAACTCAATATAACCAAGAACTGATGCTTTGTTATCGAGCAAGATCAACTATTTAATTCATATTTTAGTCATGCAGCCATTTAGATTTTCAAAGCTTGTGTATTCCTCTCAAAAATCTTTAGCTCTTCTTAACTGAGTTGGAAGGCAGATTTATGTTGGAGCAATTTCTGTGCTCAGTGCAAAGGCTAGCTTATCTCAATGCATTAATGATGAAATCTGCTGCAAAATACATTCACTGTACGTATTGACCAACATGTTGATGTCTAATTTAGTTCCTCACAAACATTCAGGCGCCAGAACTTATTACAGAAAGTCTATTTATAAATGTTGGTTTACTAACAAAACAAAAAATACCTTACCCTCCTGTAGACATAGACATAGAACATACAGTGCAGAAGGAGGCCATTCGGCCCATCAAGTCTGCACTGACCCACTTAAGCCCTCATTTCCACCTTATCCCCATAACCCAATTACCCCTCCGAACCTTTTTTGGGCACGAAGGGCAATTAGCGTGGCGAATCTACCTAACCTGCACGTCTTTGGACTGTGGGAGGAAACCGGAGCACCCGGAGGAAACCCACGCAGACACGGGGAGGACTTGCAGACTCCTCACAGAGGAGAAGGGTGAAAAATTGGGTGGGGGGGTCCGAGGGGAAGGGTGCAAAATTGGGGCATCAGTGATGCCAATTAAAGGCAACCTATGCCCCTTAAAGGAGACACGCAGTTTGGTTGCCAGGAACTGAGCTCACATCCTTTTTATGTTTCCTTGGTCTCTATGCTGGAGGGTTGTGAATGTTTCATCCTTGAATATTTTAAAGCTGAGACACAGATTTTGGGTCTGTCAAGCAATCAAGGGATATGGGGAATGGGTGGGACAATGGAGGCAGAAAACCAGCCATGAGTGTATTGAATGGCACTGAGTGGAGGGGCTGAATGGTCTATTCCTGCTCCTATTTCTTATGTTCTTATATTCTAAAGTTACCATCTACAGCCTACAAACGGGCTCTCAAGTGACAATTGCACAGTCTCTGTTCCAGCGAGCTGTTAGACTGCCATGCATTCCAGACTAATCAGCAAATATTTTTTTTCATAAATTTAGAGTACCCAATTCTTTTTTTTCCAATTAAGGGTCAGTTTAGCGTGGCCAATCCACCTAACCTGCACATCTTTGGGTTGTGGGGGTGAGACCCACGCAGACACGGGGAGAATGTGCAAACTCCACACAGACAGTGACCCGGAGCCAGGATTGAACCGGGTCCTCAGCGTCATAGGCAGCAGTGCTAACCACTAAGCCACCCTCTACAAATATAATCACAGGTTGCCTTTAATGCATCAAAGAAAAGAAAACTGCACTGTCCAGCATAGAGCAGATGAGGCAAGTCCCAAAATTCAAACCCTAGTCTGTATTGCTTAACTGGTCTCAGCTACAAGTACTAATAAAGAGAAGGAATAACTTGCATTTCTATTGTGTCATTCTTGGCCTCAAGCTTGCCATTTTCAAGTGTAGTCATTTCCGGAATGTCATAGAACAGGGGTAGGCAAACTACGGCCCACGGGCCGCATGAAGGTCTTTATGCGGCCCACCAAGATGAAGTCATTAAAAAAAAAATTTAAAATTAAAAAAATTTTTTTTTTTTTTAAATTTTAAGGTTAATGGGTGGGCTGTTGGGTTACTGGTATAGGGTGGATACGTTGACTTGAGTAGGGTGATCATTGCTCGGCACAACATGTGTTTCATGTGAAGTTTCTACTTTAAAATATTAATAAAAATTAATTGCTTTTTTTCTTTAAAAACCTTTTATTTTGGCTATTTTAACTATTAATTATTTTACTTAATATACTATGCGGCCCTTTAAAATTGTGAATTTCTGAATGTGGCCCTTGCACGGAAAAGTTTGCCCACCCCTGTCATAGAATCATAGAATCCCTACAGTACAGAAGGAGGCCATTCAGCCCATTGGGTTTGCACAGACCCACTGAAATAGCAGCCCACCTAGGCCTGCTCCCTCCCCTACCCCCGTAATCCCATTTAACCTGCACATCTTTGGACACTGAGGGCAATTTAGCTCAGCCAATCCACCTAACCTGCACATCTTTGGACTGTGGGAGGAAACTAGAGCACCCGGAGGAAACTCACGCAGACAGGGGGAGAAAGTGCAAACTGCACACAGTCACCCAAGGCCAGAACTGAACCCGGGTCCCTGGAGCTGTGAGGCAGCAGTGCTAACCAGTTTGCCATCATGCAGCAATGATGTAGGAGACACGGCAAGGTCCCAACAATTGAAATTTGATCGTGGCCTGAATATCTGTTTTAGCGATGTTGTTTGCGGGACAAACATCCACCAGGACACTGGGGAGAACGCCCCAGCTCTTCAGTGAGCTGTATCATGGGATCTTTTGCACCCTGCTGAGAGGGCAAACAGGGCCTCATTTTAATGTCTCATCCTAAAGCAGACCTGTAAAAGCTCAACACTCCCTCAGTACAGCACCGGAGCTTCAGCCTAGAATTGGGATTCAAGTCTCTGGTGTTGAACTTACCCATGACCTTCAGACTCAGACCGTGCTTCTCAGCAAACAGTACAAACAAAAGTTCAATACCGCAGAGCTTGGGAAGGGTGAATTCAGCCGGTGTTTCTGAGCCTGACAGCTACCAAGAAATAAGTTTTACCCAGGCCAAACCATGACCACTGCTTTCAAGAGTGAAGGAGTGAAAATAGGAGGGAATTTTAAAATCAAATCATTTCTACTTTATGGAGCAATCTGGCCACAAATAATGGACACTTATCTCACATACAGAGTCACCCTGTGTCTGTACTGAGGTGATCGCACAAGAATGTGGTTGTCAAACTGCAACTTTCGCAGAATTCACTCACAGTGCAAAGAAAAACCTATTTTTGCGTCTCTCTGCAGCCTATTTAGTAAATGAATTGATGGAGAGGATCTGAAAACTGACACAACAGTTCCGACTTATGTCAGGCCTCATTCCCCCCGTCTGCAAGGATTACTCTATTTTTGATGAAGCACAATCCACTGGGATAAAAAGCTGCATGGAGAACGGTGCGCTTTTTCTCAGTCGCAATGCCAGCAATATTATGTTTTTGTGTACTTTTCCTGAAGGTACTCACTGCTGTTGGGCTCCAGTTCCATGGGCAATTCTGCAGTTGTCTTGCCTACCCTGCCCTGTAGGCACTGACTCCTTCTACACACCCACCGCGCACACTCATACACACATTGGTAGGCCCACGTGTGGGTGAGATTTTAGGTGGCAATTCATTTCCCAGAGAATTGTGGACCTGTAGAACAAGCTGTCAGCTCATGTGGTGAACACAGAGTCACTGAATTCCTTTAATGCTAATGGCACCTGTTTGTGGCTGGGGCAGTGATCATGTTCGATGAATGGCAGGTATTGCATAGAATTATCAGGGTTAACGTGATTTCCTGGACTAGTCTGAATGGCATGGTTGGGAAGCGGAGGTGTGGGGAGTGATGGTCTTCGATGTATTTCATGGGGTTTTCCTCCGAAATGATGTGTGGTTTCATCCGATGTTCCACCGCTCCGAGAACATCAGATGGTTTCAGGTGGGATGTGAAAAGCATATATATGGCAGCACACTATGTATCACAAATGATGTGGGTTTTTTCTCTGTCACTCATTTTCGTCCATTCATATCACTGAACAGTAGCCCAGAGTGAGAGCGGGGGGAGAGGGAGGACAGTAGGAGTTGGATGTCTGGCACCATGGGCAGGAACTACCAGGCTAGCTGGGCAGGCTAGCTCGCGGAAGCAGTGGGGGGGCGAGCGGGCAATAAGTTTGATAAGGGGGGTTGTGGTGCTTCGAATGGGGGGAGAGCTGCTCTGCTGACGGGGGAGGGACTGTTGTTGGGAGACAAATGGGAGTTTGAGGATGGTGGATATCTGAGGGCGGGCCTGCGGAAGCGAGGGACGTGAGCTTGAGGCTGGCCTAAGAAGGGTGATGGCTGATCGGCAGTGGCTGGGGGAGGGGAGCCTCCCTACTAGGCTGATGACGTGGAACATTAGAGGGCTGAATGGGCCGGTTAAGAGGGCCCGTGTGTTCACGCATTTGAGGGGATTGAAGGTGGACGTGGCAAAGCTACAGGAGACACACCTGAGGGTAGTACATCAGACCAGACCAGGGTTAGACTCTAAGACTAGGGGGGTGGCGATCCTGATCAACAAACACGTGGCACGTGAGACGGAGAAAATAGTTGCAGAGGTTTTTCATGGTGAGCGGGAAGCTGGAGGTGATGCTTGTGAATTTATACGCACCAAACTGGGACGATGTGGTATTTATGAGACAGGTTTAATGGAAGATCCCGGATCTAGATTCGCATGAGTTGATCATACGGGGGACTGTAACACAGTCATTGATCCAAGTCGAGGTCAAGGTCAGGGAGGGTGTCAGCCCTGGCGAAGGAACTAAAGGGGTTCATGGAGCAGATGGGGGGGGGGGGGGGGTAGGGGTTCATGGAGCAGAGGGGGGAGGGGGGTCGACCCTTGGAGGTTGGGGCATCCAAGAGTGAAGGGGTTTTCTTTTTTCTCCCATGTGCACAAAGTGTACTCCCGGATTGATTTTTTTAAATTTTGAGTAGGGCTTTGATGGTGGGAGTGGCTGATACCAAGTGTTCGGTGACTGATGTGTCGGACCATGCCCCACATTGGGTGGATTAATAGGTGAGCAAGGAGGGAGGTCAGCACCCGCAATGGAGATTGGATATGGGACTATTAGCAGATGAGGGGGTGTGCTGGCGGGTGAGGGATTCATCTAGAACTATCTGGAAATAAATGACACAATGGGAAGTCTCGGCAGCAACGGTGTGGGAAGTGCTGAAGGCTGTGGCTTGGGGGGAGCTAATCCCAATACGGGCCCATAAGGAGAAGGCGGAGTGAGCAGAGATAGATAGGCTGGTTGGGGAAGTACTCCAGGTAGACAGGAGATATTCAGAGACCCCAGAGGCGGGGTTATTGAAGGAGCGGCAGAAGCTACAGATGGGGTTTGGTCTGTTATCTACAGGAAAGGCGGTGGAGCAGCTCAGGAAGGCGAGGGGCCAATGCACGAGTATGAAAAGGCCAGCAGGATGCTTGCACACCAGCTGAGGAAAAGGGAGGGGACCAGCGAGATAGAAAGAGTGAAGGTCAGAGGAGGGAACACAGTCTTGGACACAACAGGGGTGAACGGGGTGTTTAAAGAGTTTTATAGCCGATTATATGAGTCGGAACCCCCAGCTGGGGTGGAGGGGATGAGGCAGTTCCTGGGTGAGCTGAAGTTTCCGAAGGTGGAGGAAGGGTTGGTGGAGGGGCTGGGAGCTCCAACTGGAATTGAAGAAATAGGAGAGAGGCTGGAAGCCATGCAGACGGGTAAGGCCCCGGGACCGGACGGCTACCCAGTGGGAATTCTACAAGAACGTCTCTGAGATGCTGGGCCCGCTGCTGGTGAGGGCATTTAATGAGGCAAAGGGGCGGGGTGTCCTTCCCCCAACAAGTCACAGGCCCCAATCTCATGGATCCTGAAGCGGGAGAGGACCCAGAGCTATGCGGGTCATACAGGCCAATCTCTCTATTGAGCATTGATGCTAAACTGTTGGCTAAAATCTTGGCCTCAAGGATAGAAGACTGTGTCCCGGAAGTGATGGGGAAGACCAGAAGGGGTTTGCAAAGGGCAGGCAGCTAACGGTCAATGTTAGAAGGCTTTTAAATGTTATCATGATGCCCTCAGAGGGCAGGGAGATGGAGGTAGTGATTGGATGGATGCGGAAAAGGCCTGGAGTGGAATTATTTGTGGGAGGTGTTAGTACGGTTTGGGCTTAGGCAGGGCTTCATTGATTGGGTTTGACTGCTGTACCAGGCACCAGTAGCAAGTGTACGAACGAATCGGCTGGTGTCGGGCTATTTTAAGCTGCACCGAGGGACAAGGCAAGGTGTCCCCTCTCCCCGTTGTTGTTTCCCCTGGCCATTGAGCCACTGGCGATGGCGCAAAGAGCATCTAGAGACTGGAAGGGGTTGGTCCGGGGGGATGGGAACACAGGCACTCGTTGTACGCTGATGACTTGCTTCTGTATATTTCTGACCTATTGGGGGAATGGGGTAGATTATGCAGATCCGAGGGGAATTTGGCCAATTTTCGGGGCATAAATTGAATATGGGGAAAAGTGAAATGTTCGCAATCCAGACGAGGGGGCAGGAGAGAAGACTGGAGAGCTGCCGTTTAGAGTGGTGGGGGAGGGTGTTTCCGCTATTTGGGAATCCAGGTGGCACGGAAATGGGGGACATTATATAAGTTAAATCTGACCCGGCTAGTAGAGCAAATGAAGGAGGACTTTAGAAGTTGGGACATGCTCCTGCTGTCACTGGCGGGGAGGGTACAGACGGTGAAAATGACGGTCCTCCCTAGATTTCTGTTTGTTTTCCGGTGCGCGGGGGGGGGGGGCATTGATAATGTCACCTCTGCCGTTCTCGCTGGCCCGGTACTCCACAAACCCAGTGATAGTGGCGGTCCTCAGAGTCTGGGGGCAGTGGAAGAAGCATATGAGAGTGGAGGGAACATCGGTCTGGGCTCCAATTTGTAACAATCATCGGTTTGTACCGGGAAGGCTGGATGGGAGGTTTCGGGCAGGGATTGAGAGGGTGGGGGATTTATTCATAGATGGAAGCTTTCCCTGTTTGAAGGATTTAGAGGAGAAATCTGATTTGCTGGCAGGAAACAGATTAAGGTTTCTGTAGGTACTGGATATTTTGCGAAGGCAGGTTATGACCTTTCTGCTCCTACCGCCACCGGGGAATACAGGACAGGGTAGTTTCTAAAATGGGGTGGGAGAGGGGAAGGTATCAGATATCTACAAAGAACTCATGGAGTCAGAGGTAACTCAGATAGAGGAACTAAGGGTGTCATAATATACACCAGTATATCATGGTGCAGACACACACACTGATTGACACACAGCAAGACCAATCAACACAAACAACACCGCAGCCAATCACCAGTTAGAGCACACTCACTATAAAGACAAAGGGCATCAGTTTTCCCACTCATTCGGGATGCAGCCTCTCAGAAGGACAGAGCTCACAGTTTACAGCACAGATCATCACCATGTGCTGAGAGCATAGACTGGTTAGGATCGGCACAGGTCTTTAGTTTAATCTAACATAGTGTTGACCCACAGTGAAAGTATTTTAAACAGTTTCTAGCAAAATAAAATAGTGTTGTACTATTTCAAGTGTTGGTGGCCTGTATGTGTTACTGCTGAGATAGAGGCAGTCTACACGGATCCAGAGTACCCAACACATCAAAGGGCAAATGGGAAGATGAGCTCGGGCGAGAGATAGAGGCAGGTCTGTGGGCGGATGTCTTGAGCAGAGTCAATATGTCCTCATCATGTGCCAGGCTCAGCCTGATTCAATTCAAGGTAATCCACCGGGCACACATGACGGGGGCCCGGATTAGCAAGTTTTTTTGGGGTAGAGGACAGGTGTGCAAGGTGTGCGATGGGAGGCCAGCAAATCATGTGTTTTGGGCATGCCCAAAGCTTTTGGGGGGGGGGGGGGGGGGGGGGGGTAAAGCTACATTTTGTGTAGGGTAGGAGGGACTTGTTAGGGATGAAGATGATTTATGCAATATGTTTATATTTGGATTTGCATTGTTTACTGTTGTTGTTACTGTTATTATTATAAAATTAAAAATACCTTAATAAATTGCTTTTTTTTTTAAGTAACCCGGGGTGAGGATCCTGACCAATAATACTGACCCTAAGTACAGGTTGCTGAGGCCAGTTCAGGGCCTTCTTCGTTTATCCAGGCTAATATCTGCCTAAGAATTGAAGCTGGAGCCTCCCTTGAGCAATGCATTAGATCATCTACGACGTGTGTCTCTAATTTTTCAGTGTTTAAATTACATTGATTGCAACAACTTTGCAATATGGAGAATGGCAACATGGCCAACCTTGACCCAATCACCAAGAGGCAAAAGCTTACATAGTCCCCTTCACCCATTGCAGCCCATCTAACTGGCTCCTGAATGACTCACGGTGTGCACTATTTCACCCAGAAGTCTATTCTCAGTGTCAATCGCTGTATTAAAGAAGCCCTTCCTGGTGGCAAACCTAAATTCATCTTTTACTCGTTTCAACCTAGGATCTCTCATCACTTTGATCCGGATTTAACTTTTACTCAATTGTCTTCTTCCCAGGCTAAAGAGCCTTTGTTACTCCAGTCTTATTCTACCTCAATCCTCTGATTCTGGGGAATCAGCCTTATTGGCTGATCTCTGCACCAATTCTACCGCTTGAGTATAACTCAGTTTCGAGATGAGCAAAACTGGACCTGGTGTTACAATCAAATGTTGAAGAATTTCCACTTTGATATGCAAGGTATAATTAACACAAAGCTTGGTGGGTGTCTAAAGATGTAATAAATATTACATGTCATTTATCAATGTATTAATTGTTCCCTTTAATTAAAAGTTCTGATTAGTATACGTTAACTAAAAGTCATCGAATGTTACCTCTCAAAACAGATGATTTGACCCATCAAGTCTGCACTGGTATATCTCCCTGCATGAACCATCTTGTCTAGTCCCTCTGCTCATTTTTAAAATGCCTTAATGTTCCTCTTTCTCAAAGAATAATAACTGTAAAATGGACATCACACGGCTAACCCACAAATTGACAGTTATCTCTGAATCTGGTTATAAGGACACACATAGGTTAATGCATCAGGTGTACCTTTATGCAGGAACTGTAGTTTTTGTTTGGCACAATGGTGAAGTTCCTCTACACATGGAGGTCTGGTCGATGGGTGAAACAGATCTTCTTGCTGATACCATGGAGCTCGGTAGTAGACTGTTAGTTTGCTCTCCCTGTCCAGGTTTGATACAGCTGAAAAACAGAAACAGCTGGTAAGCAATCATTGTGTCAGTGTTTTCACAGGGACTTCAGCAAAGTACAACAGTGGGGTACGGGAGTGTTTTGTAGCATGATGTACTGCTGACTAATCTGTCGCTGGTGCTTGTACCGGTAAAAGCAGTCGGAGACTGCGGCGGGTCGGAGAATCCCTGGGGGGGAGCGACAATCGCGATATGCCGCCCCAACGCTGGCCCGCAAATTCTCTGGCGGCGATTTTCGGGCGCCCGCGGGATCGCCGCCGCGCCGGTCGGAGGCCATGGAAGTGCCCCCCCACGCCCGGCGATTCACCAGGCCTCGATGGGCCGAGTGCCCGCCGTATTCGGCCGAGTCCCGCCGGTGTGGGTTACTCTGGTCCCACGTGGTGGAACCTGGAGGTTCTGTCTGCGGGAGCCATCCTAGAAGGGGGCGGGGGGATCTGACCCCAGGGGAGGGCCTCCACAGTGGCCTGGCCCGCGATCAAGGCCTACCGATCAGCGGGCGGGCTGGTTCCGTGGGGGCCCATGTTCCTCACCGCCATGGAACTCGTGCCAGTCCGGCATGCATGCGCGGACCCGCGTTGGCCGTAGCGTGCATACGCAGACTCGCGCCGGCCGTAGCGCGCCAGCTGGAGCAGCAGAGACCACTCCGGCGCCGACCTAGCCCCCAATGAAAGGGTGAATACCTGGCAATCGGGGACCGTTGACGCCGGAGTGGTTCGCTCCGTTTTTCACGCCGGCGTCAGAACTTGGCCACAGGATTGGAGAATCCCGGCCCATGTCTTTACTGGCCAATAAAAATGACCCAATCTGCTTCATCTGACTTTCCGGTATTTGGTCTGTCTTAAGATCATAAGGCAAAGGAGCAAAAGTAGGCCATTTGGCCCATCGCGTCTGATCCACCATTCAATGACATAATGACTGCTCTGATATAATCCTCAACTTTACTTTCCCGCCTTATCCCCATAATCCTCGATTCTCTTACTGATTAAAAATCTGTCTATCTCAGCCTTGAACATAACTTTTTTTTTAAAATTTAAATTTAGAGTACCCAATTAATTTTTTTCCAATTAAGGGGCAATTTAGCGTGGCCAATCCACCTAGCCTGCACATGTTTGGGTTGTGGGGGGGAAACGCACACAAACACAGGGAGAATGTGCAAACTCCACACGGACAGTAACCCAGAGCCGGGCTCGAACCTGGGACTTCGGCGCCGTGAGGCAGCAATGCTAACCACTGCACCACCGTGGTGCTCCGACTTGAACGTACTCAACGATGCAGCCTTTACAGTAAAGAATTCCACAGATTCGCTACCCTCTTCTTTGTCCTCAATGGGCGCCCCCTTACTCTGAGATTAGGCTCTCTGGTCCGAAAACCTTGAAGATTATGGCACTTCTGGTGCACATCCAGGCACATTTCAAATGAGATGAGGTTCTCTGCCTTTCAGACAGCGAGTTCAAGCCTCTTCCCGCCCTCTAGGTGAAATTATTTTTCCCATCACCCCTCTAAACCTTCTACCAATCGGTTTGAATCTGTGTCCTTTATCATTGATAAATACATACTTCCGCAAATGGCAAAATGATCAAATACACACCAAGAGAGACCAAAGGTATCAGCTTTCATTCCCAGGCTGTGCTGTACCATCTGATCTCAGTGGGGATGCTACAAGTGATCTCTGACATCTGTGAGCGAAGGAAAGGGAAAGTCCAGCCAGGTCTCCCAAAGCCCAATCGCCATCCCTAGAACAGTTGTTCACGTATGGAGACAACAAGTGAAGTGGGATTAAGCTTGGTTGTGGTGTGCTGCACAACTAGCATGCTGGCAGGGGATGTGACTACTTGAGTGAGGATTGCTGGACCATTGGGAACCCCAGTTGGAGCACCATGCAAACCTTTTTAAAAATTCGGAGCATGAAATAATTTTTCCTTACTTTTACTTTTCATTATGTTGGTACCATGATCATTAATCCCTTTATTGCAAATAACTTCACAATAAAATTAAGTTTATAAACTTCCAAGCAGTTAAACAGCTCTTGCCACCAGCCCTCAGTAATGTTTTTACCATGTTTTTTATTAGAGAGCAGAGAAATGTACCTCACATTTATATCAGCGTCAAGGGAGTAATAGTCATTCTCAAAGTTGCTTAATATTAAACTACCGGGCGGGATTTTACCCTGACGGGACCCATCTCAGGAGATTCGGTGGCCCAGCCGAAAGTCTTTGGGTGGGATCAGACGATCCCGACACAGGCAGGGCCGGAAAATCCCAGCCTCCTAAAACAATTCTTTATCCACCAATAGGTACTGATCCGCTGCAAAGGAACAAATAAATTACCTCCTAATTCTCAGTTGGGAATATAAATACATCAGAAGAAATCCCACAATGTACTTTCACTTTGAACTATAGTCTGAACAACTAAAAGTGACTAACTTGCAGATTACAGCCGTGTACATTACAAACTAGAAAATCTACAGATCACTTTCTCCAGTCCCTTAAATTAGTTTTGGGCACAGCCCAGTAAAAGGTTAAGCCACAAAGAGCGCGATCTCTTGAGTGTGATCTCTGGTTTGTGCTGAGTTAATTGATTTGATTCAGAGCCAGATGCCAGCTGTACACCAGAGGTGGCACTCTCGACACTAAGTCAGATAACTGTGGGTTCAAGTCCCATTCCAGCAGTGAACTTGGTGGACAATCTCAGTGCAGAACTCAGAGAATGCCGCACTGTTGGAAGTGATGTCTGTCTGATGAGATGCTGAGCAGAGAATGAGGACTGTCCATTCAGTGCGAACCTCACTGGGAAGATAAGTCTGACCAGGCCTTGAGTTGGGCCTGCTTTTATCCTCTGCCTTAACGAGCCCCAGGTAGATGGCCACCGCACCTTACCTGGGGAGCTCATACTTTACAAGTCTGATGGGGATGTCAATGTTTTTTTCCCCTGTGGTCCAAAGATAAGATAAGATAATTGCTTATTGTCACAAGTAGGCTTCAATGAAGTTACTGTGAAAAGTCCCTAGACGCCACATTCCAGCGCCTGTTCAGGGAGGCCGGTACGGTTCTACATTACAACCCAGCTGTTTAGCCCACTGTGCTAAACCTGGGGTTATAACAGCATGGTACCATGTCTCACTGCCCCAAGGCTACAAAAGGGAAATATTACAGGGAGCTCTGCTTCCTGCGCTGTTCCCTGACCCCTGATGGAATGTTCATATTCAGCAAAGTGGATCAAAATTGGGCTTAATTGTGAGGACTCTCTCAGCCTGCCAACACTTGCAATCCAAGCGTACACATGAAGAGTGGCCACTTGGGTGCGCTATGACAGGCGGCTGGGATAACTGGATTGCACTAATAGCTTCAGGAGGCAACGGAAGGAGAAATTCATGCAAACTGATCTTCGCAGGACCCACTTGCTTTGCTTTCAAGAAGGTTTTTCTGGCTGTGAAAAGCAAACTAATGGCGTATGTTAATTTTTGCAGTTGATTTTTTTTAAAAACTAAAATGTAAACACTCGGGGCTTTTGCTTTCCATTTTTGCATACAAAATGCAACAACTCTCTTAATTTAATGTGTGCATTACAATGTACTGATGGAGCAGTGGGAGAACCAGCCTTGTGACTGACTCCCATATCTGACAGAATGTTTTACAGCTTTGTGAGCCAAATTCTAATGCAGTTTGCATTGCACAGCAGAGGTCAGAATAATGATATCTGGTACATGCACAGCATCCATCCAGCAGAGACCAAAATAAAGATCCCTGTCAAAAAATATAAATAGAATCTTTAATTTCTTCGGAAACTACCACTGGCATTGCTTCAATTTAAGTAATTTTATAAATGAACACATTAGCTTTCCTTTAACAAACCCAATAGATTTGTGTCAATGAGAGCAAGGTGGACAGTTGCATTAAGATAGCAGGTTATATAGGCACTGATATCGGGCAGACACCCTGCTGTCTGCAGGATATGACAGTTGTCACATGGGCTGGGGCCATTCTTCTAAAAGGTTATGCTGAACTTCCTCAGTAGAGGCTCATCGTGGAAAAAAGACAGGGTTGTGTTTGTCTGTGATGCCCACACAATCAAACAGCCCACAGCTATATAAAATGGTGCCCATTCCCATGGACCTTAATTGTGCAGTAATTGCTGGCAAAAAAAATGAAATGAAAACAAATGGGTTGAGGTGGGGCTGATCATCTGAAGTTGTTGAATTCGATGTTCAGGCCGGAAGGCTGTAGCGTGCCTAACCGGAAGATGAGATGTTGTTCCTCCAGCTTGCATTGCGCTTCACTGGAACATTACAGCAGGCCAAGAACAGATATGTGGGCATGGGAGCAGGGTCTTTTGTTAAAATGGCAAGCAACCGGGAGGTCAGGGTCCTGAATGCGCACAGACCGAAGATGCTCAGCAAAGCGATCACCCACTCTGCATTTGGTGAGAGACCACCAAAGTGGGCAATCTGCTCCCACCCTCCACCACTACAGCTCTGTATTGGACAACAAAGCCACTTCTATGTACACAATCTTACAGCATTGAAGGCGGCCATTCAGTCCATCGCACCTGTGCCAGCTGTTTGAAAGAGTAATCCAACTAGTTCCACTCCTCTGCACAGCTCCTACATCCCTATTTTCTGCCCATCGCATTTTCATCACGTTCCCGACTGAAAGTTACTACTGAATTTCCTTCCACCACCTATTCAGGCAGCACATGCTGGATCATCATAAACTGCTGTGTCAAAAAGAAAAATGGCCTCAGCTCTCACCTTATTCTTTTGGTAATTATCGTAAATCTATCTTCTGTGACCCTCCACATTGACTCCATCAAAACCCTTCATGATCATGCACATGACTATTAATCTCCCCTTAAATTTTCCTGCTCTATGTAGAGCAATTCCAGCTCCACATATCCATGAGCCAGCTTGTGTGATTCATGTCTCTAACTCTATTTGATGTGGAGAATTGGCAGACTCGTCCACCCACATTCACCCGATAAAGCTGCTGCTGGACTGTGGATCAAACAGCGTGAATGCTGGAAGTGGCTCCAGGTCTCTGGAATTAAGGAAAGAACTATACAGGAAGCCCTTCAAAGATGTGCAGCAGTGATTTGATTGTCCCGGTCACGGGGAAATGATTGGATTCCACTCATTGCTTCCCCATCGTGGCGTGACTGAGATTCAGAACTCACTGACAAAGCTTTCAGGCACAAATCGAAGGTGTGTCGCTCAGCGGGCCAGCATTTTGGGCCTTCAATGCCACATCCAATCACTCGCTTTTAAAAATTATTTTCCTGCAGTATGCCCTGAGCCACTGAGGCTAATCTCCTTTGACACTCTCTGGAGTCCCAATGTGACTCACTCGCCCCCACTCTGCAGCACAAATAGATTTAAATACATTTTGCAGAAGCAGATTAAAAGCATTGCAGAGAGAGAGGAGCAGGGAGTGGGACTCATTGAACCACTCTTCCAAAGTCAGAATACTGTAGACACTGGAAAGCTGAAATGAAAACCAATGGTGCTGGAAAAACACAGCAACTCTGGCAACATCGGTGGAGCGAGAAACAGAGTTAATGATTCAGCTAGGGTGGGAGGAGGGCATATTGCTCACCTCTCCTCCCACCTGTAGAAAAGTCAGTCTTGAGGTCCAGACTGTTATCCCCGAGAGGCCTTAACTAGCTGAAAGTGGGACTTCTGGGTCTCAAGAGCAGCCAGCCAATCTGATTGGCTCACAGAAAGCGGTAGTGGCCGCTGCTGGGACTACAAGGGAGTCTCCAGAAGATGATAACATGCCTACCAGGCACGGTCAAGTCTTGAGGTTTTTGGTCACGGAGAGATCGGGGACCCAATGCCATTGGGTTTGTGTTTTGCAGGCCAGGGCAGGCACAAAAAGGGGTATGATTGTGTTGGGGGGTGGGGGAAAGAGATGCCCCCAACAGGTATAGGAACTCTCCCAAAGGAGGTTGCTTCCCCTTTCTTTACCTGCCTTTTAGCCCGAGTTGCAGAAGTGGCGGGCTGGTCTTCTTTGTTCAGCCTTTCCCAGCCACACGTATTATTGTGGTAGAAGCTGAATGAGGCTTTTAAGTGGCCTCAATAGACCTAAGGGCAGGCAGGTGCCTTACCCACCCACCCTAAAATGGGGGACAGCTCAGGGGCTCTGTGGCTGACCGCTCAACCTATTTTATGTGCCCCCTCCTCCTGCCTACAAATACATTGGCTGGGGGCTGTGAAACTCCCCCTGAACTCCCCCCGTTCCACAGATACCAGACAAGCTGCGTATTTTCAGAATTTTCTGTTTGTAGCTCTTTCAAGGAGTCAGCCACAGACAAGGTGGGCTGAAGTCCCCACATCTGCTCCCAAAGGTTCTAGGAGTCCCTATGTTTACAGCTGCAGCCTTGGGAATATTTTGGAGAACCCACATTGCACTGTCAAATAAAACAAATACCAGGCATTAGTCATCTGTTCTCGAGGTGCCATCATTAATTGTATAAGCATGACAAATGGAAAGTCCCATCCCTTGCCGTATTAGCCTTCCCGAACAGGCGCCGGAATGTGGCGACTAGGGGCTTTTCACAGTAACTTCATTTGAAGCCTACTTGTGACAATAAGCGATTTTCATTTTCACCTTCATGACATCCTCCTTCTCGGTTGGAAGGCAAGACCTGCTCCACAGAACTTGAATGATGCAAATGTCATTATATTATACAAAAACAAAGGCGACAGAGGAGATTGCAACAACTGCAGGGACATCTCACTCCTTAGTCATTGGGAAGGCCTTCAAGGGGTCATTATTGTGCAGACTGACTGCATCCAGAAGGACATTGTGCTTTCCATGTTGGCAGATGTACAGTGGACATTATCTTCTCCATATTCCAGCTACAGTAGAAGTGTAGGGAACTGAATACTCCGCTTTCTCTTACTTTCACAGATCTTAATAAAGCATTCTGACAACATCAGAAGAGGAATACTCTACAAGTCTTTGGGGAAAATTGGCCGTCCACCAAAGTTCCTCAGTTCCATCTGCTCCATTTATGTCAACATGCATTGGACTGCGCACTTTGCCGGCTCCACCCCTGGCAATTTCAGAGTGAAGAGAGGAATGAAATAGGAGTGAAATATGCCCTCCCCCCCCCCCCCCCCCCCCCCCCACCCCCCCCCCCCCCCCCCCCCCCCCCCCCCCCCTCCCCAACTAGCCTTCCCTGCAGAAGGTGTTTATCTGCATAGTTGATCAGATGGCAAGTTTGACAAACAGTTCAGGCTGAAAGCAAAGACAAAAAGAATCATGTCCAGATCAGAGAACCCCTGAACACTGACAATGCCATGCTTGCCATTCACTCAGGTTCAGGCACATTCTCAGAATGGATGAGGGCAGCATTGGGCACCAACAGCAAAAACAACAACCCACAACCATACCTGATAACCACTTGTGTCAGAATCTGCTTATCACCGATTGGTTCCTTCAGCCATCAGCAGATGTGTGCCACTTGAAGCTATCCCATCCCTCTGATGGATTGGATTTGCTGCATGCCCATCATCTGCTGGAAGGGTGCCGAGGACAATGACACGATACACACAGTACAAAGCAGGGAATGTGTGGACTGGTCTCATTACGGAAAACTGAACACCACTTCACTGAGTAAGTGGAAGACTGTCTCAGTTAAAACAATGGAGAATCCCACCATAAAACTAATATCAGTTCCAGCACAAGATTATTGTCAGATAACTGGAAAATGGCAGAAAGGCACATGAAGAAAAGTAACAGTAAATGAAGAAATGTGAACAGGTATGTGTTGAACAATATATGGTGGTCTTAAGTTACAAGATGTGGTTGTACATTTTCCACGGTTTCATCCCAATAAGGGACTTTTTTTTAAAGAACTTATTCAACTCACAATGAGAAATTGTGCGAAAATGAGCACTGCATGCCATTTGATTTCATGTCTGTATTCCCCCTGAGTAGCACTCCATACTGGGAGCACAATCTTCAAATATTTACCCCATTTATTTAACCAAGCCCAATCCAAATGCTGGGACTAAAATGACAAAACAAACACAATGGGTAAAGGTTACAAGGGAGGACTTGGTTTGAAGTACTCCGACACACACAAATCTCCAACTAAAATATTAAGTTGATATTGCTCTTTTCGGATACTGAATACACATATTTGTCTACTTTCGACATTCTTCAATTTCAAGCAATTACAGCTTCTTTTTAAATTGAAGTGGTTTTGATAATTCACGGAGGTGAACACAGAAACATGGGAAATAGGAGTAGAAGTAGGCCATTTGATCCCTCAGGTCTGCTCCGCATTTCGACTAGATCATGGCAGATCTTTTCCTCCGTGCCATTTTCCCATGCCATCCCTCAATATCTTTACTATCTACAAATCTATCGACCTATATTCAATGACTGAGCCTCCACAATCCTCTGGGATAGAGGATTCCAAAAATTCCCGCCCTCTGAAATGAAGAAATTCTGGCAGCATGGTGGCGCAGTGGTTAGCACTGCTGCCTCACGGCGCCGAGGTCCCAGGCTCGATCCCGTCTCTGGGTCACTGTCCATGTGGAGTTTGCGCATTCTCCTCGTGTTTGCGTGGGTTTCGCCCCCACAACCCAAAGATGTGCAGGGTAGGCGGATTGGCCACGCTAATTGGAAAAAATTAATTGGGTACTCTAAATTTATTTTTAAAAAGTGAAGTGAAGAAATTCCTCCTCATCTCAGTCATAAATGGTCTATCCTTAACTCCGAGAAGTAAACCACAATCAATTTCTGGCTCAGCAGAACCATATCATGAATCAACTCTGCTAGTTATCAATTAGCCTTTTTTTCTGAAGAAAATTGCTGTCATTTTGTTTTACTGTAACTACAGCATTTGTCCCCATTTGGGACCCATTAATATGTTGTTTATTTCTCTTTATTCTAAATGGCTTGGCGGTTCCATTAGATTGCTGGATATCTTGGCATAAGAACTATAGAGTAGTTAGAATGGAGGACTTTAATTATCCTAACGTAGATTGGGATAGTAATAGTGCAAATGTCAGAGAGGGACAAGTGTTTCTGAAATGTGTTCAGGAGAATTTTCTAGATCAATATGTTTCCGGCCCAATGGGGAAGGAGGCACTGCTGCATCTGTTTCTGGGTGACAAAGCATATCAAGTGGATCAATTATCAGTAGGGGAACATTTAGGGGAGCGGTCATTTTATAATAAGGTTTAGATTAGTTATGGAAAAAGTAAAATTAGTTAATTGAGGGAGGATCAACTTCAGTGGAGGAAGGGCAGGGGTAAGTCAGACCTGGCCTACATAAATTTGAATCAAAGATTAGCCACCAGATCTGTGATGGAACCATAGACTTAAACCATAGATGTGATAGTTTGGGTACAACTGAGGTACATTCCCAGGCTAAAAGGTAGGGCAACAATTCAGAGTGCAGTAAAACTGTGCTTATGACAAATGTCAATTGGATGAAACAACTGAGAACCAGGCTGCATACATAAATTTCAGAGGGGAAGTGGAAACAGAAATGCGAAGCAAAAAGATAGTATGGGAAGAGACTGGCAACTAACATAAAACGGAATCACAAAGTCTTCTACAGGCATATAAAGGTTGGCATAGGAAAATAGGGCCGATTGTGAATAAAAGAGTGTTGTATGCAATAAGGCAGGAGTACAGCAGTATAAATAAGTACATTTGCAATTGTCTTTACCGTTGAAGATACTACCCCGGCCATAGTGAAAGAGGAGGTAATTTAGAAACTGGATAGGTTAAAAATTGATTAAGAGGAGTTATTGGATAGGCTGGATGTGCATAAAGCTAATAAGTCACCAAGGCCAGATAGATAGTGAATGCGGAATGGAAATTGCAAAGGCGCTGCCCATAATCTCCCAATCTTCCTTAGATACATGGGTAGTGCCAGATGACTGGAGAATTGCAAATGTTACACTGTTATTCAAATTAGGGCATGAGGATAAATCCAGACCTGCAGGCCGGTCACTTTAACCTCAGAGGTGTGAAAGCTTTAATTAAGTCAGTGTGTCAGATGTGGATTTATTTTTTAAATATAAATTTAGAGTACCAAATTATTTTTTTCCCCAATTCAGGGGCAATTCAGGTGGCCAATCCACCTACCTTGCACATCTTGGAGTTGTAGGGGTGAGACCCACGCAGACACGGGGAGAATGTGCAAACTCCACACGGACAGTGACCCAGGGCCGGGTTCGAACCGGGTCCTCGACGCCATGAGGCAGCACTGCTAACCACTGCGCCACCCCAAATGTGGATTTATTATGGGCATATTATGTTTAATTAACTTGCTGGAGTTTCTTTTTATAAATTTAGAGTACCCAATTACTTTTATTTCCAATTAAGGGGCATTGTGTCACGTGCTGCCCCAACCTGCTGGAGTTTTTAGATGTGGTTTGGAACAGAAAAGGTTGATGAGGATAATATAGTTGAAGTGGTGTACTTAGACTTACAAAAGGCATTTGATAAAGTACCAGTTTACAAGCTTGTCAGTAAAAGTTGAAGCGTAGGAAATAAAAGGGACAGTGGCAGCATGGATACAAAGTTTGCTGAGTGACAGAAAACAGGGAGTAGCAGGGAGTGGCTGTTTTTCAGGACTGAAGGAAGATATGCATTAGGGTTTCTCAGGGGTCAGTGTTAGAATCAATGCTTTTCTTGATCGATATGAATTACCTGGTCACAATTTCAAAATTTGCAGATGACAAAAACTTGGAAGTTTGTGAACTGCCAGGGGAATAGTGATAGACTGCACTATTCTCACTTTGGGTCGGCGAGTGGCAGGTGAACTTTCGTGCACAGCAGTGTGTGGTGATTCATTTGGTAGGAAGGATGAGGAGAGACATAAAAAGTGTGAAATTCTAAAGGTGGTGAAGGAGTAGAGGATCCTGGCGATTTTTGAGCACCAATTATTAAAATTGGTAGGGCAGATCCAGGAAATAATTAATAGAGCATATTGGTGCATGGGTTTATAAATAGGATCATAGAGTACCAATGCAAGGAAGTTATAATGAATCTTGTATGAAACCCTCATTTGGTCTCAACTGAAACGAATTCAGGGAGCCGAATTCGTGAAGGCCGTCGTGAAGTTGGCCGAGGTTCACGACGGCCTTGGAGCCCGCTCCCAGCACCTAATTCACCCCCACCCAGGGGGCTAGGAGCGGGCCTCCGTCTTTCTCGGCAGCGACCTCATCACACGAACCCGCGCATGCGCGGTGGCCGTCTTTCTCCTCAGCCGCCCGGCAAGACATGGCAGTTTGATCTTGCCGGGCGGTGGAGGGGAAAGAGTGTGTCCGTTTTGGACGCTGGCTCGACGATCGGTGGGCACCGATCGCGGGCCTGCCCCCTCCCGAGCACAGTCGTGGTGCTCCCGTCCCAATCGGGCCCCTAGATGCCCCAAACGTGAAAGGCCGGCCGCTCGACCCATCGGGCTCGGAGAATTGCCGTTTGCCGTGAAAAACGGCGAGCAGCGATTCGGCGAGCGGGGGGGGGGGGGGGTGATAATCGCGGGGGGCGCAAAAAATGTCGGGGGGCCCTCCCGCGATTCTCCCAGGCCGCGTGGGGAGCGGAGAATCGCGCCCGCAGCATCTTTGAAAGGATGTGATGACATTAGAGAAAGTGCAGAGGAACTTCAACTACATGGATAGTTTGGAAAAGCTGGAGCTGTTCTCCTTGGAGAAGAGAAGAGCAAAAGGAAATTTGGCAGAGGCATTCAAAATCAGGAGGGGTCTGGGCAGGGTATTACTCCCACTCCCAAAGGGAACGAGAGTAACACATAAATTTAAAGTAAGTGGCAAAAGAAGCAAAAACAAAATGAGAAAAAAACTTTTTCACATAGCAAGTGCTTAAGATTTGGAAAGCACTGCCTGAGAGTATGGTGGAAGCAGATTGAATCAAGGCATTCAAAATGGAATTAGATTGTTCTTTAAAAAAGAGGGATGTACAGGCTTACATGGAAAAGGCAGGAGAATGGCACGAATGGGATTGTTCATTCAGAGAGACATGGTGGGCTGAATGGCCTCCTTCTGCACCGTAAAATTTCTGGGCTGGATTCTCCGATTTGCAGACTAAGTGCTGATTCCAGCGTGGGAACAGTGGCAGTTAATGCCAGAAAAAACGGCGTAAAAGCTGCACTGATCCTCCGTCTGGTGGGGAGCTCGCAGCCGTGTAGCGTGAAGCCCCCGGCTTTACCTGCAGATACGGCCGGAGAATGTCCGGGTCCGTGGCCGTGCATGCGCAAGGCGGCAGCCTGCACTGCAGAGGCCACGCCGTGCAACACTGCAATGGCCGTGCGCGGACCCAGCAACCAAAAACTACCCCTCCTGTAACCAGCCTCGCCACCCCCAGACCACCCCCCCCCCCCCCCCCCCCCCACCAGTGCCCCCAGCCCCCTGCCACGCTGGGATCAGGAAAAGAAAAAGGATAAGTGTTCCATGCCGTCGGGAACTCGGCTCATCGGGGGCGGAGCGTTGGGGGAGGGCCTCAGGTGATGCCCTGAGGCCATCCATAGGGTGTGCAGCGTACTCTTTCGAGGGGGCGGAGTACCGCAAAAGCGGCACCACCCCCCAATTTCGGCGCAAACGGGAATTCTCTGGCCGATCAGTGAACGCGGTTTCAGTGTCGGTGACCGGAGAATCCGGCCCATTGTGTTTCTGTGAATAAGCAAATGGTTTTGAGTGGTAAGTTGAAAAAGAACACTTCTCAAAAAAACTAACAACAGCATCAATTGCACCCATGGTGGAAACTCTTCCACATAATCTTCATTCTTTGACTTTTGCTTTTCCCACATCAGGGAAAGGTCAAGCTAGGAACTGCTGGGACAGACTGATAGGGGGTAGAAGGAAAAGAAGAAAGTAGCTATAACAAATGAGCTTATGCGACATGATATGATGACATGTGCCTTGAACTCTGGCTTGACAATGTAGCCTTGGAATTCAGATGATGGCAGCAGAATTCCGGATGTTGTAGCAGCATTCCTGATATAACATTGACATTTAGAATGGAGCAGCGCTGTTCAGTATGGCATGACATTTAAAATTTATCCATGTTATTTAGAACATAGCAACAGTATTCAGAAAACTGTGCCAAATTGACTTTATTGCAGAATACCACTGTTACATTTACGAAACCACTCCTTTATTCAGTGCTATTCTTAATAAAATAGTGATGTTGGAATTGTATTGATGGTAATTTGAATGTCAGGTATTATAACCATTGATTTTCTTGATACTGTATATATCAATAACCTGAAATATGGGTCAAGGGGGTTACAATTTAAAGCTTGTGTGTTATATAAAACTTAGTAACATAGGAACTAGGATGGTTGCAGACTTCAGGAGGGCATATACAGGAATAAGACACAAGGCACATGCAATTCTATTCTAACAAAGTGTGAAGTTATGCACTTTGGGAGGTACAACATGGAGAATGTTCTAAATAATACTGTCTTGAAGAGGGTTCAAGAGCAGAAGGAAGTGAGCTGGATATTACAAATCTTGAAAGTTGGCAGAGCCAGATGATCGGGCAGTTAAGAACGTGGCCATATCTGGCTTTGTAAATGGAACATAAAAATCTGAAGACATGGTACATCCTCACAGATCAAAGGCTCAACCTCTCAGTGTACGGTGTACAACATTAGGCACCACACGTGCAGAGAGTACAGAGGATGCTTACCAAAATGGTGCCAGGGATGAGGGGATTTGGTTCTGTGGAGAGAATGGGATTGTTCTCCCTTGACCAGAGAAAATTAAGTGCAGACTGTATGGAGATATTCAAAATTATGAGGGGTTTTGATAGAGAAAGTCAGAATTATTTTGATCGAGCAAGTCAGAATTATTTTTCTGGCAATTAGGTTGGTGGCTAAGGTTTAAAATGACCAGCGAAAGAATGAGAGAAGTGAGAATTTGTCAACATCTGGGATTTACTACCTGTAAGAATGGCGGAAGTACATTCCATAGAGACTTCCAAAAGATGACTGGACATGTGCTGGAGGAGGATAATTTTGCAGGAATATGGTGAAAAAGACTGGGATGTGAGACTAAATTGGACAGCTCTTTCAAAGCATTCGGAATAATGAAATGATATACAGGCTAGCTCCCTGTGCCACCTGTTTCCTTTGGCAGATCTGATGCCCTCTGCCTCTGGGAGGGCTCCAATCCCAGCTTGGCCTGCTCGAAGATGGCAAACTGGCTCAAAAATCAGTTCTGCCCCTCTTTTACTTTCAGCGTAAAAGATCAAGCATCACTAATGTGGAGGCAGAATTCCCTCATTGAAAAGATCCTAATAAGTCATAATTGCAAACAGAATTAAGGGCCTAGCGCACACCAGCATCCTCCCTATCAGTGGTTGAAAGTGCAGCCTTCCTTCAGCAGACACTGAACTACAGCAGCAGAGTTAGGAACAAGAGCTTGATATGTGGGGAAAGTCAGCCACAGATTTGTGGCAATCTCAACTCTTTGGTTCTTGTGAGTGGCTTCAAGCCACACATTGCCTAACAGTGTAGTCTGGGATCAATAAGCCAGTAAGGTTGTAGTATAACATGACCAGATATGTTTTCCCCAACAGGTTTTATACATACCACTGTCTGACTTTACAGACCACAGTCTAAAACAGTACACAAAAGGTGTCAATTCTTTCCCCTTTTATAGATTGCAAGACTTTGAACTATTCCCTCCTGTTATTAACAGCACTATAATCATGAATAGGTGATTTGCTATTTCCTCTTAAACTAGTCAAATTGCCCTTATTTAGATTCTTTTCTTGGCATTTTTCACTGGCTAACGAGAGTAGACAGTCTTCTTTTGTTCAATGACCAGAAGGTACAGATTGAAATAAAAGGAAAACAGCGACTATAAGTGGAGTTGAAAGGTGGGCCGGACAAAGCAAGATGAATATAGAAACAGCTGTCCAGGGGCTTCACAGCTGGCTAAAGTGATGGGGAAATGTGCTTCGAAAGCAGCCAGTGGTGTTAATCTCAGAAATATCAGCCACATGTTTTCAAACTTCTCTCTCGATTTTCTCCCTCCAGAAGGTGCTGACCCTCTCACTGGAGTACAGTCACCCAACAGTGCTTTGCTCAAGTACCCGTTCTTCATGAGGGGGCAGCATCAATCCACTGAGTGGAGGACATCCACACCCAATCAACCACTGTTCTCCTCTTGTGATGACGATTGATTTCCAATAGAGGGTGCAATTTAGCTATCAGAACCCAGGGACTCTGTCCAACTCCCTTTTTTCCCCCGACCACGGCCCAGCTGAGGGCAGCTAACTCACTATGATCTAGCCTGGTGTCTTCCGGTTCTGTAGAGCGGAGCTCACAGGGAGAGGAACACTTCACTTTCAACATCCTTGACTAGCCAATAGCTGGATTGCCCCACAGAGAAAGGAAAGAGGGGCCCAGTCTTTTTCAATATTACGAATCCATCAGTGACAAACTGAGTTTGAGATTTTCTCGGGGTCAGGATCTCATTGATATGGAGATGCATCTGTCGACCAGGAATGGAGGCAGGTTTCAAACACACACGGCAACCATCACTGAGGCTGCTGCTTGTCCTGAGGGAGAAAGCTTGTGCCAAAGGGAAGCAAAGGGTACGGACAGATGTTTGGCATGCAACAGGGAGAGGATTAAGGTGGCAGAAGGAGGCCACCTTGTTGTGCAACAGGGGCACCTCTCTTCAGTGTCATCTCCCAATGCCTGGGCATATTGCTGGGCACCAGATGACAGTACTTAGCAGAGGACTCACTGACTTCGAAGTTCATGAAGACCCATTGGTTGCAACCCTATTGGGTAAAGAGGGCATCTCTCACCTGACTGATGCACCAGTATGCGGCGGCAAGAGATGCCGCAGCTGTTGGCAGCTGATGAGAGCACATCTGCCGAGACAGTCACGAACAATCTCTTTTGCCACTGGTTTTCACAAATCTGTTTGCCTCTTCCCATAGATCCTGTGCTCAGGATGATGTGGCCTTTGAGTCCCTTGCCCTTCTCTGGCCTTCGAGTGCCTGGCACTCTGCCTCCTGTGCAGGCAGCTGCTCCTCATCTTCAATCGTCTCAATTTCTGAAGGTATATCACCCATTCCCAACTTCCTGGTGCTCAGGTAGAGTCCAAACATCAATGCCCGCACGGTGCTAACTGGGTGACCACCGCCTCAAGTGGCAAAGTTCTCAATTCTGGCTCCTCTTCTGACCTGTAATGGAACCTTACAAAGGGGTAAGACTTCGAACGTTTAGAATTCATTTTTTACTCACCTGAAATGGTTTGTGTCTACATATTTCCTCCTCATCTCAGTTTTAAAAGATCATCCCTTCAACCTGAGGCTGTGCCCTCGGGCTCTAGTTTCTCCTACTAGTGGAAACATCTCCTCCAGGTCCACTCAATCTAGCTCTCTCAGCATTCTGTAAGTTTCAATAAAATTCTCCCTTAGCCTTCTAAATTCCATCGAGTACACACCCAGAGTCCTCAACCGCTTCTCATATGACACGACCTTCATTCCTGGAATCATTCTTGTGAACTTCCTCTGGACTCCCTCCAAGGCCAGCACATCCTCCCTTAGAGACAGGGCCCAAAACTGCTCACAATATTCCAGATGGGGTCTGACCTAAGCCTTATACAGCCTCAGAAGTACATCCCTGCTCTTGTATTCAAGCCCTCTCAAAATGAATGCTAACATTGCATTTGCCTTCCTAACTGCCAATTCCCCAAACAAGTATGTCTTTTGGGACTTATAGGAGAAAACTGGAGCACTCGGAGGAAACCCACGCAGATATTGGGAGAAGGTGCAGACTCCACACAGTCAGTGGCCCAAACCGGGAATCGAACCAGTATCCTTGACACTGTGAAGCAACAGTGCTGACCACTGTGCTACTGTGCCGCCCACAGTTCCTTCCTCCAGATCGTTAATGTATTTAGGTGAATAGTTGTGGTCCCAAAGTGACCCCTGCGAAACATCACTAGTCACCGACTGCCATCCTGAAATAGACCCTTTTATCCTCATTTTCTGCCTTCTGCCAGTCAGTCAATCCTCTATCCATGCCAGTACCTTGCCCCTAACACCATGGGCTCTTATCTTATTTAGCAGCTTCCTGTATGGCATCTTGTCAAAGGCTTTCTGGAAATCCAAATAGATCATGTCACCTGGCTCTCCTTTGTCTAACATCCTCGTTACCTCCTCAAAGAATTCAATCAGATTTGCTAGGCATGACCTCCCCTTGACAAATCCATGCTGACTCAGCCCCATTTTACCATTCACTTCCAAGTACTCCGCAATCTCATCCTCAATAATGGACTCCAAAGTATTATCAATGACTGAAGTCAGGATAACCGGCCGATAATTTCCCGTCTTCTGCCTTCCTCCCTTCTTAAGCAGAAGTGTTACCATTTTTCAGTCCTCTGGGACCCTCCCTGACTCCACTGATTCCTGAAAAATCACCACCAATGTCTCCACAATCCCCTCAGCTATCTCCTTCAAAACCCTGGGGTGTAGTCCATCTGGTCTGGGTCACATTAAGGGCATGTCTCACCTAAAAGAGGACACCTCTGACAGTGCAATACTCCCTCCATGCTGCTTGGGCTCACACTCCACCATGTTGATACAATACAACAAAAACAAAGTGGCGTCTCCTGCTTTCCCACTCTATTTCCGTGAGTAAATGGGTCTTCCTCTCATTCTCCATGTAAGATGCTCCAGCAGAATCGAACTGGCCTCAAGGAAATACTCAGCAAAATTGTCTGTGGATATTAACTTCCTACCCACGTGCACAGAGGGCCATGCAAAAACAATTTCTGCTCACCTTAATCCGCACAGAGGTTTGCTCCACATGATGCACATTTTCTTTCTGTTGAGAAGACCCCCTAGCTCTGTTGCAGGAAGCTCTCCTGATGTAATAGCTTCTGAATGGGCAATGAACTGAAAATTTTCATCCTACCCAGCACATTATTTGTGCATAAACAGAAACCAGGTCAACGAAAAGGACTTAAAACATAGAACATAGAACAGTACAGCACAGAACAGGCCCTTCGGCCCTCGATGTTGTGCCGAGCATTGTCCGAAACCAAGATCAAGCTATCCCACTCCTTGTCATTCTGGTGGGCTCCATGTGCCTATCCAATAATCGATTGAAAGTTCCTGAAGTGTCCGACTCCACTATCACAGCAGGCAGTCCATTCCACACCCTAACCACTCTCTGAGTAAAGAACCTACCTCGGATATCCCTCCTATATCTCCCACCCTGAATCTTATAGTTATGCTCCCAGGAAATAGTCTCTGAACGTTCACTCTATCTATCCCCCTCATCATCTTATAAACCTCCATTAAGTCACCTCTCATCCTCCTCCGCTCCAAAGAAAAAAGCCCTAGCTCCCTCAACCTTTCCTCATAAGACCTATCCTGCAAACCATGCAGCATCCTGATAAATCTCCTTTGCACCCCCTCCAATGCTTCCATATCCTTCCTATAATGAGGCGACCAGAACTGCACACAATACTCCAATTGTGGTCTCACCAGGGTCATGTATAGTTGCAGCATAACCCCGTGGCTCTTAAACTCAAGCCCCCTGTTAATAAACGCTAAGACACTATAAGCCTTCTTCAATTCTCTATCCACTTGAGTGGCAACCTTCAGAGATCTGTGGACATGAACCCCAAGATCTCTCTGTTCCTCCACATTCCTCAGAACCCTGCCGTTGACCCTGTAATCCGCATTCAAAAAATTTCTACCAAAATGAATCATCTCGCACTTATCAGGGTTAAACCCCACCCATCTGTCATTTTCCGGCTCAGCTCTGCATCCTATCAATGTCTCTTTGCAGCCTACAATAAGCCCTCCACCTCATCCACTAATCCAATCTTGGTGTCATCAGCAAATTTACTGACCCACCCTTCAGCCCCCTCCTCCAAGTCATTGATAAAAATCACTAATAGCAGAGGACCCAGCACTGATCCCTGTGGTACACCGCTGGTAACTGGTCTCCAGTCTGAAAATTTTCTATCCACCACCACCCTCTGTCTTCTATGTGATCGCCAGTTACTTATCCAATTGGCCAAATTTCCCTCTATCCCACACCTCCTTACTTTCTTCATGAGCCGACCATGGGGAACCTTATCAAACGCCTTACTAAAATCCATGTATACGACATAAACTGCTCTACCTTGATCTACACACTTAGTTACCTCCTCAAAGAATTCAATCAACTTTGTGAGGCAAGACTTACCCTTCACAAATCCGTGTTGACTATCCCGGATTAAGCTGCATCTTTCCAAATGGTCATAAATCCTATCCTTCAGGACCTTTTCCATTAACTTACCGACCACCGAAGTAAGACTAACCGGCCTATAATTACCAGGATCATTCCTATTTCCTTTCTTGAACAGAGGAACAACATTCACCACTCTCCAGACCTCTGGCACTATCCCCGTGGACATTGAGGATCCAAAGATCAAAGCCAAAGGCTCTACAATCTCATCCCTTGCCTCCCAAAGAATCCTTGGATATATCCCATCTGGTCCAGGGGACTTGTCGACTCTCCGGTTTTTCAAAATTGCTAATACATTCTTCCTCAGAGCATCTACCTCCTCCAGCCTACCCGCCTGTATCACACTCTCATCCTCATAAACATGGCCCCTCTCCTTGGTGAACACTGAAGAAAAGTATTCATTCAACGCCTCTCCTATTTCTTCTGACTCCATGCACAAGTTCCCAATACTGTCCTTGACCGGCCCTACCTTCACCCTAGTCATTCTTTTATTTTTCACATAAGAGTAAAAAGCCTTGGGGTTTTCCTTGATCCGACCCACCAAGGACTTCTCATGCCCCCTCCTAGCTCTCCAAAGCCCTTTTTTAGCTCATTCCTTGCTACCTTGTAACCCTCAAGCGACCCAACTGAACCATTTACATTGACTTCCATTTACATAGCATCCTTCAGGACCACAGGGCACCTCAAAGTGCTTCACAGTAAATTAAGTGCTTTTAAAGTGTGATCCCTGTTGTAATGTAGGAGGTGTGGCAGCCAATTTGCACACGGGAGATTCTCACAAACCAGAATATAATAATGATCAGACAGTCTGATTTGTGTGTTGCTGATTGAAGGATAAACATCCTCCAGGACACCAGGAAATAATCCTCACCCGACTTCAAGATTGAGCCTTGGGATTCTTTAGATCCACCTCAGACAGGGCCTCAGTTTAACATCTCATCCGACAGACAGTGCTGCACTCTCTTGGTATTGCACTGAACTGCCAGCCTTGATGTTCGAGCTCAAGGTCTAGAGTGGGACTTGAACCCACAACCTCTGACTCAAAGATGAAAATGTTATTGTGAGTCATGTCTGACACCCAGGCCATGGTTAAAATTGGAGCGCATTCCCATTGATCAATTTATGTGGCTTTCACCTGCTTCAGTTATGCAATTCACACACTCCTGCAAACCACTACAGGTTAGCATTGGATATGGTTGGGATCGGAAAGCAAGAATGTGCATTTATATATTGCTGTTCAGAAACTCAGGACATTCCCAAGTGCTTTACACCAATGAAATTGGTTTTGAAAATGGGCTGGAATTTCCCCACGGCAGCGCCATGGAAATCTCCGTTCACATTGGCGGGACCAGAAGATCCTGCTGGCATGAAGGGCTGGAAAATTCCAGCCATGGTGACGGTTGTAGTTTGAGGGACCTCAGCAGTCCGCTGGAGTACAGGAAGATCCCACAAATAACGATGGAATGGATGACCAATGGAACTGTTTTAAGGTGTTGGATGAGGGACAAATGTTGACCGGGACATTGGGGAAGAGGCGTGCTTGCTTTTAACTCTCCACCGAGGGTTAAAATTGAAACCGAGATGTATTCATCCACTGAGCATTTGCAGAACATTGGGATATACTTGGGAGCATCCTCATAATCACAATTATGCTAATAATTGAGAATATGCTTTCCTTGTCATTACATCTGTTAAAACAAAGTAAAGATTGTAAACGTGTTACACTTTTTTCTGAGTTCAAATGTTGTTGCATTTAGGGAGAAGCTGTTTGAAATTCTCATGGATACTGAGACCCAGCAATATGCATGACTGACCAAAGTCTCTGAGAACATAGAGTGCTCTGCAGTGAGGATTGATTCTTATCTCTGGACTTTGCAAATATTACTGGAAATGGCATTGTGCTGCTGTCCAACCCTGAAGTAAATGAGAATCCCCTGCCAAGGCACAGCCCAGAACAATCTCCAAAACATTATTTCCACTGGTTCAAGGGTCTTGCAGACCAAAGCAATCATCACCACAGACAGCAGGGAGAGGATTCACTGCAAGACCTTGAACTGAAATTGCAATGGCAAACTTGGGAGTTTAACTGAGCACACAGAGCTTAAACCTCAAGATAAAACACAGGCAATTGAGAACATTCATTAGTGTTACTGCAGATGGCTAAGAGAGCATATTAGTTTCTCATGTAACAAAATGAAAGCTGCACAGGATTAACCAGTACATGCTTTGCCCATTGAAGACACTTTACAGAATCCATAGACCTCACACATAATAGAACACTCCAGGTAGCGCTTCATGATGGTATGGACAATTCATTGGAGTATTAATGTGATTCTGGCGAACTATAGATTCATGTCTGAGTGTCCTTGTGTGGTTCAGAATGAATAGAGTGTACACACAGACTGAGTCACTTTCAGTGGCACAAAACTGAGTGCCAGGTAAACAGCGTGTTGTAAGTGATGATTTATGGTAACAGAGCTTGCAATGAGGAGCTTTGACTGCAACTAATTTGCCTTGTAGCCGGCCAGCCGGTTTATGGTGCAACACTTGATTTAGTGATTTAGATCTGGTTTTACAGGATTTAACATTGCAGCAGTTGCAAAACAAACTGTCAATTAGTTTGCTACCCAAGTATCTGGTTACACTGGATAAATGGACTGCGAGAAACACTATTTAACTCGCATTTAAATAGGATGATGGCATTTTTAAATATCTGTTTCTTTTTAAAGGAATGGACAATGAGAGTAATGGAAAACGAGTGACATTTTAAATTGAGAACACTGGCGCTTCAACTGTGGGTTCTGTCTGAGTTCTGATGCAGCCCAGACAATAATGGGAAGAAAATGTAATTATTGCGATGTCTGTAAGCATCTGATATTTAATGAGTTTGGGTGTGGACATAGGCTCAAGGTAAAAATCTACTTTGATGATGCATTAGATTTTGTTACATAGACACCGATAATGTTTGAAAAGAAATTTGAACTTCCAGTTAATAGTTGAATAAATGACACATCAACAATTCATGCTTTAAAACCTTTACTGCAACAAATGACAAAAAGGACTACGTATTGACTAAACACTACTTCCTTCTTTGTAGGCAACTTTTTCTTTAAACTAGAGGGGAACATCCCCCTTTTACATTTATCACACTTCGCTATTGCATGGAATTATAATCTGTATAGCAAACAGTCCAGAGTTGATTTCCTGTATCATACTGACCATCTCCAAGTGCTTTCTTCAGACCATCTCAAAAATGACTTGCTCTGCCCTCTTCCCCATACCTTCTGAAATATATCAGCCTTGTGTCTAGCTAGAAATGCTAATTGGCTATTCTTGACCAGAACTCCTTTTTCATCCTCAAAGTAAATAGACAGTTCACAGCACAACTGTTTATAATCTGATACCTCCATCCGTTTTCTGGAACTTTGGGAAACTCAAGAATCTACTCATTGGAAAAAAAAGACTGCTGCCATTGACTCCAAGTGCAAATACTTGCACCTTTTTCTCAATGAAAGAATTTTCCTTTTATCTCGAACAATCAAACCACCCATCGCACTGGCACAGAATTCAGAACAGGTCACATGACCCCCTTTATTTACCCTTAATTTAAAGCTACAGTCCCAATGTATAATGAACTTACAAACCACCTAACTGTAAAAATGAGCAGCATGTTTTTGGTACATTCACTCCATTCTTGTTTTATGTATAAAATGTACAGTCAGAGACACCACTCACTCAACCAGCCTGGTCTTCTCCAGGTTGGAGAGATGCAATCCACATTCTAAACAGCATTCCATGGTGGGATTTAAAAAAAATATATATATATATTTTTTTAAAGAGTACCCAATTCATTTTTTCCAATTAAGAGGCAATTTAGTGTGGCCAATCCACCTACCCTGCACATCTTTGGGTTGTGGGGGCAAAACCCACTCGAACACAGGGGGAATGTGCAAACTCCACACGGACAGTGACCCAGAGCCGGGATTGAACCTGGGACCTCAGCGCCGTGAGACTGCAGGGCTAACCCACTGCGCCACCATGCTGTCCTCCATGGTGGGATTTTAACAGTGGAATTGTAGAATTAGTTATTCAACTGCCAGCAGTGTCAAATAAGGAAGAATACTAAATGTTGAATAGATTTTCCCAACAATCAATGAATGTCTCAGATTAAAGTCATTCCTCTGCACAGCTGTCAATATGCCTCAAAATGATCAAATGCCTCAACAATTATAAATGATATACAATTACTATAGAGTAGAACTTTCAACTCTTGTTGCCATATTTCAGTTGTGGCTGTGTTAGTTGATGAATTAAAATATTGGGAGTGGATGACATGGCAATGGTACTAGAAAAGAACACTCTGGTAACAAAAAATATGAAGATATTTATTGCTGTATTTTGATGGCAGTAGTGATGGTAGTGTTCATAGTAAAGTTGCCATAGTCCCAGATGACCATAGGCTGCTTTCCCCTTTGAGGTGGAGTTGCCGGCATTGGACTGGGATGGGCAGAGTAAGAAGTCTGACAACACCAGGTTAAAGTCCAACAGTTAGTCAAATCACTAACTTTCGGAGTGCAGCACCTTCCTCAGGTGAACGAAGAGGTAGGTTCCAGAAACACATATACAGACAAAGTCAATGATGCAAGACAATACTTTGAATGCGGCCTGGCCACACTTGGTCGACCTACAGGTTGAGTCAACAGGCCAGCGGCCCTTCGAGCCACCGCCTGTCAGAACGTCTATGCTAACGGCTCATTCCAGGGCAGCACCAGTGGCCTGTGCAGCATCACCCGGTCAGCCACAGTCATGCCAGAGACGGGGCTTTGCCCATTTAGCAAGCTTGCCCCAGGTGCAGGGTATGATAGACTGCACCCACGTGGCCCCGCAGTCTCCATGGCATCATATGGGTGGGGGCAGCACCACGGAGAGTAGGGGCACGGGGAAGACTACTGGAGGTTACTAAACCTGACGCTGCTGTATGTATGGGTATGGCGTCATCATGTATGGGGTTCCCTTGCAGTTTGAGATATAAAATACCCTACTGCAGGTAAGTGAGAGACCACAAGATGGAAGGAAGAAAAATGAAAACCGATCTCCATTTTCTGTATCTCAGTCAATTTTGAGGCTTCTGCTGATGGGGAAAGGAATAAGATCAAGCTGATGCAGGTGTAATAAGGCAAACAATACTGCACATAAAGCCACCCAGCACCAAACAGTGGCAAGGTTGGCTAAAAACCAGGCTTTCTGGTAAAAAGGTAAGGTAGATGAATGGCCACCCGTGGGCACTTAAGAGAAGTTGTAGGAGGATGACCACTACTCGAATAACTAAACGCCAACATTTGGAGGAGAGGTGTGACAATTGGTTCACGTAAGCCCTTAACAAAACAAAAAATAAAAACAGGTATATCAAACCAAGGAGATGCAAAGCTGGCTGTTCAGTGATCAAAGATCAAATCTAACTTTCTTGAAGGCTCACTTCCACATTGTTAATCCAACTGGCTTGATGAATCTTACTGCCTCGGAACTGCACCCAGCTGTGGCAGAACCTCGCTCACCCCCCCTCAAAGTTCGTTTGGCACTTCGAGGGTTAACTGGCTGCACAGCGAGTCAGACCCAAGTTTCTGCTGCAAACATCTGGAGAACAAAGTGCCATCCACCTACTAAACGACTGTGTTAAGTCAGAAACATTGATAAGAAGTGTGAAATCCGAAAGAAATCAAAACACCCCTTTGATTAAACCTCTCGCTTCAGCAAACCGCTGGCCAGCTCCAGTGCTGTGCGTTCTTTAATTACTCAACACTTGGGCAGAATAGAAAGCTGCTTGTGCAATTACCCTGAATAATGGAGCTTTTCTTATTTCTATCCTGCCCCCAATTAGCCAGGCATCAAAGTTGGCCAAACTGGAAGAGAAAATGAGGCCCCTCCCTGTGCCAATCACTTACATTACCAACTGCCAATTAATTATTCGCCCAAATTAGGTTTTTCTTACTGTCAAACTGTTCTCATTCACTGTGCCCCTTGTGAAATCTCCCAATTTGTAACGCTAGCACCACTGTTTACATAGATTTAAAATCTACGTAGTAGCTGGGTGAACGTAGTGACGTAAATTTCCGTGTCTGTGGAGAGAGAGATGGAACAATGATTCAGGTCGATGACCTTTGATCAGGATGATCCACAGGTGCTGTCAGACCTGCTGAGTATTTCCAGCATTGTCCCCATTTATTTCAGATTTCCAGTGTCTGCAGTGAATTGCGGCCTGTTTCAGCAGGGCACATGCTACGTAATATGTGACCAAGCATGGAATGGAGCCACACAATGGAAAGCTGAATCCATCTCAGTTAGATTGAGTGAAAGAAAGAAAGACTTGCATTTATGGCCACACAATGTACCCAACTAGTTGACAGTCAAAAACAGAAAATGCTGGGCAAAGACTTGTCGTCCAGACTCGAAATGTTAGCCCCCTTCTCTCTCCACAGATGCTGTCAGGCCTGTTGTGATTGTTCAGCATTTTGTGTTTTTGTTTCAGATTCCAGCATCTGCTGTAATTTGCTTTTTACTTTACAGTCAATAGTAATTTTAAAGTGTAGTCACTGTTCGAATGTGGGAAACACGGCAGCAGGTTTGGACACTGCAAGCTCCCACAAACAGTAATGTGATAATAACCAGGTAAGTTTATATGTTGATTGAGGGATCAATATTGGCCCAGAGAACAGGAATGAAGCCCCCCGCTTGTCTTCAAAATGGCGCCGTGGGTTCTGATATATCTGATGTGGCCCCGTTTTAACATCTCATCCGAATACAGCATCACTGGCAGAGCTGCACTCCAGCAGTACTCCACTAGACCATAGATTCACTACAGTGCAGAATGAGGTCATTCAGCTCATTGAGTCTTCACCGAACCTTTGAAAGACCACTCTACCTAAACCCAATTCCCCACCCTATTCCTGCAACCCCACCCTAAGGGGCAATTTAGCATGGCCAATCCACCTAACCTGTACACCAGCTTTGATTTTTGTGCTAAAGTCCTTTAGTGGGACTTGGCAGCACAACCTTTTGACTCAGAGATAACAGTGCTCCCAACTCAGCCTCAGCTGACAAACTGCTGTCTCTCGCAGGATGCGGATAGCTGCTGCTATATTCATGTCTCTAGATTGAGGGAGAGTAAAGTTCTCTCAGGTTGCTGCTCCTTCTCATACTCCAGTAATTCCTTATAGAAAGTGCATTGTGTGGGCAGCAGGTTCAATCTCTGACCTGGGCTCACCTCAGTTGATCTTGCGTTAGCCTCAATTGATGGCTGTGGGTACTAACATTGGTGTTGTCACTACGCTAGTGAGGATAACAGAAATCACTGATCAGATTTTATGCTGCAATGTGCGTGTATGTAAACACGAGGCATTATTGTCGGACTTTGTGTGCCTGTTGTGGAGAACTGACCACCGCTAAGTAGGTATCAGAAATGCAGGAAACCCATTGAAATTATGGCATAAAAATATCATGAGCTGCAGTTGCCAAAATTCCCAAATCTTCCTGGAGTGGGCAATACTTCTTGCTGGAGAAAGCTTCATGAAAGGCTATGATGTCCAAAAGGTTGAATGGCCCACCAATACTTTATATGTGGACAAGGAATACTCACTTGGGCTATGTACTGACATTGTGCCTCTCTCCAACTATCCTGTGAGGTTCCAGTCATGGCTCAGTTGTTGGTACGCTTCCCTCTGAGTCGCAAGGTTCTGGACTCAAGTCCCACTCCAGGACTTCATCACAAAAAAAAACTGAGCACTGAAGGAGTACGGTACTGTCAGAGATGCCATCTTTCAGACAGGGTGTTACACTGAGGCCCTGCTTGTTTTACCCCTCAGGTAAAAGATCCCATGCCACTATTTTGAAGAGGAGAAAGGGTGTTATCGCTGGTGTCCTAGCCAATATTTATCCCTCAATCAAAAATACAAATTATTTGGTCATTATCACATGGCTGTTTGTGGAAGCTTGATCTGCACAAATTGGCTAGCACATTCACAACAGCCACTACACGTCAAAGTACTTCATTGGCTGGAAAGTGTTTTGGCACATTGGTGGTTCTGAAAGACACTATAGAAATGTAAGGCCTGTTTCTTTTTTTATAAATTTAGAGTACCCAATTCATTTTTTTCAAATTAAGGGGCAATTTAGCGTGGCCAATCCACCTACCCTGAACATCTTTGGGTTGTGGGGGTGAGACCCACGCAAACACCGGGAGAATGTGCAAACTCCACATGGACAGTGACCCAGAGCCGGGATCGAACCTTGGACGTCAGCGCCATGAGGCAGCAGTGCTAACCATTGTGCCACCGTGCTGCCCAGGCCTGTTTCTTTTAACCTCAGCTGAGTTGGCACTCTCAATAAAGGAGCGAGGATTATAGGAAAGAGATGAAGGAGCTGCATCCATCAGTTAAAAAGAAACTCCTGGAGAAACATTTTAAAGGCGGGGCTAGCTGTGCAGAACATTAACTTGCCACTTTTCCGAGACTAACTAATTTCTGTTTTTGTTGTACCCGCTCATCAGCTCCGAAGTGTAAATAAATTCACTAATGCTCCCAGCACTTTTTGTAAACTACAGGTAGAACCGACAACAGACCTGACCATAGCTACTCGGAAAACCTTCGGCTGCTCTCCCACTTTGTACTTTGCTGCTGCTTTTACGCTATCATCTGCTCCTTCTCGAATTACACAGGAACTTGTTACAAAAGGCTCCTGAAGCTCAAAGTACACTTCAAGTTATTAACAGGAAGTCATCTGCCCCACAAATCCTGGACTGTTGATAGGTTTTCAAAAACATTTCAACACATTCCAGTATTTTCATCCTTCCTTTCAAAGGTACTTTCATAACATAAAACAACATCTCTCATCTCTAATTACAGGGGGTTTGTGGATCGCAGATATCGAAGAAGGTATACTTGAGCCATGGTCTGTCAGTGAGCTTTTTCACACTTGTGTTGACATATAGCACTGCCAAGATCGTTTCGTCCATAACCCAGATGCAAAGTGATGTCTGAAAAAAGACTCTGCACAGGATCAGAAGACACTGACTGCGATTTAAGAGAAAGGTTTCTAAGTGTGGTAGCGAGCAGGAACTGCCGTGAGCTTCCCAACAGTCGACCTGGAGAGGCCGTCACTGGTATTAAATGTTAATTGGTCCACTTAACGAGGTCCCACTGGTTTCATGCCGCAAATGACTGTCCCACTGGCTGATTCGCCAGGACCTCCCCCGCCAGCCCCCCGCTAATGAAGAGGAGCAGCAATTAAACCGATCCCACACAGCATACCACCAAGCAGACAGGCCTCAAAGTTTGGGAATGCCGTCCTGGCCTGTCTACTGGGTGCGGTGGAGGTGTTGTTCCTCTGAGGGGCTCAGCGGGTCAGCCACAGGACCCTGCCCCCACCACTGACAACCACGTGCCTGTCCCTGCCCCCGCCCAGCACCATGCTGCATCCAACCTCACCCGTGCCCGGCAGTGGTGCTTATCCATGTCCCCCCCATGTAGCCGCCTCCCCCGCCACGCATCACACAATGCCCTCTCTGTGACTCAGGAGAAGCTGGCCCATAACAGATGGTAGAGGGCCCAGACAGGCGATGGGGTGCCTGGCCAGACATCAGAGGCCTCACACACTATGAGGAACTGGCCCTGGAGATTGCGGGGGTTGCCAGGGACAGATCGGTCACTGACATAGAGATTGGCTTGCGCCACAGAGGTGACTAACTACCACCCCCACCCAGAGGACCAGTCACATGTGTGTTATATATGCCAGGATGTTGATCCTTCCCCTCCACTGACCATATCCCCACTCTCCCACAGTATCGCCATCCAATGGAGCTGGCTCATCCGTGGTGGTCCCCTCCATGCCTCCCAAGAGAACACCATGGAAGAGATCTCTAACGATACCACCATAATAGTCACGGCACAGCCATCATCTCCACCATCCGCCACCGCAGAGACACACACCTCGTGGATGAAATTAGTGGACAGGCTTCTGGGGCACTTTCTGGTGAGCACCACACAGTTGCTGACACACATCAGGTGGAGGCAGGAACGTCCAGGCGAGCCATCAGTCAGAGTCTGCTGGATCCCAGGACCCAGCTGGGTCGCAGACAGATGCTGAGCCTCTGGACCAGGTTTACCCAGAGCTGATGCAGTCGATAGGGTGGAGCCGAGAGATTCAAGGGGGATGTCAGCGACACTCCAGCAGGTCCACAGCCGATTGGAGGTTGAGGGTGCAGGAGGTAGTGCCGGCAATGTTTGGTACCAAGGCCAACACTGCTAGGGTGGCGACCGCAGTGGAGAGCCTGGAGCACAATGTCAGCACCATGAGTGGAGGTGTCCAAGACATTGCCCAGTCAGTGACAGCCATGGCTGAGGGCCACGGCAACATGTCCCAGTCGCTGGGGAACATGTCTGAGTCTTAGCTGGACCTGGCCGGGGTGCTGCGGAGCATGCCCAATCCCACGTGGGCATCACTGAGGCGCTCCAGAGCATGTCCCGATTGCTAATGACCATTTCGCAGCCGCAGGTGGACATTGGCGAGGCACTGCAGAGCCTGGCCCGAGCACAGGGAGGCACACTGTTGGCGTCAATACCATGGTGCAGACATTGGGAACCCACCAGGGCTGGCAGAGCCAGATTATACAGGGACATTTGGATCTCAGTCCAGCTACCCCTCTGTCCCAAGGTGACCTCCAGTTTCCAAGGTCACAGACCGGGAAGAGGGAGCGCTGGGGACTGAACTCTCCCTAAAGGGTGGCGATGGTAGCCACCAGCACCCCCGAGCCCCCCCCCCCCCCCCCCCGACAACCGCATGTCTCGGAGTCACCATCCTGTACAAGGTGGCACGGCAGGGCATGTTCCCCCAAAAGGCACTCGCCAGGGGCATCGAAGGCCACGCGTCGCAGGAAGTAGCATGCTGCCTCCATTGCTGATGTGGATGATGGGTAAACACCTAGTCGTCAGGGCAGAGCACGAAGTGCTAAGCAGAGAAAGGATCACTGAGAGGGCACTGTCGTGGTGAAGGGGGTGGGACGGGTGGAAGTGAGGCGAGGGGCAGTTGGGGTCACTACTGTACAACAATAAAACACATTGCACACGAGACATGTGAAGCCTCTGGCACATTATTCTGCAATGCTGGCTGACATCCAACCCCTTTCCCAGCGCCCCCCCAGGCATGATGGTCCTGGATCTGCACCCCTCTGCGTCCCTCCTTTCCAAGGCATACCATGTGCAGGTGATGGGTGTGAGCACACACCTGGCAGACAGACAGGAGTCAGACTATGGCACTGGTGCTCAGCTCACAGTGAATCATAGAACTTACAGTGCAAAAGGCCATTCGATCCATCGAGTCTGCACCGGCCCTTGGAAAGAGCTCCCTACTTAAGCCCACGCCTTCACCCTGTGCCCGTAACCCACCTAATCTTTTTTGGACACTAAGGGGCAATTTACCATGGCTAATCCACCTAACCTGCATACCTTTGGACTGTTGGAGGAAACCGGAGCACCCGGAGGAAACCCACGGAGACACGGGGATAAAGTGCAAACTCCACACAGACAGTAACCCAAGGCCGGAATTGAACCCAGGTCTCTGGAGCTGTGAAGCAGCAGTGCTAACGACTGTGCTATATACATAACCATGCTATATCAGCCTCATGCCGTCGACATGGACCCGCTGACAGTGGCCCATCACCATGGAATGATGTACTACAGGCCCTCAGAGGGTGGAACTTGACAATTGCGGCGGTGGTGGGGGTGGGGGACTGGACGGGAAGGTGTGGCTGGCCAGGTGGGGGATGCGGAAATAGGTGTGGCGGGACAGTGGATGGGAAGGGCGGGGTGGGATGACAGCCATATCCTATATGAGGCAGGTGAAGATGGAGTCCTCCCTGGCCCTCTGGGCATGCTGGACCCTCGTTGCCACTGCCTGTCCTCCATCCTCCGGCTGGTCCTCCAGTACCTTCTGACCTAGTGCCTCCTCATCCTCCACCTTGGAGATGGCTGCATGACGCTCCTCCTCCAGCATGTCGCCCCACTACTGCGCTAGATTGTGGAGGGCACAGCAGACCACCACAAAGCAGGCAACCCTCCAGGAGGTGTACTGCAGAGCAACACCGGTGGAGTCCAATGCACCGCTCAATGACAGCCCGGGTGGCCACATGGGCCTCGTTATATTGGGTCTCCGCATCGGTCACCGGCCTCTGTCCTGGCGTTATTAGCCTGGTCCTATTCCCCAAGATCCAATTGGTCACCCTAGGATGTCCCTCGAAGATGCCGGGGATCTCCGAGTGACCCAGGATGTAACAGTCATGCACACTCCATGGGAAGCATGCACAGACGTGCATGATCATTATTTTATCTAACAAACAATTTTAATGATGTCTTTTTGGCATTACAAACAACAGTATAAAAATAATGTACAAAAAACAGTAATAGTGCAAACACCGATACCCATCCCTCCAAGGCCCGCCTATTTAACCCCCTATTCTACGCTACCCTAGCCCCCACCCCCCGCTGACGATTAATTATCCGCGAAGAAGTCGATGAATGATTGCCACCTCCGGGCGAACCCCAACACTGACCCTCTCAAGGCGAACTTAATATTCTCCAAGCTGAGAAAGCTCGCCATGTTGGTTAACCAGGCCTCCGACTTCGGAGGCTTTGGGTCCCTCCAAGCTAGTAATATCCGTCTCCGGGCAGGAAGCCCAGAAAATCATGTCCACATGTTTTGGGCATGACCGAAGCTGAGGGGGTTTTGGCAGGGTTTTGCTAAGGCAATGTCCACGGTGCTAAAAACACGGGTGGTGTTGAGTCCAGAGGTAGCGATCTTTGGAGTGTCACAAGATCCAGGTGTTCAGGGGACGAAAGTGGCCGACGTCTTGGCCTTTGCCTCCCTCGTAGCCCGGAGACGAATCTTGTTAATGTGGAGGGACTCGAAGCCCCCGAGTGTAGAGACCTGGGTTAGTGACATGGCTGGGTTTCTCAGTCTCGAGAAGATAAAGTTCGCCTTAAGAGGGTCAATGGTCGGGTTCACCCGGAGGTGGCAGCCGTTTGTCGACGTTCTCGGGAAAAATGAAAATGTCCGCAGATGCAGTATTCCGGGGGTGTAGGGGTGTTGGGTTGTTGTTGTATGGTTGAGGTGCGTGAAGATTGGGTTGGGGGGGGGGAAGGAAATGTTTATTTTACCATGTTGATGTCATTGTTTATGTTACTGTTCTAAAAAAAAAATTTCAAATACCTCAAAAAAATATTATTTTTTTAAAATCCTCTAAATAAAAAATTCGCTTTAGCCACTTATTCATTCATTGCTGAATGTGGGACCTCGCTATATGCAAAATGGTTCCCACAACCACTGTAAAACAATGATATCTATTAGAAAGGTGTTACTACAGAGAGGAAGGCAGGCAGGAGGTTGGGTCTTCCGAAACTGATGTATTATTACTGGGTGGCGAATGTGAAGAAGGTACGGAGCTGGGTCAGAGGGGTTAACTCCCAATGGGTCAGAATGGAGGAGAGTTTGGGTAGGGGGCCGGGTTTGAAGGCGCTAGCGACAGTGCCGCCCCCGACGGCCCCGGGAAGATACTCAGGGAGTCCGGTAGTAATACTGTAGCTTCGTTGAGAATTTGGAGGCAGTTTCGACAGCACTTCGGATTGGGGGCAGGGTCAAGAGAAATGCCGATTCGGGGGAACCATAGATTTGAGCCAGGGAAGTGGGATGGAAATTTTCGGAGATGGAGTGAGAAAGGAATTAGAACACTAAAAGATTTATTTCTTGGGGGTCGTTTTGCGGGATTGATGGAGGTGGGAGCGAAGTATGGGGTAGAGCAGGGGGAAATATTTAGATACATGCAGGTTCGAGACTTTGCCAGAAATGGGATACAGAGCTTCCCAGTAGAGCCGGCTTCCACATTGCTGGAGGAGGAGCTGACGACAGGGGGACTGGAGAAGAAGGTAGTATTGGCGGTTTACGAGGCTATTTATGAGGAGGAGAAGGTGCCACGAGAAGGGATTAAGGCAAAGTGGGATGAAGAGTTGGGGAGGGTATGGAGGAGGGGTTCTGGTGTGAGGTGCTCCAGAAGGTGAGCGCCTCCACCTCGTGTGAGAGGTTGGGGCTTATACAGCTGAAGGTGGTGTATAGAGCGCACCTTACAAGGGCGAGGATGAGCCGGCTCTTTGAGAGGGTAGAAGATGTGGGTGAACTTTGCTGGCGAGGCCCCGCAAACCACTTTCATATGTTTTGATCCTGTCCAAAGATGGAGGATTACTGGAAGGAGGTGAATAGGGTAATCTCTAAGTAGTGCAAATGAAACTGGACTCGGGCACTTGGGAGGCCATATTTGGGGTGTCGGACCAGCCGGGGCTGGAAATGGGCGCGGAGGCAGATGTCATAGCCTTTAACTTGTTGGCCCGAAGGCGGATCTTGTTATGGTGGTGATCAACCTCTCCACCCTATGTCCTGGCGTGGCGGATGGACCTGCTGGAATTCTTAATACTTGAAAAGGTCAAATTTGAACTGAGGGGAAGGATGGAGGGGTTCTACAATTCCTGGGCGTTATTCAGCATGCACTTTCAAGAATTGGATCACATAGAACATTAGGGGGATTGGTGGCTGGGAGGGTTGGGGGGAGGGGGACTGAGTGTATTAATGGTGACTATGGGTGACTCCTGATTCCTTTTTGTCATTTGTTTATGTTAACATGCGGGCCCATGTCTGGGGTTTGGTCGGAGGATGGGATTGTTGTTGTTGATATGGGGATTGACATTACATTGACATAAACATTGTTTACTGTTGGTGTAAATTTGGTAGAAAATGTGAAAAAGGAGGAGAATAAAAAATATTTTAAAAAAAAAATGATATCTGCACTTCAAAAAAAAAAGTTTTTAAAATAAATTTAAAGTACCTAATTACTTTTTCTTCCAATTAAGGGGAAATTTAGCGGGGCCAATTCACCTACCCTGCACATCTTTGGGTTGTGGGGGTGAAACCCACGCAGACACGGGGAGAATGTGCAAATTCCACACGGACAGTAACCCAGGGCCGGGATTCGAACACGGGTCCTCAGCACCATAGGCAGCAATGCTAACCACTGTGCCACCTCAAAAAAAATAGTTCACTGGGCATAAAAGGCACTATATAAATGCAAGTTCTTCCCGTCGTGGGGCAGAAAGGCCAGGAGGAATATTAAAACATCACAAAGTCACATGTCCAATCTTAAGTAACAACCGGTCAATTGGTTTTTGTGCCCCTGTATTGGGGATACACCGTTGTCCAAGAACTCCACCCTGTAGGGAGTGTGCAAATACGTTTCTGGGATAGGACTTGATTGGATTCGACACTGCTGGCTACTACAGATGAAGAGTCATTACTCCCAAAGTTCACGCAAAAGGATGAGGTACCAAAGGGTTGCGCCACAGAAATAAATCAGTACCTTTGGCAGAAATGAGAGGGATGAAAAGCTAAGATTTGGAAACTGCTGAGAAAAACACAGACAATGTACTTGTGGGCCAGAAGCGATCAGTGCTTTTTACATTCAATCTCAGCACAAGACGGAAAAGGATTGCACCCTTAATTAACCTGGAGTTGGGGGTGGGAGAGGGCTTTGATCCTGCATTAGGATACAGCAAGAATGTTTTCCATCAATGATTTTCGCACACATTTCTTCAATCATTCCCTCATACCTGTGTAATGTTTTGTCAACAGTCGCGGTGAAATGATTAAAGTAATGCCTTGCTGTCAGGTTCCACGGTTCATCTTAAACAGGGTTGATGTCCTTAATCAACAATGAAAAGCAACACTCTTAAAGGCAAAAGTTGTTACTTAATTACTCTTTTTGTATTGCTGATTTTTTCACTCGACCAGACAGCAGAGCAGTTCCTTTGTGAGATTACCTTTAATTTACAGCTTACTGCCACAAAGCAGCCCTTTGCAGACTGTGGCAAGGAACAGATCAGATGTAAAATGGTCTGCTGCACCCTTGAACAGAGATAGTAAATCAGCCACAGATCACCATTCAAGCACGGAGGTACTGTTTGTATTGTCAGAACAGTAACAGCTGGATGGAATTATGAAGAACAGCAGGATACTAATTTGAGGTAAAACTACTGCTAGAGCATGCCTCCAATTGGCAGTCAAGTTTTCTATATTCCATGTTAATTCCATAATTTGGCTCAATCCAACAGTTAATTGTTCATTGTCACATGCTATATCACTTCAAGTCAGGAATGTTTGTAAAAGCTATGGAATAAAAGTCTGTGATATGCCGCTTAAAAAATCTCTCCTCCTCTCAATCGTGTTGACAACTCTGACTGGATATGTGCCTGGAGGTCTCATCACATGACCTTCTCCCGCTAACTACCCCACCCCCATACTTTTCCCCCATTGACCAAACAGCTTTTTCCTTTCCAAAGCCAACACTTTTGTCACTAATAAACAAAAGCGCCTTAAGTGTTTTGTCACTTCTAAACAATTAAGGATACAAACATACGCAGGAGCATCTGCTTCTGAACTGGGCTTCTATGAAAAACCGGAAGTGTAATTTATTCCTTTCCTTCCAAAAAAAGGATAAATCTGGGACTTTGTTTATGACACACTGTACTGGTAGTTTAAAAAAAAATATAGTACTTTTTAACTAAAATGTTCTTTTTACAAAAGTATAAACTTTAGACACAGACATCACAGCATCAAAATATTTTTACTCAACGCCACTATTATTTTCTCCTGGGTTGCTTTCAGCAGTGTCCTGCAGGTTAATTTTCAATTCCTGTAGACTCGGGGATAAATCCTGGCTATTGCATGGTCAACGCCATCCCAGACACTCAACAGGGAACGCCAGGGCCTCTATGGTGCTGAGCCATACAGAAAGGAAAAGATTTAAATTTTGGAGTACCCAATTCTTTTTTTCCCAATTAAGGGGAAATTTAGCGTGGCCAATTCACCTACCCTGCACATCTTTGGGTTTTGGGGGTGAGACCCAAGCAGACACGGGGAAAATGTGCAAACTCCACACAGACAGTGACCCGGGGCCAGGATTAAACCGGGTCCTCAGCGCCATGAGGCAACAGTGCTAACCACTATGCCACCGTGCCGCCATGTAAAGAAAGGATTTTAATCATGTAGATATGATTAAACAGGATGGTCTTCACCTGAACCAGAGGGGTACCAATATCCTGGGAGGGAGATTTGCTAGTGCTCTTCGGGGGGGTTTAAACTAATTCAGCAGGGGGATGGGAACCTAAATTGTAGACCCAGTGTACAGGATGTTGAGAGTAGTGAGGTCAGGGATAGGGTTAAAAGTTCGAAAGAGGGCACCGGCAAGCAGGACGCTGGTTTGAAGTGTGTCTACTTCAACGCCAGGAGCATCCGGAATAAGGTGGGTGAGCTTGCAGCATGGGTTGGTACCTGGGATCTCGATGTTGTGGCGATTTCGGAGACATGGGTAGAGCAGGGACAGGAATGGTTGTTGCAGGTTCCAGGATTTAGATGTTTCTGTAAGAACAGAGAAGATGGTAAAAGAGGGGGGGGTGTGGCATTGTTAATCAAGGAAAGTATTACGGCGGTAGAAAGGACGCTTGAGGACTCGTCTACTGAGGCAGTATGGGCCGAGGTTAGGAACAGTAGAGGAGAGGTCACCCTGTTGGGAGTTGTCTATAGACCTCCGAATAGTCCCAGAGATGTAGAGGAAAGGATTGGAAAGATGATTCTTGACAGGAGCGAGAGTAACAGGGTAGTTGTTATGGGGGACTTTAACTTTCCAAATATTGACTGGAAATACTATAGTTCGAGTACTATAGATGGGTCAGTTTTTGTGCAGTGTGTGCAGGAGGGTTTTCTGACACAGTATGTAGACAGGCCAACAAGGGGCGAGGCCACATTGGATTTGGTACTGGGTAATGAACCCGGCCAGGTGTTAGATTTAGATGTAGGTGAGCACTTTGGTGATAGTGATCACAACTCGGTTATGTTTACTTTAGCAATGGGCAGGGATAGGTATATACCGCAAGGCAAGAATTATAGCTGGGGGAAAGGCAATTATGATGCTATTCGGCAAGATTTAGGAGGTATAGGATGGGGAAGGAAACTGCAGGGGATGAGTACAATCGAAATGTGGAGCTTTTTCAAGGAACAGCTACTGCGTGTCCTTGATAAGTATGTACCTGTCAGGCAGGGAGGAAGTTGTCGAGCAAGGGAGCCGTGGTTTACTAAGGAAGTTGAAGCACTTGTCAAGAGGAAGAAGAAGGCTTATGTTAGGATGAGACATGAAGGCTCAGTTAGGGCACTTAAGAGTTACAAGTTAGCCAGGAAGGACCTAAAGGGAGAGTTAAGAAGAGCGAGGAGAGGACACGAAAAGTCGTTGGCGGATAGGATCAAGGAAAACCCTAAGGCTTTCTATAGGTATATCAGGAACAAAAGAATGACTCGTGTAAGATTAGGGCCAATCAAGGATAGTAGTGGAAAGTTGTGTGTGGAATCAGAGGAGATAGGGGAAGCATTAAATGGATATTTTTCGTCAGTGTTTACACTGGAGAAAGACAATGTTGTCGAGGAGAACACTCAGGTTCAGTCGACCAGGCTAGATGGAATTGAGGTTCAAAAGGAGGTGTTAGCAATTTTAGAAAATGTCAAAATAGACAAGTCCCCTGGGCCAGATGGGATTTATCCTAGGATTCTCTGGGAAGCCAGGGAGGAGATTGCTGAGCCTTTGTCCTTGATCTTTATGTTGTCTTTGTCGACAGGAATAGTGCCGGAAGACTGGAGGATAGCAAATGTTGTCCCCTTGTTCAAGAAGGGGAGTAGAGACAACCCTGGTAATTATAGACCTGTGAGCCTTACTTCGGTTGTGGGTAAAATGTTGGAAAAGGTTATAAGAGATAGGGTTTATAATCATCTTGAAAAGAACAAGTTGATTAGCGATACTCAACACGGTTTTGTGAAGGGTAGGTCATGTCTCACAAACCTTATTGAGTTTTTTGAGAAGGTGACCAAACAGGTGGATCAGGGTAAAGCTGTTGATGTGGTGTATATGGATTTCAGTAAGGCGTTTGATAAGGTTCCCCACGGTAGGCTATTGCAGAAAATAAGGAAGTATGGAATTGAAGGTGATTTAGCGGTTTGGATCAGTAATTGGCTAGCTGAAAGAAGACAGAGGGTGGTGGTTGATGGCAAATGTTCATCCTGGAGTTCAGTTACTAGTGGTGTACCGCAAGGATCTGTTTTGGGGCCACTGCTGTTTGTAATTTTTATAAATGACCTGGAAGAGGGTGTAGAAGGATGGGTTAGTAAATTTGCAGATGACACGAAGGTCGGTGGAGTTGTGGATAGTGCTGAAGGATGTTATAGGATACAGAGGGACATAGATAAGCTGCAGAGCTGGGCTGAGAGGTGGCAGATGGAGTTTAATGCGGAAAAGTGTGAGGTGGTTCACTTTGGAAGGAGTAACAGGAATGCAGAGTACTGGGCTAATGGCAAGATTCTTGGTAGTGTAGATGAACAGAGAGATCTCGGCATCCAGGTACATAAATCCCTGAAAGTTGCCACCCAGGTTAATAGGGCTGTTAAGAAGGCATATGGTGTGCTAGCCTTTATAAGCAGGGGGATTGAGTTTCGGAACCACAAGGTCATGCTGCAGCTGTACATAACTCTGGTGCGGCCACACCTGGAGTACTGCGTGCAGTTCTGGTCACCACATTATAGGAAGGATGTGGAAGCTTTGGAAAGGGTTCAGAGGAGATTTACTAGGATGTTGCCTGGTATGGAGGGAAGGTCTTACGAGGAAAGGCTCAGGGAATTGAGGTTGTTTTCGTTAGAGAGGAGAAGGCTGAGAGGTGACTTAATAGAGACATATAAGATAGTCAGAGGGTTAGATAGGGTGGACAGTGAGAGTCTTTTTCCTCGGATGGTGATGACCAACACGAGGGGACATAGCTTTAAATTGAGGGGTGAGAGATATAGGACAGATGTCAGAGGCAGTTTCTTTACTCAGAGAGTAGTAGGGGTGTGGAACGCCCTGCCTGCAATAGTAGTAGACTCGCCAACTTTAAGGGTATTTAAGTGGTCACTGGATAGACATATGGATGAAAATGGAATAGTGTAGGTCAGATAGGCTTCAGATGGTTTCACAGGTCGGCGCAACATCGAGGGCCGAAGGGCCCGTACTGCGCTGTAGTGTTCTATGTTCTATGTTCTATATGTGCGATTCTCATGTCAGGTCCACTTCAACTATGAATAACACCCAGAAGGAGGTCTGTGTTATTTTCATTCAAGATCTGGGAAAACAGCATCTGTTAAATCCAACTCCCCGATCTCCGCAGCAGACTTGTGGACTCGATGTTCTTGGTCCCCGACGGTGAAAATTAGTTAAGAGAGCTGGATTGAATGATGTGAACACTAAGAATCGGCTCAAGGATATCAGCTTCCCAGAATCAATATTAAAATAATCCCAATGTCAAATCAGCTCAATGCCAACTTCAATTTATAAAGCAAGTTTTAATGTAAAAAAATGTTCCAAGGTGTTCGACAAAGATGTACACAAACGACAGAAGGAAACATTGGCTAGGGCAGCTCATGTGTACCTTGTTTTCCCTTACCCTTCAGCTCGACAAAGTTCACCCCTGCAAGTTTCTGGCAGTTCAAGCTGGTAATGATTGCAAGGGTAATGAGGCATCAGGGACTTGGGTAAATGACAGGGCCAATAGTTTACCCCTTTAATCAATCAAATTTAACGATTTGAGAAAAATAGAAGGTACTGGCAGAGATAGGAAATAACTTGTATTAGAGACTGATCGAATGCAGAAAAAGTAATGAAGAGAGAAAGATTGATCAAAGTAGAAGAAAGATAAGAAAGTGACAGAAAAAAAATGGAAAGCAAATTTACATTGTTAATTTAAAAAATCTCTGACATCCTGCAGGAGTGAAACGCCATAATTAGGATTTCTGAGTCAGAATTGCAGAAATATAAATTTTGTTTAGAAAAAGATACTTTTGCTCTTAAGTAGCACCCTTAACTTTCGACAGTGAGTTTAATTGGTAAATGTAGCAGTTTTACAAAACTCAAGGAGGTTTGAGGGCAAACTGCACTTTTGCAAGGCTAATGGAGGAGATAGGAAGGGCTAGGTACAGCTGCCAAAGGATTTAAAGTTGAGGATGAGAATTTTAAGTTGGAGGAGCTGTGTGGTCCAGGATCTAGTTACCAAGGACAGCAGTGAGGTGAGAGCTGAAGTCTGGTTCTCAATGAGCTGCGCGCAGCTGGCAGAGAGAGGAGAATGGAAATCTGGACAGGAAGGCATTGGAAGCCTGAGCTGACCAAGGTATAAATGAGGATTTCAGTCGATGGGCTAAGTTATGGGTGGAGAAGGGAATGAAGTAAGCAGAAAGAGAGTTTTTTTTTCCAATAAAAGGAGCATGGGATTGAAAGCTCATTTTAGGGTTGAATCGGATGTGGATGTTGTTAAGAGCCTGGTCCAACCTGAGACAAGAGCTGGAGAGGAGGAGGAGGAGGAGGGGGGGGGAGGAGGAGGAGGAGGGGGGGGGGGGGAAGACGGAGGGGGGGAGAAGAGGGGTGGGGGGGAGAAGAGGGGGGGGGGAAGAGGGAGGGGGGAAGGGGGGGAAGAGGGAGGAAGAGGGGGGAAAAGAGGGGGGGGAAAGAGGGGGGAAAGGGGGGGGGAAGGTGGGGGGGGGAAAGGTGGGGGGGAAGAGGTGGGGGGGAAGAGGTGGGGGGGAAGAGGTGGGGGGAAGAGGTGGGGGGAAGAGGTGGGGGGGAAGAGGTGGGGGGGGAAGAGGTGGGGGGGAAGAGGTGGGGGGGGAAGAGGGGGGGGAAGAGGGGGGGGAAAGAGGGGGGGGAAAGAGGGGGGGGGGCGGAATTGGTCGCAACGGTACAGAATCTGTGGTGAAGATGTTTGGTCTTGTCAATGTTCAAATGGTAGAAATTGCAACCCATCCAAGATTGGATATGGACAAATACTCAGAGCACAGGCAGTGGCAGGATCAAGTGAGGTCGTGGCGAGATAGAGCTGAGTTCTATCTCCAAGAAACCCCCTCCTCCCCCCCCATCTTCAAATAATGTTGCACAGAGTAGCAAGTGAATGAGGGACTTGAACAAGGATTTACTGCTGTAAATGCTTTGATATAATCTAATGGTTAAGACTTGAATCAAGTGAGGGTAGATCTATTAAACTGGACAATGGAGAAGAAACATTGGGGGAGTAAGATATGCCTGGCCACTATAAAGGCTGCAGATGATAAAAGTCATCCTTTGAAAATAGAGTTGTACCTAACTGCAGCAATGCTGGCTGAATAACTCCTGTGTGAAGTGCTGGTGGTTACAGCTCTGTCACGAAGGTGTAAAAAGCCACATTTATGGGCCACCATTAGTTTGCCCGAGGTGATCCTTCCTATGAGCTATTGAGGTCACGATGGTGACGGTGCTCACACAAGGTGCTGGGTAGGAAATACCAAGGCATGGATCTGAAGACAGTAAAGCAACAATATCTTCCCGAGTTGGGATGGTGCGTGACTAAATAGGGAACTTGGTGGTGGTGATACCTCTTTGACCAATCTGTTGATTACCTGTCCTGATAACTCCCACTTGCCTCAGTGTCAAATTTTATTTGATAACACTCCTGTGAAGTGATTTGGGACATTTTACAACATTAGAGGTGCTAAATAAATGCAAATTGTTGTTGTTCGCGATGTGCCACTTTTTTACACTCTTTCGATACTTGTTTTCCCTCTCTCCCTGCAATATGTGGCATTGTTCCCTGTCTGATGGGGAGAGTGGACAATCTGTTCCCTCTGGCCTTTGGCTATGTAACCAGTTGCAGGGAGGTGTGGGGAGATTGTCTTGTCCTCCTCTGCCTCTCCTCCAAAAAGAGCCTTTCCTCCACGTACCCTGAACAACTCAACAAACCGCCACAGTGAATCTGTGTCCTGATGAAAGAGTAGTACAGCAACCGAGGACCTGAAGCCAGCACTAGCAAAACAGCAAGAGGCGTATCAGTAGAATGGATAATGTTAGTTATTCTGCAATGATTAATACCTCAATGCTCTATCTTACATGACCCCAGAGATAAAAGCAGGCATTTATTTTTGTATTGTGATTTATGAGGAGATAACTGCGACCTTCTGAAATGTAGATCCTATCATGTCATTGTTTCTGTTAGTATCTCTGGCTCACAATCACTGACATCCTAATTGCTTCGCACTCATTAGAAAATCTTCGCCTCGACATTCACTGCAGAAAGCTGCCAATTGACGTCTTCAATCATTCCAGCAGAATAATAGGCAAAAGACAGAAATAGATTGTGTGCGTTAACAAAAACAATTTGAGTACAAATAAGGTGGCCTGGCTGGCTCTGTACTATTAGTATTCACAGAACACCATTGCCATGCATAACCCAAAGTCATTGGTAACCTGGTAACCATAACAACTTTCAAATGTAATTTTCAATGAGTTGCTTGATCCCGATCAAACGATAATTACAGCCTCGATTCCAAAGATATATTTTGATCATTAAAGCTTTTCCAATGGTTAGATCTGAAGGAGCAGAAAACAATGATTAAAACTTCTTCCCGAGCACTAAAAGCTATTATTTCATCTCCAATGTTAGGCAGCTACTGCAGAATAACACAGCACTTGGTGGGAAAGGGTATATATTACTTGAAGCACAGGTCTTAGGACCATTTGATTGTCTTTCATCCTCTTCTCTTCTGGGGGTGATTCTGAGATATGAGGCATGATTCAGCGACCCCGTTGAACCGGCAGGGATCCGGGTGCAATGGTTGAATCTCACGCAAGCCCCAAATCAGGCTTTATGTCGGGCCGACCGCAAGTCACCCGACTAGCTCCATCCGGCGTGATGGGTGAGATTTGTAAGCCTGAAGACTTGTTTGAATATCCGGACCAGTACTGGTCCTCACAAACGCAGACCAGGCGTAATTGAACCTGGGTTCAGTACTGGTCTTCACAAACGCAGACCAGGCGTAATTGAACCTGGGTTTAGTACTGGTCCTCACAAACGCGGACCAGGCGTAATTGAACCTGGGTTTAGTACTGGTCTTCACAAACGCAGACCAGGCGTAATTGAACCTGGGTTCAGTACTGGTCTTCACAAACGCAGACCAGGCGTAATTGAACCTGGGTTTAGTACTGGTCTTCACAAACGCGGACCAGGCATAATTGAACCTGGGTTTAGTACTGGTCTTCACAAACGCAGACCAGGCGTAATTGAACCTGGGTTTAGTACTGGTGTTCACAAATGCGGAACAGGTGTAACTGCACCTGGGGGGAGGGGGGGGGTTGCTCTCCCAAGCTATTGGAGGTCCTTCGGGTGGTCGGGACAGGGTAGAATGGCACTCTGGCACTCACCATGACACCTTGACACTGCCAGCCTGGCACTGCCAGGATGTCTGGGTGGCACTGCCAGGGATCGGGCCGGGGGGGGGGGGGCCTTGCCAAGTAGAGCGGAGGGGAGGGTGGGGGTCAATAAAGCAGAGAGAGTCGTGAGGAGGAGGGAGGGAGAAAGATAGAAAGATTGGTACTGCTGTGCAAAATGGCGCCCCGATCTGCGAGAAGCCTTTCCTGCTGTCGAACTTCAGTTCTGTCCATGGTATTACAAGCAACGGTTTGACATTAAATAAATAAAGTTGGAATCATTCTCCTTGGCCTCAGCTCCACACGGAGACAGCTCCCACCTTCTCCACCCAGAATAGTTTCTGAGCCCAGATTGAGACTCGCTGTTGGGACAGTCAAATGTCCAGTCGTCATTCATTGTCCAAGACACAGGTAATCAGCATGGTAGCACTGCTTCACATCGACAGGGTCCTTGGTTCGATTCCCAGCTTGGGTCACTGTCTGTGTGGGGTCTGCACGTTCTCCCTGTGTCTGCGTGGGTTTCCTCCGGGTGCTCCAGTTTCCTCCCACAAGTCCCGAAAGACGTGCTTTTTAAGTGAACTGGACATTCTGAATTCTCCCTCTATGTATCCGAACAGGCGCAGAATGTGGCAACTAGGGCCTTTTCACAGTAACTTAATTGCAGTGTTAATATAAGCCTACTTGTTGTAATAAAGATTATTATTATTGTAATGGCTGCTTGGGGCAACATAAGTAGTGGAGAAATACCGACAGCTTTTTTATAAAATAAATTTAGAATGCCCAATTCATTTTTTCCAATTAAGGGGCAATTTAGTGTGGCCAATCTACCTACCCTGCATATCTTTGGGTTGTGGGGGCGAAACCCATCCAAACACAGGGAGAATGTGTAAACTCCACGCGGATAGTGACCCAGAGCCGGGATCGAACCTGGGACCTCAGCACCGTGAGACAGCAGTGCTAACCACTGCGCCACCATGCTGTTCATAACCAGCATCTTTAAACACTACTCAGCAGCCTTGGGAAGGAGGGCTAAAGAGGCAGTTGGAAGGATAAATGGATGGCCACAGTACTGCACACGTGGGTGAAACATATCATATGCTTTGAGTAGGATTCAATTCTGGCTATTTGTAAAACAAGATTGGAAAATCAGCTGTGATCTGTCCCAAAACATACCGATCTAACAATTTCATTCCTCTGTAGATCAGACAAAATGGTGAATGGCAACAAAACCATAAATGAGTTGATGATAAAAAGCTTTCAAGTGAATGTCCAATCAATAATATCAGAGAACTGCCAATCACACACAGCTGTGTTAATGAGCTCACTGTTTTGATCCAATGTTACGTGAACATTTGGCGGCTGCTTTTTCTGCTTGCCAAAGCCTGGATGTTAGTCAATCACATTTGTACTCATCTCACTGTTGTTACAACACCTGAAAAACATTCACTGCGACCTGACAAATTTCACACTGGAGATACGCTAGGCAGAAGTGGAAAATATTACAACTTGTATTTATATAGTAGCTTCCACAACCCCTGGGTGTGCCAAAGCACTTGACAGCCACAAAGATACTTAGGAAAGGTAGTCATTGTAGTAATGAAGGATATGGTGACCATTTTGTCCCACGGCTGCAATCAAATAAATGCTCAGATTGAGGGCTAAATATTGGTCAGATTGGGTGGGACTTTGGGTTAACGTTTCATCTCAAAGATGGCACCTCCGGCAGTGCAGCACTCTTTCAGCATACCACTGGAAGATCAACCTTAATTATTTGCTCAGGTCTCAGGAGCGATGCTTGAATCCAAAACTAGGAGTCATCTTGTTGGCTCCTCGCAGCTAGTTGCTGCTTCCGAGACTTTGTTTTGTCAGAAGTTGGGACGGGGAAAATAACTTCAACGTGGTTGCCTGGAGAAATCTGCAACTGAGCCCCCATTCTCCTGTTTATTGAACGTGCCTAATTTTTGTTCAAATGATTTCACCGTAAAGAGTGCATGTTCTACGACAGGTGGGCAGTCCGCACCACCAGATAACGCCCAGGAAGCCAAGTTGAAAATTAACCCCTGGGGTGGCATGGTGTTGTAGTGGTTATCACCGCTGCCTATGGCGTTGAGGACCCAGGTTCGATCCTAGCCCCAGGTCACTGTCTATGTGGAGTTTGCACATTCTCCTCCTGTCTGCGTGGGTTTTACCCCCACAACCCAAAGATGTGCAGGTTAGGTGGACTGACCACCTAATTGGGTTCTCTATATTTATTTTAAAAAACAAAAATTACCCCCAGAAAATGTTTCAACATGACACAAGACCTGTGCTGGCACCAGTCATCGTGGCAGGTCGAGTACAACTGGCTGCAAACCAAAGATGGAACTGTTGGGCTCACTTAAGAACAATTTGCGACCATCATTGTGAGATCTGAGTTTCCTAACACTGGCAATGGCAGCAAACTAAAAGTAACAGCAGGGTATCTTGAACAAATGCTACAAGCGTCTGAGCCCACAATTTATCATTGCCAGTTCTACTTGGCATGCTCTGAGTTTGTTTTAAGACTGTTGTTGCTAATGGTTAATACAAATGATTACAAAGTCATGAGTTCAGTGTAATGGGGGTTTGTGGGTGCATATAAAGATGCAGCACACTTATACTTGCTAATTCCCTTTCTGTCAGGTCTGGAACATGTTCAGACTTGGCATGCAGACAGCTCAAACTGAGCCAATCTATTCCTGTCTCACTTTCAGCTGTGCAGTTTTTTAAAAAAAAGTCAGAGCATTCAATGTTGTTGGAGATTTAAAGAATCTCGAAAATGCTGAGGGTTCAAAGCGATTGGTGACACGACACATCCCAATACATCCATCAACTGGTCAACTTCCATAAACATTCACTCCCTCCACCACCAACGCACACTAGCAGCCATGTGTACCTTCTAAAAGATGAACTGCAGGAACTCACCAAGGCTCCTTCAACAGCACATTCCAAACCCGCGACCTCTACAATCTAGATTGGGACAAGGGCAGCAGATATGTGGAATCACCACCTCCTGGAAGTTCCTTTCCAAGTCATTCACTAACCTGACTTGGAAATATAACACTGTTCCTTCACTGTCATTGGGTCAAAATCCTGGGACTCCCACCCTATTAGCACTGTGGGTGTACCTGTCTTATATAATTGCATGTGTGCCATCTCTTCAAAAGAGATATCCAAGGGCGGCACAGAGGCACAATGGTTAGCACTGCTGTCTCACAGTGCCAGGGACCCGGGTTCGATCCCAACTTCGGGCAACTGCGTGAAGTTTGCACATTCTTCCCCTGTCTGCGTCGGTTTCCTCCAGGTGCTCAGGTTTCCTCCCACAGTCCAAAGATGTGCAGGTTAGGTGGATTGGATGTGCTAAATTGTCCCTAGGTGGGGTTACAAAGATAGAGTGGGGGATTGGACCTAGGTTAGGGTGCTCTTTCAGAGGGTCAGTGCTGAATCAATGGGCCGAATGGTCTTCTTCTGCACTGCAGCGATGCTATGATTCTATACTCCCACTTCTTCCCCATACCACTCCATTTTCCTCTTCAGGTACAGATCCATTTTTAAAAAACTTAACGATAGAATCTGCCCCTTTCATGGAGTGCATTTTAGATTTTTTTTTTATATAGAAATTTAGTGTACCCAATTCATTTTTTTTCCAGTTAAGGGGGCAATTTAGCGTGGCCAATCCACCTACCCTGCACATCATTTGGGTTGTGGGGCGAAACCCACGCAAACACGGGCAGAATTGCATTCCAGAGTTTACTAACTCTGAGGAAGCTGACGGTAATCGAACAAAAAATAACTGTTTACAAAGTTTAGCTCAAGGCAGCATATCACTCCCACTCAATGTAGTCTTTGCTGTGAGAACTAACCACACCAGGCCCTGCTTTGGGCCCGCTTTTATCTTAGTTCATAACAAACCTCTGCCCCCAATCTGGGAAGCTCGTACTCCATGCGTCTCACACAGAAATCAATGATATTCTCCCCCGGTACTCATGGGTGTTATGACACAGATGTCAACCAATTGTGACAAAATGGTGGGCAGACTGTGTTGATGTTGATATTGTACCTGGTTCTTCCATCATTGCTTGGAGAGCTGAGTGATGCACCAATCGCCAATGTACCAAATTCTATAAACCAATTTATTTGGAATAGTGATGAACGAGTGAACAAGGCCAATACCTCATGATTTCCTCTCTCAGAATTCATTAGAGTGAGAGATTGTGTGTGTGAGAGAGAGAGAGAGAGAGAGAGAGAGAGAGAGAGAGAGAGAGAGAGAGAGAGAGGAGGAAAGATAGAAAGATGAGTGAGATTGACTGCAGGCAGTAAGTACATATATAATTCTGTAATAGCCCATAAACCAACAAGTGCTAATTCCTTATACATACGAATTTCTATCTTTCCTCCTCTCTCTTTCTCTCTCGCTCACACATTCTCTCACTCTAATGAATTTGAAATTTGAATTTATCCTTCATTATGATTTGTCTGTAATTTATTTGTATTCATCAGTTTAATTACAGCCACTCTATTGGAAAATGGATAGCCTTGAGTAGATCAATGTCAACACTGGGTCTTTTTACTGTCCTAAAGAGGGACGTCTCTCCAAAATTCAGTCATTATCTCTGTAGACAACATCATGACATTACCACAAGCAAAAATAGTGAAGATATGTTTTCTGATAGAAATTTTGTAACAGAGTTTCCTGACCCTGAGAGAATTGTGTCTCTTGCTTCTCATTTCAGAACTTTTAGATCACTATCCAACTTGCAGAACAATCTGCCAACAAAATAAATGACTCAAAACTGCCACAAAAGTTTCAAGAGGATGCAAAAATTTGTAATCATTCAAAATGACAAACTGACATTCTGATGGACGTACAAACACAGAAAAATGTTCAGGGCTCTTTCCCTGGAGGGGCTGCCTGGATCCTGAAATCTTCAGTTTTATTCTAATCAGTTTACTTGCTGTGGTATGCTGCATTGTTCTTTCAATGATGTGTTTTATTCCCAATCTATAATACATTAAGCTTATTACCTATATTGCATCCTCCTTATTTGGATGTCCCCTTTCTGAGAGTCATGCCTGCAGCTGCACACCTCTGCCACTAGATGGGGGTTTCACAAGCTCTCTGAAGTGCACTCCTTGCCCAGATCTACAGCATCACAGTGCACTCCGAGGGGAATTCGCTTTGCCTTAAATTTCCACGAGCAAGACCATGGGAACTCATCAGCCTTGCTTCGAAGTGAAACACTGGTGAGTTGGTTGTGGCTGAGTGGTACTTGCCCTGGATGAGTCAGAAGATTGAGGGTTCAAGTCTCACTGCAGGGACTCAATGCAAGCTCATGCTGCACTGCAGTAGATGGCCAGTAGATGCCACAGAGTGGTTGCAGACGAGCTGCGAGTGGATGTGTGAGGATGGTGCACGGCAGACAGGTCTGAGTGTGGCATATCTCCTGGTAAGGATAGCTACAAGCAGCAGTTCCACCATAATACCGAAGGAATGCTGCATTGTCAAAGTTCAGATGTTAAGCTATCTGTCTTCTCAGGTGGGTGTGGGGAAAAAGTACCACAGCACCATTTAAAACAACCATTGTGCAGGGACAGGGTTGCTCCTGGTGTCCCAGCCAACATTCATCCCCTCTACCAGCATCAGAGATTATCTGGTCATTTTTACACTGCTGCTCGGGGGATATTGACTAAAAAATGATTTGGGAAGTCACAAAACGGATGACACCAATTCAAGTCCTTCTTAGTGTTTCACCAGAAGTAAAATGAGTGAGTCGCAGCACAACCTCATTCCAGATTCAGCAAACAGGTGCACTCTCCCTTCCAGCACCTCTTCGCTTGTCTCTCCACACGTGCTTTCACAAAGTCTTTGAATTTCCTGGGGCTACAAGCTGAAATAATTACTGACATGAATCAGTGATTTCCTGATCCTTATCTAGCCCGTGAAACCCTGACAGTTCGTTATGCTTCCTATTCATACTGCAGGCCTGGGTATCAGAGTGGCCGGAAAAATAATGATGTTCCTGGTCTACAATTACAACAGAGAAAATCAAATCTGCTTGAAGATGCAGAGCCAAAGTGAACCTGTTTTATTCCATTGTCACACATTGTATGAGGATACAAGCCGGGCTCAATTATGCATTGAAACCCAAGTTGCATTTACAATCATCCTTCTTTGTACAAAATAATATCAATTGCTTTGCAACGTTCATTTGTCGAGCTGAACTTCACATAAAATGTGTGAAAAGAAATCAATGGCTACATCCACCTGAAGCGCAGGCTTAGAAGAGGTTCCTACATACATCAGTTGTCAAGCAGGGGGAGAGCATGCAGATCACGTCCCTTTTGTCCATCGTTCCTGAAAGATCATTTGGATCAAACAGCAAGCTGCTTAGAGGAGGAGGACAGGTTTCAGCTGCCCTTTCCGATCTTGGCTGCACTAACACTTAATTAACACTGTGTCTCCAGCAATAGTGAGAACTCTTCTACAGCAAAATAAAAGGCAGAAGATTAGACAGCTTCAAGATGTACTGTTATTTTACATCTCTCTCACTCATCCCCAAAAAGTACTGAGAAAGTCCCTTTGGGAAGAGGAACTTGGAGAGAATGGTAGTAATCTTCCAAAATTCGCTAGATTCCGATAAGGTCCTAGTGGATTGGAAAACTGAAAAAGTGTAACACCTATATTCAAGAAAGAAGTGAGACAGAAAGCAGGAAACTATAGTCAGTTAGTCTAACATCTGCTATTGGGAAATCAACATCATCCAGGCCAAAACAGCTAACCCAAAAATATTCAATCCCTCCACCACCGACGATCAGTGGTAGCCACGTGTACCATCTACACGATGCACTGCAGGGACTGACCAAGGTTCCTTAGGCAGGACTTTCAAAACCCACGACCACTACCGTCTAGAAGGACAAGAGCGGCAGATACTTGGGAATCCCACCATCTGGAGGTTCTCCTCCAAGTCACTCAACATCCTGACTTGGAAATATATCGCCGTTCCTTCACTGTCACTGGGTCAAAATTTTGGAACTGCCTCCCTAATAGCACAGTGGGTGTATCTACACCTCAAGGACTGCAGCGATTCAAGAAGGCTGCTCACCACCATCTTCTCAAGGGCAACTAGGGATGGGCAATAGAAATGCTGGTCTAGCCAGCGATGCCCGCATCCTGTGAAATGAATTTTTAAAAATTCCTGACATGTCTACACATCTCAGTCCATTGCTGATCGCCACCTTCTTGGCCTACCTGCAGTATCAGCAGTGGCCACCGTTATTGCTTGCTCTGAGGGTGTGCAATGCTGCCAGTCTCTAATTGACTGGCACCTTAATGAGGCAGGACTTCCTCTTGGAGACAGATGGAACTCCCATCTCAAACTAATAAAAGGGTAATTGCCGAAGAATCGAAGGGGAGATGCTGGCTAAGCAAAGGTGGGCTCGCCCATCGACGTACACACTGGAGTGTAGGGAACTCACACTCAGTTTTTAATTCAGCCCGTAGTGTTGGGAGTGAAATATTAATATGGATAGAGGATTGGCGAGGTAACACGAGTTGGGATTAATGGATCATTTTCAGGTTGGCAAACCATAACTAGTGGAGTGACACAGTGATCAGTACTGGGGCCTCAACTATTTACAATCTATAGCAATGGCTTTGGTGAAGAGACTGACTGTATTTGAGGCAAATTTGCACATTGTACAAAGATAGGTAGAAAAAACGGTTGTGGAGGGTACAAAGAGTCTCCAAAAAGATTTTGATAAAGTCAGTGGGCAAATATATGGCAGGTATAATATAAATGTAGGAAAATGTGAAGTTGTGAGGAAAAATATAAAAACAGACTGTTGTTAAATGGATAGGGATTGCAGAAAGCTATGGGACAGAGGGATCTGGGTGTCCTTTTGCATGAATTACAGAAGTTAGCATTCGGGTACAGCAAGTAAAAAAGAAGGCAACTGAATTGCCAGCCTTTCTTGCAAGGGAGATGGACTGTAAAAGTAGGTGAGTCTTGTTACAGCTGTACAGAGCAATGATAAGACTGCACCTGGAGTACTGTGCACAGTTTTGGTCTTCTTCAGGAGGGACATATTTGCATGAGAAGCAGTTCAGGGAAGGTTTACTGGGCTGATTCCTGGGATGAAGGGGTTGTCTAATGAGGAAAGGTTGAGCAGCTTCATTGGAGTTTCGAAGAATGAGAGATAATCTTATTGAAACGTGTAAGATTCTGAGGGGCTTGACAGAGTAGATGCTGAGAGGAGGTTTCCTCTCATGAGGGTATCTAGAACTAGGAGACAGTTTAAAAATGAGGGTTCACCCATTTAAGATGCAGATGAGGATGAATTTCAGCTCTCAGAAGGCTGGTAGTCTTTGGAATTCCTTATCACAGAGATCAGTGACGACTGGGTCATTGAATATATTAAAGGCTGAGTTAAGATAGATGTTTGAGTGACAAGGGAGTTAAGGGTTGTGGGGGCAGTCCGGAAAGTGGTGTTAAGGCCACAGTTAGATTTTCTGTGATCTTATTAAATGGTGGGGCAGGCTCGGTGGGCCAAACACCTACTCTGAATTCTTATGGTCCTATTTTTGAGCTGCTCATCCCTGATGCTGGAAGATTGGTGAAGAGTAATGGGCAGGATTCTCCGGTCCTCCAGCTGTCTCGGTAGTGTGCCATTCGCTGGCAGCGGGAATCCTATTCCCGTTGCTTGTCAATAGGATTTCCCATAGAAGCCACCTCATGCTGCCAGGAAACTGGAGGTCGAGGATACGCTGCCAGCAGAAACGGAGAATCCAAACAGCCAGAGAATTCAAGCCAATATCCTTCACTGGAATACTGTTCCAGTCTTAACTCATGTGGCTTCACCTTGATAGGTGAAGGAGTGTTGCTTTGTGAAATCTTTCTGGAGTTATTCTAGTGGAAGGATTGGGCTCAAACCCCAGGGCCTATCCTGTTAGGTGGCGTGCATTTCACAGCTTTCATCACATATTTCTCGAGCTCAACAAATATGTGTGGCTCAGTAACAGCACTCTCACCTCTGTGTCAGAAGGCTGTGGGTTCAAGTTCCACTCCAGAGGTTTCTGAGAGAGTGCTATGCTGCTGGAGGTGCTGTCTTTCCGATGAGATTTTAAACTGAGGCCTTGTCTATCCTTTCAAGCAGAGGTGGCAGAACAGGGAAAGCCTGCTATCATATGTATAAAATAAGCAAACAAGTAACGTCTGTACCCTTGGCCTTGTCTATTACAATCACAATTTGTCTTTAACATGGAAAAACATTGCACCAGAGATATAATCAGATGGAAATGAATGTTGAACCAAAGGAAGAGACTTCAGGAGGAGGGACCAAGAGTGGGATTCTCCGGTCTCCCAGTTGTGTGTTACTCAGTGACTCGCCATTCAATGGTCGCGGGATTCTCTCTTCCCGCCGATTATCGATGGGATTTCTCATTGGAGCCACCCCACATTGCCGGGAAACCCACGGATGGAGGTGCACTGGCAGTTTGAAAAGAGAATCCTAATGACTGAAGAACTCCAGCCCAAATCTTTGGTGAAAGAGCTGGGTTTTAAGGAGGCCTTAAAAAGGAGGTAGAGAAGATTAGGGAGGGAATTCCAAAGCAAGGTACTGCTGTAGGCACAATTGTGAATGGCTCGTACCAGCCTACTGACAAGGCAAATAAATCACCGTCAGGCAAAAGGTACCTAATTCTGGAACAGTGCATGACAAAAATAACTGTTCCAAGGTTACCTGTTATTTTCAGAATTGAGAGGCAGCACTGGGGTCTCTTTGGACCCAATCTTCTACCGAGTGGGCCAGCTTCCGATGGTCAACAACACTTTGATGCAGAAGGTGGGCTGGGCTGATACAAGCAAGAAAAGAGAAGGACTCAAAAAAAAAATGTAAGCATACCAACTCAATGCACTGACACTAGTCTTGCCAACTCAGCTGGGGCGTACTCCTGGAGGCATCTGCTCAAAACCTTGTCCGCAAACTGGCCCACATTCCTGCCAAAGGCCCATGCTCCAGGCACACTACCTCACCACAACTGAAAAGAAAACACTGTCCATCACTCAACTGGATTCAGCTTGACTGCTAGTGAAACAGCCTTTAGTTTCCTCTCTTACCAGCATTTGTATAATCAGTTGATGAAAATGCTAAAAGAAAATAGAAAATAAACACACTGTTTTGTGTTTTGCCCTTACAATATTTCTCCCACGATCCCTTGTAGCAAAGATGTCCCAGAGATGAATCTTCACGTCCAAGAGACTCCAGGGCAATTCGGGAGTGGGCGGGGGCTAGCAACCTTAACCGACACCCTCACTTGAGGTTGCACAACTACTATACCCTCCGCAAATGTACAATTGCACCAACCTACTCCTGTAATCAATGACTACTCCTGGAAATGCTGTATACAAATGTGTTCGACTGGTACACCATGGGGTAACTAGCTTTTAAGGAAAAGCCAAACTAGCCAAGACTCCCACGACTGATCCCCTGTCCATCAATCAGTGCCGGATGACAGTATCCATTCAGCTTGAGTGAGGAGAGGAGAGGTCTTCGCTATGCTGCATCCTAAATAATCTGGCAATGCCTGCTGTCAAGTTTCACCTTTGAATAAAGGAGAAATTGTCACAAAGGTCTCTCAGTTCATCTGGGACTCTAAACCACTAAGGAATTAACTCTTTCGAAGGAACGGGAAAACAGAACACTGACAATATGGGGATTTTTAAAAAAAACTAACAGAACAATAACTGTGTAACTCTGATGTGGGGAGTCAGCAATAGGGTCTTGCTAACATTTTAAGATAAATCTGTCACCCCAGCAACCTCCCCCAATACATAATCTCAAAGATGCCAGTGGAACACCCAGCTTATTGGCAATGTTACAGCTTTAGCTGCTTCTGGCTAGTTCCAATACTGCCTGCGCCTAAAAGCCTTTCCATCTTCCAAACTGGTCTTTGATTATAAACAATCATTTTTAGCATGCAAGGGCAGCACGGTGGCTCAGTAGGTTAGCACTGCAGTCTCACGACGCTGAGGTCCCAGGTTCAATCCCGGCTCTGGGTCACTGTCCGTGTGGAGTTTGCACATTCTCCCCGTGTTTGCGTGGGTTTCGCCCCCACAACCCAAAGATGTGCAGGCTAGGTGGATTGAACACGCTAAATTGCCCCTTAATTAGAAAAAAAACAATTAATTGGGTACTCTAAATTTTAAAAAAAAATTTTTTAGCATGCAAGCCAGAAATTCCTTATGACACATAACTCTTATAAATGCAGACAAACATCAAACAGACCTATCACAAACAAACAGCTGTTAAAATGCCACCACAGGACGTGATGAGCATTTTTCAAATATAACCAAAACAAAGCTGCTTTTAGCCCTGCAAGACTATCATTAGGATTTTGTCAATCATTCTAAGGTTGTTACGACACCCTGGGTAAGTGTGTGGTCAATTCCAGCCCCACTCATCCCAGAGTCACAGCACAAGTGAATTAACCAATACGTCTGATAAATATAGCCAAAATCTTTGGCTCTTGGCTGACCAATAACTAGTCACTAAGTTTGTACGTCTAAACACAATTACTGTTTATTTCTAACAAGAACTATAATGAAATATGCAGCATGATGTAGTTCGTTAACTATTAACTAATGCCTAACTCCCAATGTAATTTGCCTCCCACCTTCTACACACACACACACACACACACACACACACACACACATGCAAACGAGAGACAAACGCAGAAGGGTGGAGAGGGGTTAAAAAAAAAGCGTAAGTGAAAGGGAAAAGTGTCTTTGCTACAGATGATGTTTCTTAGCATGCTTTCTTCACAGTAAACTTGCAGATTAAAGTCTTTGCTTTGCAGCTTGTACTGGTCTTCCCGATAGTTTAAAAATACCGTACTCACAACTTTCCTGGAGAGGCAGTCTTTCTCATCAAACCTTGGTTTCAGTTCATGGCTTGTCTTCAGGTCTCTGTAGTTCCAAGAATCGAAAATCCACAGGCTTTCTGAAGAGAGGGACTGCCCCCAAAGCAGCCTTCTGGTGAGTGTTAGCAGCAGTTTTCTGGGCAGAGTTAGCAATGGCTTTCTGGAATTAGCTAGGCCTTTTCACCGTGCTCCTCAAATCAAAACTGAAACCTTCTTAGGTCTCTGAACCATATAAGTGGGATAAGATCCAATCACCACCTGTTACTGGGTAAAGTACAGTCTTTTGCGACAATTCATTGGCCACCAGCTAAATCAATCAAACCAAGACCCAGCCCATCTCTGTCATGGTGCCGGCCAGTCTATAACTCCAGTTCAACCAGCACGGGCTTCTGTTTTCCTCTGCTTGAATTAAAGAATTGTGGCTCAAAGACACATGTATATTAATCAACCATGGATCAAAAATGTAATGACAAAAATGTCTGGGCAGCACAAGTGGGATAGCATTGTGGCTTCACAGCGCCAGGGTCCCAGGTTCGATTCCTCACTAGGTCACTGTCTGTGTGGAGTCTGCACATTCTCCCCGTGTCTGCGTGTGTTTCCTCCGGGTGCTCCGGTTTCCTCCCATAGTCTCCAAAGACGTGCTGGTTGGGTGGATTGGCCATGCTAAATTGCCTTTAGTGACCAAAAAAGGTTAGGAAGCGTTATTGGGTTACGGGGATAGGGTGGAAATGAGGGCTTAAGTGGGTCGGTGCAGATTCGATGTGCCGAATGGTCTCGTTCTGCACTGTATGTTCTATGTTCTAAAAGAAAAGAAAGCGGAAACAAGGGAATAAAGAGGAAGGACCCTTACAAGATGGTTCCAAGATTGCCACAAATTGAATAATGATATCCAGGGGCTATTCTGATCAGTTTTGGGGAGATGGTGACATAGTGATGATGTCACAGGACTGCTAAGCCTGGGCTAAAGGTTCAAATTCCACTCCATGTGGTGGAATTTAAATTCAATTAATAAAATCTGGAATATATAGTTATTGATGATAATAAAACCCATTTGGTTCTCCAATGCCCATTTAGGGAAGGAAATCTGTCTTCCTTACCTGGTTTGGCCTAGATCCATAGTAACATGGTTGACTCTGAAATGGCCTAGCAAACCATTCAGTTCAAGGATATTTAAGGATGCTCAGAAAATGCTGGCCTTGCCAATGATGCTTACATCCTATGAAGATTAATAATTTTAAAAACCCATCTCGATAAGAAAATATTGGGTGATTTAAAAAAAACAAAACAATTGTCTCAGTTCCAAAAACATTGGAGATGGATTAAAGGGCCGCTTGAATAAAATTGTCCCATCGGGTATTGGCGAGTCATTTTGCATCTCAATTGACCTTGGCAAGATGTGCTGTGAGGACGGAAAAGTTGCTAGACCAATGGTGCGAAATGGGAGGTCATGTGATGAAATTTCCAGAAATTCACCCAGAAGTCACCAACTCTAAATACCTTGGACGCGATTCTCCGATCGTGGGACAGAGTGTCCGCGCCGTCGTGAACGCCGTCGCGTTTCACGACGCCGCGAAACGGGCGTGGGCAGTACCAATTCTGGCCCCCACAGGGGCGCTGGAGCGGTTCACGCTGCTCCAGCCTTACTTCCTGGCGCTCATGGGGCAGCGCCAACCTACACATGCGCAGCGGTGACACGCCAACCCGCGCAGTGGCCTTACTGAACGCTCCTGCCCCAACTCAACATGGCTCGGGGGTTCTGGGGCCGGACGCGCAACAAAGTAGGCTCGGGGGGGACAGGCCGATCGGTGGGCCCCGATTGCGGCCCAGACCCCAACAGAGGCCACCCCCACAGGCTGCCACCTGACCCTTTGCACAGAGTTCCCGCCGGCAGCGACCAGGTATGAACAGCGCCGGTGGGACTCTGCTCTTTCTGCGCGGCCGCTCGGCCCATCTGGGCCGGAGAATCGGCGGCCCCGCCGCGTACAGCGGCCTGCGACCGGTGCCATGCCAAACGCGCCAGCGCAAACGGTGCTGATTCTCCGTACCTCAGAGAATCGCGCGTCACCATCGGGGCGCGTGGCGCAGTTGCGCCGATTCTCCGGCCCGACGCGGGGCTCGGAGAATCGCGCCCCTTGGCTCCAGAAATTTGATTTGGACTTAGCAAAAGCTCTGAGCATCTCCACTCACTACTGTTGGCCCTTGACTAGGATGTCATCAGAAAATATGAGAATGTGATTATTCTGATCATTGAGTGGCTGGAGGTACTGTACCGGTTATAATCGCAAGCTCTAAAGAACCAGTGAGATCCCAGATTTGATTCTTGCTGATCTCAGCTTGATTTATCATTGGCCTTGGTGTTCTGGGTCATGGAAGAAAGAATCAGCCAGCTTCCCACTACTGTCACCTAGTGCCACCAACTGGAAAGCATAACCCGATGGTCCATACAGGTTAGTTATGAAGCACCACTTGAACATCGTGCCGATACCTCAGAATGGTAAGGCCTCCAATTTGGGCAGGCAGTGAGCTGTGGGACATCAGCCCAAACATTTGTCAATAACCTTTTCACACTGAATTTCCAGGTTGCATCTGGGATGTCATATATCTTGTCTGAGATCTGTAGTAGCAACATCAAGGGGCAAACAACTTGCACAAAAAGCTTCTATTGCACAAAATAAGCTATTAACCATTTATGCGACCATTGAGATATTTTTCAGGCTATTCCTGCCAGCAGGATCTTCTGGTCCACGCCGACTGTGAACCCCCAGCATGGGATTCCCGGCAGCGGGGGGTGGATTCAATGGGAAATCCCACTGACAGCAGCAGGACCAGAAGATCCCACCACTGACCAACAGTGGGCTGCCCCCATCCCTCTGAGAAACATGCCACAGGTGGGTGGCGGCGTCCCCCCATTGTCCCCCTCCATCCCATGTGAATGGCTAAATTCACTGATCCAGCAGTGGAGGAAGTAGGTGCGGGGAGTCTTCTCTATGGAGAAACATCGTCTTCAGTTCTATGGCTGAGGGATTTTAGTTATATGGATAGATTGCAGAAGCTGGAGCGGTTCTCCTTTGAGAAGAGCAGGTTGTGAGGAAATTTGGTAGAGGTCTTCAAAAACACAAAGGGTCCAGACAGGGCTGAGAGAAACTGTTCACATTGGCGGGAGGATCAAGAACCAAAGGTCACTGATTTAAGGTGATTGGCCAAAGAATCAAAGGCGACCTGAGGAAAAACCTCTTTACATCAGGCATGATTATTGTCTAGAATACACAGAGTGCAGTAGAGACAAATTCAATACTGACTTTCTAAAGGAAACTGGATGAACACCTGAAAGAAAAGGAAACTTAATGTTATGGAGAAAGGGTGTGGGAGTGGGGCGAACTGATGTGTCCTTACAGCGAGCTGACACATGCTCCAAAAGACATCCTTCTGTATTGAACGTATTCTAGGATCCTATAAAACGGGTATTGGACAATGAAGTAGTTGGGCATACATTCATTCCTTGGTACTAAATATTTCTCCCATATGACTTCAGAATGTTCGTCGCCCAGTAACAGAGGCCCAACAACCCACTTTTACAGATGTTCAATGATCGGAAACAGGTGTGTTTTCGAAGCTGTGGCCACTCCGTGTTCAAAGGGTAAATGCTTCCATGCATAAAACTAACTAATATTCTGTAATGTAGTGCACTGCAGCCTTACACATCACTTAAACATTGACATCCAGCACAGTGCGGTGCTGTCTGCAGAGAAGCCATTTCAGGAAACTTAATAAATGCGGCATTAATTTCACTTGAAACCACAATGGCTACAATATATTAAGAAAAATGAAAAAAATAAAGCTACCTGCCTATCTGAATAAGCAAAAAGGATTGAGAGAACCAAGGGGATTACTTTATGCTGCTGCAAGGAGAGCCAGGATTATGGTATTCAATTTGAGCACTGCCCCTTTAAAAACCTGGCCTTTGAAGTTCACCTGCATGTTGCCTGAATTCAAACCAGCTGTCTGCCTCCATCAGCTATTCCCCCCATACACACAGCTGTCTTTGCTTTGGTAGCTGGTCCACAGTGACCCTGGAGGTTTTTGTACAACCTGACTCGGTCAAAACCACTCGGAATCATATTCTCTCCTGCTAATAAATTATCTCCTACCCAGGGGTTAGTGGTCTCTGTTTAAATGGCTTCATTGCTACTTTCTGTAAGCAACTGATGTTAAGGCCAAGAGATATCGTATTTCTAATTAACTGTAGGTTAGGTTAACTTTATAAATAAATACAGCACACATGCCAATTACCTTACCACAGACTTCAGATCAACTGGATTTATAGACAAGAGAAAGGAATGATTGAAATGAAGAAAATGCATTTATATAGCACCGTCCACAACCACAGGCCACCTCCCAATGCACTTTTTAAGTGTAGTCACTGTTGTACTATAGAAGGGCAGCACCGTGGCACAGTGGTTAGCACTGTCACCTCACGGCGCTGAGGTCCCAGGTACGATCCCAGCCCTGGGTCGCTGTCCTTGTGGAATTTGCACATTCGCCCTGTGTTTGCGTTGGTTTCACCCCCACAACCCAAAGATGTGCAGGGTAGGTGGATTGGCCACACTAAATTGGCCCTTAATTGGAAAAAATGAATTGGGCACTCTTAAATTTATTTTAAAAACTGTTGCACTATAGAAAATAACTCAATCAATTTGTGCAGAGAAAGCTCCCACAAACAGCAATATGGTCATGACTAGAGGATCATTTTTCAAAATATTGATTGCGGAAGAAATACTGGCCAGGACACTGGGCAAAGTCCCTGGGCTGGATTCTCCAAAAATGGGGCTATGTCCCCACACCAGCGTAAAAATGCTGGCTTTTCACTCTGGACTTTCGTTAAGACTTCCGGTCGGGAGTCCGCGCATGCACATGGCGGCCTGGTGCGGCCGCGCCATGCGCATGGTGGACTCGCACCACAGACGTCATCAAAAATGATTGATCACACCAGTCCGCAACCGCCACCCGAAGTTCCCGGCGGCCAATATGTGTTTAGAACTATGCCGTTACTCGGCCAGTTTTGCCCAGAGAATCGCGGAGGGGGCCTCTGTCAATGGAGCCCTACCCGCGCCACGTAGATCGCGTGTGAGCTACTCCCAAGCGATTCTCCAGTCCGATTTCCGGGGAAACGGCCATTCTCCGCCCCCGCGTCGAACGCAGTTTCGACACGGAGAATCTAGCCTCCTGTTTTTTTCTAACTGGATCTTTATGTTCACCTGAGAGGGTAGATAGGGGTCTTGGTTTCATGTTTCATTCAAAAGATGGCACCTCTGGCAGCACCTCCCTCAGTGCTGCATTGGGAGTGTCAGCCTAGATTGTGTACTAGTGACGCCTTGAACCCACAATTGTTTGAATCAGAGGAGCCATGGCTGACACCAGCTTTACCACATGTGACATCAACACCTGGATTTGCAATAATAAACCAGACAAGAGCTGACTCAATGTTACCTGGGTGACTGCAAGAGAACTGCACTTTCTATTAACCAAAATTCTGATGTATCCAAGCAGAGTTATAGCACATATGGCTCTTTTAGTGTCTTCAGTTAATAAGCTATGCTGAATGGATCAACAAGGACCTAGGTTCAGTTTTTGGCCTGAGCATAGATAACGGAGATCAGTTGGGTTGGCAGGAGTGGGTAATCTAGCCTCAGCTGGATTAGAGAAAGACTGTCGGGAATCTTCGACTGGTCGCTATCCAGAAGCCCTGTGGCTGCCCAAGCTGGAATTTTCTGCACCAAGAGGACAGGGCTATGATGGCGTGATATCACCCATGTTTCGGATATCAATGATGGCTATTTGTGTTGGGTTGCCAGTCTCTTGAGAAACCCATCCCATTCTGAGCAGCCTGTATCTTCTGTGAAGGGCTAAAGCCTTCAGAGGAAGGTAAAAACAGGGGCTGAAACTGGTCGGAGGGGGAGAAAATACCCGAGACCCTGTTAGGGACCAGTACCACACCCTTTACCCTAAAGTTGCCAGTTCTGGTTGGATGTAGCCTGGAGATTGCATTACAAGACCTCCCAATGCCAACTGCCCAATCCAGATGCTTCACACCTTATACCATTCATGTGGTGTCCCATCTTCCCACAACCTTCATTTGCCATTTGGCTGATACCTGACTGCCAGTCAAACAGTCTTTCTTTTCCATCTCCAATATATTACTATAGAATCCCTAGAGTTCAGAAGGAGGCATTTCGGCTCATTGAGTCTGCACCGATCCTTGGAAAGAGCACCTTACTTAAGCCCACACCTCCACCCTATCCTTGTAACCCAGTAACCCCACCTAACCTTTTGGCACTAAGGGGCAATTTAGCATGGCCGATCAACTTAACCTGTACATCTTTGGACGTGGGAGGATACCGGAGCACCAAAGGAAACCCATGCAGACACGGAGAGAACGTGCAGACTCCGCACAGTCACCCGAGGTCGGAGTTGAACACAGGCTCTGGAGCTGTGAGGCAGAAGTGCTAACCTTAGAAAACAGAAGGAGGCCTTCAGGCCATTTAGCCTTTGGCAGCTGTCTGGAAGAGTAATTTAGCTTGTCTCACAACCCTATTTCCCCGTGGCCCTGAATTATTATTTTTTAGGTGCTTCTGAGAGACATTATTGAATCTGCCACACTCTGAAGCTGAGGATCCCAGATCCCAGCCACTTTCTATGTTTTTCCCCTCAGGCGTCTCGGCTTCTTTTGTAAATTGGTGTGCCCGTGATCTCAACACTTCTGCCAATGGAAGCAGTTTCTTTTTATCAAATCTGTCCAGGCCCCTCATGGTTTGAAACACTTCCACCAATCTCCTCTCTAACTTTTCTTCTCCAAGGAGAACAATCCCAACTTCCCCAACCTATTCACATAATTGAGGTCTCTCATCTGTGGTTAGCACTGTTGCTTCACAGCTCCAGGGTCCCAGGTTCAATTCTTGGTTTGGGTCACTGTCTGTGCAGAGTCTGCATGTTCTCCTCGTGTCTGCGTGGGTTTCCTGCGAGTGCTCCAGTTTCCTCCCACAGCCCAAAGATGCGCAGTTTAGGTGGATTGGCCATGCTAAATTGCCCTTCCTGTCCAAAAAAGGTTAGGTGGGGTTACTGGGCTATGGGGATAAGTTGGAAGTGTGGGTTTAAATGGGGTGCTCTTTCCAAGGACCGGTGCAGAATCGATGGACCGAATGGCCTCCTTCTGAACTGTAAATTCTATGATTCTATGATCACTGGAACCATTCTCATAAATAACTAATAAAATTAAATGTTCAAAAGGTTCATCACGGCAGTGTCTGGGACTTTAATCCCTGGAAGGTTGACAAACCTAAATTTACCCACATACCCCAAAACCTTGGGCAGGATTCTCCCATCCACCAGCCGCTTGTTTCTCAGCCGTGCACCGTTTGCTGTCAGCAGGATTCTATCTTCTTGCCGATTGTCATGGGATATCCCGCTGTAATCCGTGAAACCCACTGGCGGGACTGCACTGCCGGCGGGAACACTGAATCGCAACAACCGTAATATTCTGGCCCTTATCTTCAATTCAAGCAAACGCCTAATAGCAACTTTCACTGCCGTTCATCCTGGTGAGGGAGTTAATATTCCTGTATAGCTATCACAACTGATTAAAGGTTGCTATTGCCATCCTCGATCCATGAAAAACATTGGGGGCAGTAAGAGGGTCCTAGGGCCAACATCCAATAATAACACCACACATGATGTAAATAAGGTGCTCACAAATGTAACTATGGAAATCACTCACACGTTTCATAATTTCTCAAAATAAAAGTATGCTGCATAAATTCTATGGGCAGCCTAGCCTGTTTCTGCACTGGATAAACTATGATATATGTGATAATCGAGATAAAGCGCAGCAAATTGTTTTGATTCATGAATCAACAGAAAAGTGCCAGCCGCCCAGAGCTGTTTTTGTGGTTTTGGCGTCACTCTTGAAGCCTGCAAGAATGAATAACTATTAAAGTGTGTGTGGTCATGTTTCAGAGGGCATGTGAGTGACCTCAGTACACCAGTGTGAGCTTCCGGCCCACAATGGATTAAATAAAATTAACCCTTTGGTCATTAAATTTTGTTGGAACTCAGGTCAGATTGTACTACGGCATTGAAGAAAGTCAACATCTTTGCTTTAGATTTGCAAAATCACCTGACAGAAGTAACTGACACCAAATCAGCAGGGATATGACATATTGGGCGTAATTTTCCTAAAAGGGAACAAAGTCCCCTATCAAGCGCATTTTGCCACATGTTACCCGGCACTCGCCGAGGCCGCACATAGCCCTGTTATTTACAGTGGGTCCCACCGCCGGAACACCGCATTGTAACGAGAGATTGGGACGCCATTTTTAAATAGCATCCCCATGTCCGAGGCCCACAAAAAAAAATCCCCGACCTCCCCCCAGCCCGAATGCAACATGAGAATCCCCCGCCACCCCCCTGCAAACCAAGGTGGGCGCAGAAAATGCCAGCTTGGCACTGCCCCTGCCAGTGCCACCTGGGCACATTGCCAATGCCAGGCTGGCACCAGTGACACTGTCAGGCTAGCACTGCTAGGGTGCCCAGGTGGCACCAGCACTGCCAGGACACCACCCTGCCCAAAGGGCATGCAGCTGGGGGCCTCCAATCCCCTGAAAGACGCCGAGTGCCGTTCCATCTGGTCCCTGTTTGTGGAGGCCAGTTCCAAACGGCAATCGCCTGAGGCAAAGGGATTGAATCTCAAAGCGTCAGGTACCTTGGGAATCTACACATTAGAGCGAGGCTTACTGCCTCACTCTAATATGCAGATTTGCCAAAAGCTGACCCCGCCCATTGTGGTTGGGATTCCCCTTGCAACGCCTCTTGAGATTGCGTTAAATCTTGCAAGGCGTTGCGATCCAGGTAGATCCCGGGAATGAGGTCTCCCGGCTTTCAACGGCCATGATGCACCGCAGCGAGATGCTTTTCCGGCACTGCTTAGCTGGAAGATCATGCCCACTATCCCAAATTACTCTCACAATTACCCACAATTCACCATATGTTCATATATGGTATGTGACATATAACTGACCACAGGAATCTGAAACATATCCCCTTCCCTTGCTATTAAAATCGGATCCACATTTCCCCCTCTCACTAAACCCGAGAATCTGATCCACATATCTCCCCTTGCTGACCCTGAGATTCTGAAGAACATTCCCTTCCCTCACTGACCCTGAAAATCTGATACGTAATCCACACAGATCACTGTGGACTCTTACAAACACCCTGTGCCTCAAGGCTGCACAGATTTGACAACAACATTTACTCCAAGATTACACGGACTCTGACACGTAAAGTGATCCCAGACCACCAGAAAGTTTGCAAATCCTCCAACTGGTGACTGACATTTGCATGTACGCCAAAGTGCACTGGAATCCAAACAGGTCCAGAATTCAACATTCAAAGGTTTGTGGAACTGATGCACATTTGAGCTGGTATGAATAAATATTCACACATTGTATAGTTTATTTTCAATTACATTCAACTCAAAATAATAAACTGTGGATGGGGCGGTGGTGGCATTATGGCATTATCTCTAAATAGTATTCCAGAGGCCCAGGGTAATGGTCTGGGGACTTGGATTTCAATCTCACCACAGCAGATGGTGGAATTCAAAGACAATATTTTAAAATCTGGCATTAGTCTAATGATGACCATGAAACCATTGTTGATTGTCATAAAAACCCATCTGGTTCATTAATATCCTTCAGGTAAGAAAATCTGCCACCCTTACTCGGCCTACAAGTGACGAAAGACCCATAATAATAATCTTTTTATTGTCACAAGTAGGCTTACATTAACACTGCACTGCAGTTACAGTGAAAAGCCCCTAGTCGCCACATTCCGGCGCCTTTTTGGGTACACAGAGGGAGAATTCTCAGCTGGTATGGGAATTGAACCCGCGCTGCTAGCCTTTTTCTGCATCACAAACCAGCTGTCTAGCCCACTGAGCTAAACCAGCCCTGCTACCAATGTGGTTGACTCATAAATGCCTTCTGTAGCAGCCCAGCAATTCATTCAGTTCAAGGGCAATTATGAATGGGCAACGAATATTAACCAAGCCTGCGATACCCACAAAATAATTTTTTAAAATCCAGATCATATTTTTATTTAAAATTATATTACCGGTTCAGAAGAGGTTTTCTAACAATATTTTTAAGCGGGTTTAATATGATTGAAATCGGGCAAGGGGACAAATCTTGATGTGTTACCTTGGAATTATTCTATAGCGTGTGTGAGTATGTATGTGCATGACTGTAAATTTATGTAAGAGTCTGAAGAAAAATAGGCAGGTGAGACTGAGGGAAAGCGTGCTCATCTGAGATGTGGAGAGTATCTGTAGAACTGGACCCTGCGACTGTGCAACCCCCCCCCCCCCCCCCCCCCCACAACCACATCTCTAACTCTCCCCGGCTTCTTTGAATGTTGTTGAGTGAGGGACTGGAGAGAACTGTTGACAAATAAAGAATAGGTTGTATTGTCAATGTGCTCACAGGGTTAAAGGTAACCAGAAAACAAGCATGATGGTATTTCATGATATGGCTTTTAAAATGTAGGCAGACTTCCAAGGATGCAAATCATGCTTTAACCTTCTGGATTTAATAAGTTTTGGTGGACTTACACCCATACTTTCACTTCTTTGTTCTCAGTCCAAGTGACAATTTAATTCCATTGCGCACCAGATGTGAAGAAGTGGTATGTCACTGTGTGTACTTTATTAGAAATAAATACTGCTTTTGTGGTCATCAAAGACATGTTTTATGAAGCAAAAATGAGCATTGAAATCATCCCTGAAGTCCCAGCAGGGAACAACACTGGTTATATGTGCCACATGAATTGTCATAAAATACTTTAAAAGTTCAGCTCTTGTAATAGTGACTACAGCTGTAATCAGTCACAGACAGTGATGCAGCTTGAGAAAGGAATAGAATACTCACGTTTGAACCGTGTGCAAGATAAAGTTGTGACCTAATGACCGCCAACTATTGAGTCTTTGTAAAAGTAGTTGCTGCAAGCTCAATTAAACAGCAGTGATCCAAGTATCCAACGAGTTAATGGAAAGAGCAAATAAGACATGGAATGGAGTTCTGAGTAGAGAGAGCGAGGCTAAACCCTGGGCACATTTAAGAACTAACAATATTGTGCAAAGGGGCGAGTTTACGGGGTTCTGATTGATGAACTGGTATGGCCCAAATACTTTTTCTCATCCATAATTATTTTGTGATCTTTAGGGTTAGCTCTCCCTACAATATAATAATCAAAATGGTGGTCCGGCCAGGATAAAAGACAACAGCGTACCTTAATGCTTCTTTTTCAGCTCAGGGTCCAATATGGGGGTGAATTTTCCCAGGGAGATGGGGGAACATATTGCCCAGCTCTCACCAGTGGAAAAATAGGTTGACTGTCCCACAGTAATGACATGCTGGGGGCGGCCTTAACAAGACGGATATGGGATAACTTCCCCTCAGGGAATGGTAGTTCTGCCACCTTAGAAAGCTACCGGCCAATCTGACTGACCCCACAAGGAAGTACGCACCGCACCCCCCCCCCCCCCCCCCCCATCTATTTCTCCTCATCTCTGTCCTAAATGGTCTACCCTGCATCCCCAGACTGTGACCGCTGGTTCTGGACACACCCACCATCAGGAACATCCTTCCTGCATCGCCCCTGTCCAGTTTGAATTATATAGGTTTCTATGCGTCTATCATTTCTATATATTTTCTTTCCCCGGTCTTAGGATCCCAAATTCACATCAAGGTAAAGATGGACGTACTTATGTTCTCCCTCTTATTCTGTAGATCACCACAGTGTTACAGGCCTGGAATATTTTACCGCTGATGACTTGCCATTTAATTACTCGCTGTTGAATCTCTGATATTTAACCAGAAAGCCCCTCACAGGATAGTTTTCATTGTTCTGAAGCCAAGCCTCCCAGAAGTTTGTTCTATGCAGGCCTGTAAAGTGTCCTATAAAGCAAATATTGACTATCACAGTCTTGACCTGTGCTGAGAAAATACTCAGGAGCTCCTCATATACAGTCGAAGTTAAGCCCCTTGCTGTGGTTTGCTGCATTCGACAGCTGAAACAATAAATTAAATCCCAGGCCCTTTCTCTCAGGTGTTGGATTTCCAATATCTTGCATATCTCCATCTCGACCAGAGGAAATCCAATCTGTCAACCACAAGAACCTCAAGTTTCCAACAAAGTCAGAGAAGCATTGTGCTTTTCTATATGTATAGCCAGCAGATTAATGGAGTTGAAAACAAGGATTAAACCACGAGCTAGACCTGGACGCCTGCGATCAGGTGCAGAAAGTAAACATGAGAAGTATGTACCATCCTCACAAATAGATAACTGCATTTATTAGTGTAAGATGGAGCTGGTAGCGATATCTAATTAATCACAACTAAGTTTAAACCCAGTGCTGAATCCAATTGACATTTTTCTGGCCCATCGAAATCCATTTAATAAATCTCTAAACCCTCCACATTCCAAAGATACCTTGTGAATCTGAGAAAATAGACAAGGGGAGAAAACAGATTTGAACACAGCCAGAGAGTTTATACCTACATTGTTACACTGAGGTTTCACTGCTGTTGTCCTAGGAACATTCCACATGTGGCCTGGTAATCCTGCCAGTTTTCAATAAAAGGAACTATTTTTATTGCACGTCTCTCAAGGTGCTGCACATTTTCTGGTTATAAAGTAATCCCATGGTTACATTAAATGTACAAGTCCAGATATTAATCCTGATCATCATTAATTTGAAGGAGATCGAAGAGGAGCTGCTGTTAGTTTTCAATTTATTAACATAGTCCTGACCTAGCCATTTGATCAAAACAAGATGTTTTAGGTTAGATGATTGGAGACAGGCCAGCACAAACAGCTTGAGCCTCTAAATTCTCTCAAAACAACCTTTCTCTACAGAACTTTGTTAGGTCTTTGTGTCCCATTTCACCCATTGCTAATAATAACCTGGATTCTGTTCGCGTTCAGTCACCAACCTCTCCCCTTCCCAAACTGACGCTTCCCTTTCTTGGCTTCATGACTTTATGGATGGTGCGACTAAGGCTGCTGTGCTGAGCTGGGATTTAGAGTCTCTCTCACACTCGTGTTGTACAGGAAAATGATTTTAAAAGACAGATGTGCGTGAAAAAGACCTCACATTAATCGCAATTGGTTTCAAAATTCACCAAGTTCCACCACGGATGAATTTTATGAGTTGAATATAGGATCATAGAGCATAGGGTGAGGCAATCCGGCCCATCGTGTTCGTACTAGTTGCCCCCCCCCCCCCCCCCCGCTCTTCTAACAAAATAAATAATTTCTTAATCCAAAGAGTGGCGAGAATGTAGAATTCACCAGCACAGCGAGTGGTTGAAGTGAATAATATAGATGTATTTTAGGGGAAACTGGATACGCAAATGACTAAGATGGAATAGATGATGGTGTTGGTAGATTTAGATGAGAAGAGCCTTGAGTGGAGCATGGACACCGGCATAGACTGGTTGAACTGAGTGGGCTGCTGCTGTGCAATATATCCTAAGTCATCCTCTGAAATATGACAATATGCGTCATATATGTTATACAAAGCAGCTTAAATTATGTTATGCAAAATTATTTTAGCCTGTTTCTGAAGATTCAGTTGAAGACTTAAATGCTTCTGCAGTGCAGAACAGGCTTGGTAACTTGCACTGTGCTCTGGCGGCACTGTATTCAGACATCACTAGCTTCCAGTTTCAATCTCTTTGGCACTCCAGTCTGCTAGTTTCTTTTGCTGCTGAGCTGAGCTCCCTTGGGTCTTGACCAGGCCACACAGGGAAATGCCTCAAAAGGTACCAAGGGAAGGGAAGAAGTGGCACTGGGCTTATCTACGTCTTTGACCAAACAGCAGAACTGGTGATGTTTTAATGAAGCATTGGGGTGAATTTTCTGCCAGCGGGATTCTCCATTCTGCTGGCAGCGCACCCCCACCTGTGGGTTTTCCGACGGCGTGGGGTGGCCACAATGGGAAATCCCATTGGCTGGCGATGGGAATGGAGAATCCCGCTGCCGACGACGTCGCGCCACCAAGGAACGCGTGGCTGGGGAGGTGGAGAATTCAGCCATTGTCTCCTCATTCCCAGTCTGCTGTGATAGACCTTCCAAAAAAACCAATGTCACTGAGAACCCTGCCAGGACAGGCAATAAATTTAAGCCTGCTTTCAAATATAAAGAAATAAATCAGTCAATTTACATTAGTGCTACAAGAGCCAGAGCCTGTAACATACTTTAGATCTGTCAACATTCACGATGGCCGAAACAAATTACCCGTGATAGTTGTAAAGTGGAATGCTCCTTTGTCTTTAAACAGTATTTCTCTAACCTTTTGGTCTCAGTAGGGGAGGGGAAAGGAACCTTTTATTCAAACACTGTCTATCTGGTGAAAAATTATCCAGATGAGGCCTAAATGATAAGGCCTGGCTGCCTCCCAAGTAAAGGCCTTTTCCTGACAGATGCTGGAAAACAGCCAAGGAACTTAATTTGTCGAATTAATTTCATGGAACTTTAGAGAGACCAAAAATAACATTTTACGAACTTTAAAGAAATTAAACAGAGAGTGATCTCATTTTGATAAAGCCTTCGCTGCTCCGCAGTTACCGTAATACAGGCGACTGTGAGCACAGTAAGAGGGCTGGTCATCCTCTGCTCCTTCACAGGTCATTATCACAGAATCACAGAATTGTAATGGTGCAGAAGGAGGCCATTTGGCCCATCGTGCCTGCGACGACTCTCCAAACGAACATTATGAATTTGTACCATGATGCGCGATCAATTGCACGAAAGACTCACCACATTCCATTCTCCTGCCTTTTCCCTATACCGTTGCACAATATTTCTAATCAAGCAATCATCAAATGCCCCTTTGAATGCCTCGATTGAACCTGCCTCCACCACCCTTCCAGGCTGTGCATTCCAGACTCAAACCACTCGCTGTGTTGAAAATAGATCTCACTTCACATTTACTTCTTTTGCAAATCACTTTAAATCTATGCCCTCCATTTTTGATCCTTTTAGGAGTGGAAACAGTTTCTTGCTATTTACTCTGTCCAGCCCCTCATGATTTTGAGGATGAGGGTGAACTTATGAGGTGGAACCTTTCAGTCGTAGGTAGTGAGCGGAGGAACTTCATTTGGCAGGAGGCCAAAAATCATTTTCACAAAAGGGGTTTGGGGAGAAAAGGAGCAGTGAACATCAGCAATTAAATTCTCAAGACGTCAAAGGCGGGGCAAGGTTTCTGATGAACAATGTCAGGAAGCATGTCATGTCAAGCATGCTCATTAATAGACCAGCTCGCTGGAATTAAATGCCAGTTCATGCTCGAGTCTGGGTGGTGGCTGTCATAATATACACCAGTATATCATGGTGCAGACACACACACACTGATGGATATACACTAGGACCAATCAACATGCATAACACCACAGCCAATCACCAGTTAGAGCACACTCACTATAAAGACAGAGGGCATCAGTCTTCCCGCTCATTCGAGATGCAGTCTTTCAGAAGTACAAGAGATTATAGTTTACAGCACAGATTCTCACCATGTACTGAGTGATCAGACTGGTTAGGACAGGCATAGGTCTTTAGTTAATCTAACATCGTGTTAACCCACAGTAAGAGTATGTTCAACAGTTTATAGTTTAATAAAATAGTGTTGTACTATTTTAAGTGTCGGTGGCCTGTATGTGTTTCACGGATCCAGAGCACCCAACACATCAGTGGCAATGCAAGTTGTGTGGAGCATAACCAAGGAAGGGTAGAAGGGTAGAAGGGTTGACGAAAAAGGAATACTGCAGGCTGTCTAAGTATCCTTTAAGTATGGTATCCTGTCCTATCTTGACCTTGGACTGCATGAGGTAATGGCAGGTACGTCGACTTTGTGTGCTTCCCATCACGAGAATCAGCGACTATTTCACGGATGCATATTTAAGAAGCTGAAGAGTGCAAGATCCCATCTCCACCCCCCACCGACCTGGTCTTACTTCCCTGCCCGCCACCGAACTTAAACTCCAGAATGGAAGATTCCGGCCATGACATCTGACCAGATTAATGGTTAGAGGGCAAGAACTCTCAATGATTTTTCTTTTCGTAGGCCATTCCTGGAGCCAATTGTGCCATCTCGCACGTGACTCAGCTGAGATAAGCTAATGACACACAAAAGTGACACAAAAAGAAAATGTACCTAGCTGTTTTGTTTGACTCAATTCCACACTTGCCGCTATATACACCAGTATGGTGGGCAGCGAGTTCCTATCCTACACCGTAAGAACACGAGGAAAGCACGAGGCCCTTGAGTTGCATTTGGAAAAGAATTCACAATCTGGCTGGTGGGCTGGAGCAGCGATTTGGCAGCAGGGAGCTGCAGAGTGCAGGGTTTGGGCCCAGAGGTGATCGGTGAGAGAATGGAAGGAAGGAAGGAAGGAGGGAGGTTGGGTCTTGGTCCAAAAGGAATGCTAAAACAAGCAAAAATTTTTAAATGACCTTGGCCTTTTTTCCCAGTTGGTCAATGCCTTTCATTGTGGTTCTACTGCGACTGCACAGTGCGAGTCTCCCGCTAACATGTTAATGTTACGTAACAGTGGTGATGACATAATCAGGTTAGCACTTTTAAACATGACCTAGGCCTCTGCCTGTCTGTGGAGGTGGCCGGGCCAAAGGCCTGAATCGTTGTATTTAAATCTCAGCCATTAGGGACGCGGTGCAATCGAGCCAAGAACTGATTTTCAAACTTTTAACCCCTCCTGCGCACTATTTTCACCAGGTTGGGGGGGGGGGGGGGGGGGTGTGTGCGTGTGCGGGGGGGAATGTTCGAAATCCCGGCTTTACCATCTACGCTCACATTGTAAAAAATTGTTTCTGGGGCTCCGCATGTCCCCAGCAAAAGGATCCAGTGCCTTCTAAAAAGAAAATGGGTGAATGAAATCAGCAAGGTTTGCTAAAGTTCCCTGGATCGATGAATATCTGAAACAGCAAGATCCTAAGAGGTGAGACACATTTTAGTGAGAAACAGAAGCCCCTCCTCCATTCTACAATCATAAATATATCTATTTAATGGTTGGGACTTTAGAAAGTCAATTCACTGATGTAAATTGCTGCAAATACAAATGGTTTGGAACTGCCACTGAGAAATATCGGGGATTTCTGACTGGTGACAGTGACTTACTGCTGCTCTTTCATGAGTGTAAAAGACTCATAATTCAAGATCACCACAACCATGACTGAGTTACGATAACATTTCACGCAAGTAGCAAGCATCTGGAACTCGGTCGCCTGTGAAATATTTTGTCCCATCAATGGGAGAGAACAATTCAGTCTATTTAAGTGGCCTTTTAATTCATTCCAGAAAGCAAAAGTAATTGGCTACCGTTTTGCCTTTCAATATCATGAGTTATCAGTCACTCTGTAGGAGGCACTTCAATTACCGCTCTCATTTCCTTCATTGCTCACATACCATACACACCCCAGAAGACCTGGACTGCCAAGGACTTTTAGAAAGAGACCTTAAAACTGGAAAATTGGCCACAACTTGGCCAGGTTATCAGAAGTGAATAATACTACACGACATACTGGAAAATGCTGCAAAGAATTATCAAAGAAGCCTCAAAGCTGCAGTCTTACATCTTCTGGTTGGCATGGTTACTCGTGGCCAAGCAACAGGCTGTTATCACGGCCAACTTAACTGTAGGAATTATATACTGGATGGGCACAAATAACATATTGGGGGGATGGCAAATTAAACCAGATTGCATCATATGATTAATATTAGAATGATTTATATATGTGGTTAAAAAGAATTTTGATTTGCTATTGGTGTCTGCACTTGTCTCATCCAGTTTTGATTGTCCTTCCATTGACAGGTCTAATGGAAAGAGAGTTCTTCCTTCAGTTATGTCCTACCCTTATAGTCTGGGGAAAATCTGCCAGCCACATGGGCATGGAGAGCAGAATTCTTCGTCCACTCGTGGCAGCGAGATTATCCAATCATGCTGTAATGAATGGGAGATTGGGCTGAACGCCAAATTCTCTGCCTTCGCTTGTAGCAGGGCAAACCTGTGGCGAACAATCCCGGCCAAAAAGTCTGAAATTCAGATCTGAGTCAAACATTCCTGGTCAAAACTGACCAGAAACTGTACTGGGCCAGTCAAAAAATAGCGCGGCCTCAAGAGCAGCTCAGAGGCTGGGAATCCTTCAGCAGGTTATTCACCTCCTGACTCCCCAAAGCCTGTCCACCATCAGGAGTGTGATGGAATACTCTTCACTTGCATAGATGAGTGCAGCTCCAACAACACTCAAGAAGCTCAAAACCATCCAGAACAAAGCAGCCCCTTTGGCACCCCGTCCACAAACGTTCACTCTATCCTCACGAACGCACAGTGGCAGCCATGTGTACCATCTACAAGATGCACTGCAGGAGCACACCAAAGCATTTTCAACAGGACCTTCCAAACCCATGAACTCTATCATCTCCAAGGACAAGGGCAGCAGGTGCAAGAGCACACCAACACTTGAAGGTTCCCCCTGAAGCCAAATACCGGACTTGGAAGTATATCCTTTACTGTCACTGGTCAAAATCCTGGAACTCCCTCCCCAACAGCGCAGTGGGTGTATCCACACCACATGGACTGCAGCAACTCAAGGAGGCAGCTCACCATCACCTTATCAAGGGCAATTAGGGATGGGCGATAAATGCTGGCCTTGCTCGCGACACCCTCATCCTGTGAAAGAGTAGGAAATAATTATTTGAATAGTTTTATTTCCTATCAGGGTTGACACTACTTTCATTTTTTCCTTTACTGGTATTTATTGCGAGAACTTTGAGAGCACTTTTACACCAGTATGTAATACTAGAAAACTAACCCTGAAATTACTGTCATACTTTGGAGTATCAGATTTTCTAATTGATCAGATTTCCCCATCCACCATTAACTGGCGAGTCTGGCAATATTCAGCACAGTCAGGAAGGTCACTCCTCGGTTAACTGGTAGGTTCCTTCTCTCAAAATTTGAGCTCTTGAGCTTTTAATAATTTGCCTGAGTGGGAAGCCATGTTGTTGCTGAATAATGAGCAGATGGAAGGGGATCAGCCTGCAAAATGAAGCACAGAAATTGGTGATAATCCAGAGCCAATATTACAACTCAATTAGCCTTTGATTTTCACTCACATCATTAAATCGTCACTCAATATCTACAACCACTTCCAAAATTTCAAATGAGCAACACCATTGTACGAAAAAGGATTACAAAGAAAATTAACCACAAGCTCCAATTTACACACAACAACAAACATGAGGCATCAGGCAGGGTTCAAATAGCTGCAAACCGCGAGTGATTTACTGCTGTAGTTTAATGTTCTTTGTACATCAATGTGATCTTGGTAGATTCAGGTCAAAATGACACAAAACAAACTGATAAAAATTTCAGTTAATTTCTGAGAGGGTAAAAAGGAAAGAAGTTTTTCTGGCTCATGAAGGTGAAAAATATCAATGCTCGGAATGTAATACTTGAGGAACTGCAGGAGGAGAAATTAGACCATTTTGGGTGGAAAATGGACCTCCCTGAGGACAACTCCTTGAATCCTGAATGATGGCTCGAGACATATTTGACTGGGCGTTTTGCTGTTGGCACACTGGCTGACACGTGAACAGACGCCCTGTATTGAAATTAATAGCATAAAGCCTGTTTGAGGCTCCCTCTGCTAAACTGTTCAGTGTTGAGCAGGGCAAATGTCAGGCCTCTTTCAGAAATGAATTAAAATGCTCGCCTACACTTTCAGGGCATTAATTAAGGCACATCTACTGCAAGCAAGGCCATACTTCAATCTCCTTTGGTCACGTTATTGAGCCTTGCTGACTGTCTCAAGAAACATTTGGGACTGGAAGGAGATTTTTGCAATTCCAAACTGTCAAAACACATGTACAATTTGCGACCACATACAAATTAATTCTGAGAGGAAAAGCATGAAAATCTGGAACAAGCCCATTAAATAAATTTACTTCAAGCGTTTCTAGTGCTGCTGTTGGGAGAAACGCTGAAATCTAGCTATTCTTAAAAGGACTTCACTCATGTTGAGATTCTACAAATAATGTCTATCTTTCTGCCACAGGCTTCCTATCAAAAGCTGTGCTTTCCAATAGCCTCATAAGTTGTCTTGCATGATATGGTTGGACAGTATAATGAATGCGTCACTCCAGCAAGATAGAGCCCATAATTTATTTAACTCTTGGACCCTACATGTTGGCAAATGCATTCATACGATTATAGTCTTCTGACACAACTGTATTTCGTTTCAGCAATGAAGCAAAACCTTGTGAAACTTCAGTCCTGACATGCAGTCTCAGTAGATAGAAGCTTTGGTTGCCGAATTGGCCTGCTATATGATGGCCCCATCTGCCAACCTGCTATTGAGGTTACACATTGGCAGAAAAGCATTGTGAAAGAGCCCTGTATCAGAAGTGGAACTGCCCAATCAGTGATTCTCACACACATACATTAGCCCTCGGCTGATGTTGCAGTGGCTCAATGTAAAAAATTAAAATAACTAAACTGTGAAGCAAAGACCGAAGGCAAAATGAAACATTTTTCCTATTTTTAGCTTTTTCTTTGTTCTTTCAATCCTAATTCTTGCATCCCAGTAGTTTCACCATTGAGAGATTTGTAACTCGAGTGATCCTGGACATTGATCAATCAGTATGGTATTTCTCCCTTTGCATTTCCTTCAGGTTTGATTCACGTCCATCCGATTCTCTCTCCATCTGTGGCTCTTGGCACTCTTACCACACATTGACTGGTGATTTTAAGCAGGACCGTCACTTCCTTAGCCTCTCCTCTTTGCTCATCCCTCTCTCCTCACAATATTCACACAGTGCATCCCTCTTTATGTCTTTCCTCCTGATTCCTTAAATCAATCTCATTGTTCGGATCCTGGACAAGAACCCAACTATTTGCAATTCATAGAATTGCGAGGAAATGTTACTGCACCACAGGAGTGATAACGCTGACCCATAGGTATCTTTTATGTTAAAACAAACTTTAATTTAGACACAGAATTAACCACATTAGCATCACAGAAATAGCTTTACAGTTAACAGTTATAATAATTCTGAAGAGAAACCCTCAACTTACTTCCTACATCTACTACTTTATTCCAATTAAGCAAACCAATATATTTCAAATACCACTCATGAATAAAGTTAACAACAGATTTCTATTTCCTTTTCTCAATGCAGAATCTTCGGAGAGAGAACCTTTCAGGACCAAAACTGAAGACACCTCTGTTCAGATGGTAGTTCTAGGACGAACTGACTTTTCAGATTATCATAGAATTTACAGTGCAGAAGGAGGCCATTTGGCCCATCGAGTCTGCACCGGCTCTTGGAAAGAGCACCCTACCCAAGGTCAACACCTCCACCCTATCCCCATAACCCAGTAACCCCACCCAACACTAAGGGGAATTTTGGACACTAAGGGGAATTTATCATGGCCAATCCACCTACCCTGCACATTTTTGGACTGTGGGAGGAAACCAGAGCACCCGGAGGAAACCCACGCACACACGGGGAGGATGTGCAGACTCCGTACAGACAGTGACCCAAGCCGGAATCGAACCTGGGACCCTGGAGCTGTGAAACAATTGTGCTATCCACGAAGCTACCATGCTGCCCCATTGATTGGCTGACCTGGCTCCTCCCATTAACGAAATCACCCGTAATCAAAACATAAGGCAGTCTTTTGTCTCTTCTTAGAAGATGTCCCATGACTTGTTTAGACAGGCCCAAACACAATACCTCTCAGAAATTATCTACACTCCATCATTGGAAGGGAGTGGTAGGGAAAGTGTAGTTGAAGCCTCGGCTCAGACATTATTGAATGATTGAGCCAACTCAAACGTAAAAAAGTTTCCACTAGCCAACTGTAAACAAGCAAATGGTTTTCAAGATCTATTAGCGGAACACTTCACCTGCAAATCAATGATTACCTCACTTTTACTACACCTTAATCACAGCTCTAGCAACCATACTTTCTACATACATCTTAACCCAGGTTTTAATAACATTACTGCAAAAATATAAAATATGACAATTTCTTACATTCATCACACTCATGCACATCTCCACTTCACTGCCTGATCATTAACGTTCTAGCCATCCACCTAGATTCTAGATGCCACAGCAGTTAGTGATAGACAACAACTCGCCAATTGAACTTGGAAATGCTGATTTTTAAAAAATTATGTCTTGAATTGCCTCAATAAATTGCATAACTGATATAAAAAGTACAACTGTGCTGCAGTTCCCCACAAATTTGGTTATGACACAACAACTATAGTCAACTGTCATAACACATGAGCAATTCCACTCCCTCATGTAATGCAGGCAACACAACCCATATATAAATAATTATCTTAGTTGAGTTGAGTGAATTATCTTACATATAAAATCTCCAATGCTCTCCTATGATAAATGAATATTCCCTTGTACATCACAGTTCTCGCAGGAACAATGTACTGAATTGCTGTTTCTTTTGATCTCTGTTTCGATGCATTAAAAGAACCATTCACTATATTGCAAGGGACCTCTTGGAGGTGAAATCAGTTAAATATGTGTCGCGGCACTTGGAACTTCAGCGACTTGATCCCATTGTTGGAAAGTAACTGTGAAATGCGATCGATTCTACACCCCATTAAACTGTACTGTACTAAATCTTAGCAAGTGGCTCCAAAGGCAATTTTGAAGTATCATAGCCATTAACGCAAACTAAAAGCGCCAATAAATTCAAACTAGCATTTACAGAAGGTTTTCTCCAGATTACTGCATACACTGGCTGAGTTGAGTCACACAGAGACTTCTACAGAATGTTTTGCCAGAAGTGATAGCTTTTGGTAAGTAGGATTAGATGTCTCTGAAAAAACACTAACTTCTTTGAGTTGATAATTGCACAACAGTTTTAGCTCTTTATCACTTCCTCGTGGGTCATAATGACCATTGGATTATTGGCTCTTTTACCATAGTTTCTTAGCACAACTTAAGAACGTAAGAAATAGGAGGAGCAGGCTATACTAACTGTTGAGTTGGCTCAATCATTCAATAATGTCTGAGCCTGGGCTTCAACTACACTTTCCCTACCACTCCCTTTCAATGATGGAGCATCTCCAAATCTCTGGGGTAGAGAATTCCAAAGATTCACAACCCTTTGAGTGAAGCAATTTCTCCTCATCTCAGTCCTAAACAATCAGTCCTTTACCCTGAAACTGTGCTTCCTTGTTCTAGATTCACCAGCCAGTAAAACATCTTAGTAAAACACCTTCAAAGTCTTGAATGTTTTAAGGGCAGCATGGTGGCACAGTGGTAGCACTGCTGTCTCACAGCGCTGAGGTCCCAGGTTCGATCCCGGCTCTGGGTCACTGTCCGTGTGGAGGTTGCACATTCTCCCTGTGTTTGGTGGGTTTGGCCCCCACAACCCAAAGATGTGCAGGGTAGGTGGATTGCCACTTTAAATTGCCCCTTAATTGGAAAAATGAATTGGGTACTCTAAATTTATTTTTAAAAGTCTTGACAATTTCAATGACATCATCTCTCATGATAAACCCCCGACAATATGAACATAATTTACTCCGCTTCTCATCACAGGATAACCGTCCCATCGCAGGGACCAATCTCATGAACCTTTGCTGTACTACCTGCCATGCAAGTATATCCCTCCATATATTTGGAGGCCAACATTGCACACAGTATTCTAGGTGTGGTCTCGCCAAAGCTCTGTACAATTGTAACTAGACTTGTAACAAAGGCCAACCTGCCACTTGCTTTCCTAATTGCTTGATGTACCTGCAATTTTTTGGGTTCCATTTACGTGTACACCCAAGTTTCTCTGAAGATGAACATTTATAAGGTTGTTGCCTTTTGGAGCAGCACAGTGATGCAATGGTTAGCACTGCTGCCTCACGGCGCTGAGGACCTGGGTTCGATCCCAGCCCTGGGTCACTGTTTATGTGGAGTTTGCACACTCTCCCCATGTTTGCGTAGGTCTCACTCCCATAACCCAAAGGTATACAGGCTAGGTGGATTGGCCCATAATTGAAAAAAAAAGAATTGGATATTCTAAATTTTTGTTGCCTTTTTAAAAATATGCTGCTTTTTTATTGTTACAACCAAAGTGAATAAGTTCACACTTCCCCATATTATACTCCATCTGCAACTTTGGTGCCCACTCACTTAATTTATCTATATTTCTTTAAAGCCTCTTTTGTTTAAATTTAGAGTACCCAATTAATTTTTTCCAATTAAGGGGCAGTTTAGCGTGGCCAAACCACCTATCCTGCACATCTTTTGGGTTGTGGGGGTGAAACCCACGCAGACATGGGGAGAATGTTCAATCTCCACACGGACAATGACCCAGAGCCAGGATTCGAACCCGAGTCCTCAGCGCCGTAGGCAACAATGCTAACCACTGTGCCACCATGCAGCCCACCTCTGAAGCCTCTTTTGTGTCCTCCTCACAGCTTGCATTGCCACCTAACTTTGTACCACCAGTAAACTTAGATACATTTGCTCTCTTTCTCTTTGTCTAAATTATGAATATATTTTGTACATAGCTGAGGCCGCAGCACTGATCCTTGCGGCAGCCCACTCAACATAGTCAACTATCAACTTGAAAATGCCCCATTTATCACTACCGTCTGCTTCCTGTCCGTTAACCAATCCTCCGCATGTGCGAATATATCAACCTAACGCCATTAGCCCTTATCTTGTGCATTGGGGTACATTTCCAGGCCCCACCTTCTGCAGGAATTGTCGTGGGTGGGACACAAAATTTGACAGACCAATTAAAGATGTATTGACTTCAGGCAGAGATTTCCGGGCTTGGGACGGGTGTAACTAGAAAATCCTGTCCTTAACTTTTCCCGTGGCACCTTATCACTGGTTCCCCTTTAGCTACCCTGCTATTTACCCAAGCTCAAAAGACTAATAAATTTGTCAAAAATTGGATTTACATTTTGTAAATCCATGTTCTACCATTCTAGGCTTTTCTAAGTGTATTGTTAAGACTTCACTGGTGTTATAACCTGCCTGCTTACCAGAGAGAGAGAGGGAGAGAGAGAGAGAGAGAGAGAGAGAGAGAGAGAGAGAGAGAGAGAGAGAGAGAGAGAGAGAGAGAGAGAGCGAGAGCGAGAGAGAGAGCGAGAGAGTGAGAGAGAGAGCGAGAGAGAGCGAGAGAGAGCGAGAGAGAGCGAGAGAGAGCGAGAGAGAGCGAGAGAGAGCGAGAGAGAGAGCGAGAGAGCGAGAGAGCGAGCGAGAGAGCGAGCGAGAGAGAGCGAGCGAGAGCGAGAGAGAGCGAGAGCGAGAGAGAGCGCGAGAGAGCGCGAGAGAGCGCGAGAGAGAGCGCGAGAGAGCGAGAGAGAGCGAGAGAGAGCGAGAGAGAGCGAGAGAGAGCGAGAGAGAGAGCGAGAGCGAGAGCGAGAGAGCGAGAGCGAGCGAGAGAGAGCAAGAGCGAGCGAGAGAGAGCGAGAGAGAGCGAGAGAGAGCGAGAGAGAGCGAGAGAGAGCGAGAGAGAGCGAGAGAGAGAGAGAGCGAGAGAGAGAGCGAGAGAGAGAGAGAGAGAGCAAGAGAGAGAGCGAGAGAGAGAGCGCGAGAGCGAGAGAGCAAGAGAGAGAGAGAGCGAGAGAGAGAGCGCGAGAGCGAGAGAGCGAGAGAGAGAGAGAGCGAGAGAGCGAGAGAGAGCGCGAGAGAGAGCGCGAGAGAGAGCGCGAGAGAGAGCGCGAGAGAGAGCGAGAGAGAGCGAGAGGGAGCGAGAGGGAGCGAGAGGGAGAGCGAGAGGGAGCGAGAGGGAGAGTGAGTGAGAGAGAGCAAGAGAGAGAGAGAGAGAGAGCGAGAGAGAGAGAGGAGAGCGAGAGAGCGAGAGAGCGAGAGAGCGAGAGAGCGAGAGAGCGAGAGAGCGAGAGAGAGAACGAGAGAGCGAGAGAGAGAGAGAGAGAGAGAGAGAGCGAGAGAGAGAGAGCGAGAGAGAGAGAGCGAGAGAGAGAGAACGAGAGAGAGCGAGAGAGAGCGAGAGAGAGCGAGAGAGAGAGCGAGAGAGAGAGCGAGAGAGAGCGAGAGAGAGAGCGAGAGAGAGCGAGAGAGAGCGAGGAGTTAGCTGCAAGGGAAGTTGCTGCTGTTATATAATATATATATGTTACTGTAAATAAATGTTACTTCTTTGTATCCTGAAGACTCATGCTGGATTCTTCGTGGCCCTCAGAAAACTGGTGACGAGGGTTAAAGTGAATAGCTGTCTACACTGCTGAAGCCACCTCCCTGGATTTTTGTTGGATACAGGTTGGAAGTTGTTTTCTATTACACCATGCCTCTGTATGGACGTTTGGATGTTTTTGATGCTGCGCTGAAAAGCTGGAACCAGTACGCACAATGGATGCGTTAATATTTACGGGCAAACAATATCACCGAAAACGTGCGCCAGGTGGTCATATTGCTCACCGCCTGCGGCCTGCATACGTTTGGGGTGATTAGGAGCCTTACGGATCCAGCTGCGCCGGACACCAAAACGTTTGATGAACTTGTGAACTCAGTGAGGCAACATTTTAACCCAACCCCATCCACGATAGTCCAACGTTACCAGTTTAATACCGCTGAGAGGACCCCAGGAGAATCCCTTGCCGACTTTCTATCCAGGCTACGCAGGATTGTGGAGTACTGTGACTATGGTGAGACCTTATCAGAAATGTTACGCGACCGTTCGGTTTGCGGTATTAACAACGTGGCCACCCAGAGAAAGTTGTTAGCCAAGCCAACATTGACTTTTCAGCAGGACATTCAAATAGTATTATCCCGAGAGAGCGCAGAACTAGGAGTGCAGAAGCTTCCGCCGGCCACGCCCCTACATCACTGGGAATGGCCAGGACAGCCTTGGGCGCGCTTGCAGGCGGATTTTGCCGGCCCTTTTCAAGGATCCATGTTCCTGCTATGAATCGACGCCCAGTCTAAGAGGTGCATAAGATGGGAGGCACAACGTCCTACGCAACAATCGAGAAGATGCGTTTGTCTTTCAGTACGCATGGCCTCCCCGAGGTGCTGGTCACGGACAACGGCACTCCGTTCACAAGTGAGGAGTTTGCGAGGTTCATGAAGATGACGGCATACGCCACATCCGCACCGCCCCATACCACCCGGCTTCAAATGGGTTGGCGAAGCGCGCAGTGCAGACATTCAAACGAGGCCTCAAGAAGCAGTCTTCCAGGTCGATGGACATGAGACTGGCTCGTTCTTTTGTTTTCCTGTAGGACCACCTACCATGCGGTGACTGGGGTAGATCCCGCAGAACTCCTAATGGGCCGGAGACTTCGCACCCGCTTTAGCATGGTTTCCCCGGACATTGGCGCAAAAGTACGCTGCACACAAGAACGGCAGGGACATGGTTTTTCTTGGTATTGGCCAATTTGGCAGTTTACACCCAGTGACCCAGTGTTGGTTCGGAATTTTGCTGGTGGTGCCCAGTGGGTCCCTGGCGTAATCTTTCGCCAAACGGGCCCTATCTCTTACCAGGTGCAAGCCCAGGGTCGTCTCCAGCGCAAACATGTAGACCATGCTCGGTCCAGAAAACTATCACTTCCAAAGCTTCCCCGCCCCAGGAGCTCATTTCTACAGCCACAGAGACCAAACACAATGGAAAGTATTCCTCACAATCTTCCTCTGGTGCCTCACTCAAAGCCTGCGCAGGTCGTGTAGAACCACGTAGAGATAAAGACGCCATGATGATGGAGACAGCAGACTCTAACTCCGAGATGGAGACACAAGGCACCTCAGAGGGGGAATCCTCAGGCCCACGGGTCGTGGATGGACAACCGTTGCGCCGTTCATCACGGAAGCGCCGGTCTCCATCTCATTACACGCCGCCTGATCCAGCGCCTCGTGCAAATGGGGTCCGGCCTGGGGCAAAACAAGTCCGACGCCCTCCTTCGCCAGGGTCTTCGGTGGATTACTTGGACTTTGGGGGGGGAGGGATGTTATAACCTGCCTGCTTACCATTGGCTGGGGAATGACAATCCCACAATCCTTTGGGAGTATGAGCTTCCCCAATGAGGGGGGGCGGAGAAATAATTAGCAGACTCCCTGCATAAATAAAGCTGGCCAGTTTGGAACCAGCAGAGAAAGAGAGGAGTTAGCTGCAAGGGAAGTTGCTGCTGCTGTTGTGTGTGTGTGTATATATATGTTATTGTAAATAAATGTTATTTCTTTGTATCCTGAAGACTCGTGCTGGATTCTTCGTGGCCCTCACAAAAACTGGGTAGTCCTTTCCTTCATTAAGAATAGATTCCAACACTTTCCTGATGAATGATGACAGGTTAACTCGCTTTTAGTTCCATGTTTTCTGTCTTGAATAGCACTTTACATTAGCTAACTTCCAATCCTCTGTGACCATTCCAGAATCTAGGGAATCTTAGAAAATCATAAACAGTGAACCCACTATCTCTGCAGTTGTCCCTTTTAGAACCCTAGGATGTAGTCCATCGGGTCCTTGAGATTTAAATTTCTCCAGTAATTTGTATTTTCTGATATTAATTACCTTAATGTCTTCACTCATTATTCTCTAGGCTACCCTCTATTTCTGGTATATAATTTGTGTCTTCTGCTACGAAGACAGACACAAAATATTTGTTCAAAGTCTTTGCCATTTCTTCATTCCTCATGATAATTTATTTTGTGTCTCCTTCTAAGGGACCAGCATCTACTTTAGCTACTCTCTTTCTTTTTATATATTTGTAAAAGTTCTTACAATCTGTTCTTTTATATTCCAATTTTTTTCATTTTTATTAACTTTTGGTGGCCCTTTGCTGGTATCTAATACACTCAAAATCCTCAGATATACTGCTGTTCTTTGAAACATTATACGCATCTCATTTTAATCTAATTCTCAATCTCCTTAGTAAACCACAACAGATTTTCTCATTAAGTTTTTGTTTTTCAATAAAATATATCTCTATTGAACATTTTGAATCGTTTCTTTAAATGTCTCCCACTATTTCCTTACCACCACACCTTCTGGTCTATTTTCCCAATCAACCATAACCAGTTCTTTTTTTTTCCTTTTTAAAACACTCGAGTACCCAATTATTTTTTTCCAATTAAGGGGCAATTTAGCGTGGCCAATCCACATAACCTGCACATCTTTGCGTGTAGGGGTGAAACCCACGCAAACACTGGGAGAATGTACAAACTCCACATGGACAGTGACCCAGGGCCGGGATTCGAATCCGGGTCCTCAGCGCCGTAGTCCCAATGGTAACCACTGCACCACCGTGCTTCTCTGTATCCAGCTCTACCTCATACCTATGTAATTGGCTTTGTATGAGTTTAAGATCTTTGTTTGTTACTGGACTATGATATTTTCAATTTAACATGGAATCCAATTGTATTGTGATCACAGTGGATCTTTTACTATGACATTACTAATTAGCCCTGTCTCTTTGGACAATAGTAGATCTAAAATTGATTTATCCCTTGTAGGTTCCACAATATATTGCTTCAGAGAGCGGTCAGAAAAGCATTCTACAAATTTAACTTCCAGACCACCTTTGCCAATTTGATTAGTCCAGTCTGTGTGAAGATTAAAGTCTCCCTTAACTACTACTTTACTTTTGTTATAAAACCCAATCATTTCTTGTTTAATGCTTGGTCTGACAATATAACAATTGGCAATGGTTTATAATCTACTACCAGTTTTTTCTGACCCTCACAATATCTAATCAGCACCCAAAGAGATTATACTTCTTGATTTTCTGAGCCAAGATCCTTTCTCACTAATGTCGTCATATCATTTGTTATCAGGGTTTTTTCTCCTCTTTTTCCATTCTGGTTATCTTTTTGAAATGTTTGAGTACCATTGAATATTTATTTCCCAATCTTGGTCACCCTAACCATGTCTCTGTAATGGCAATTAGATCTAAACCATTTGTCCCCATTTATGTCATGAGCACATCTATCTTATTGCTCTGCTTATTCAGACAAAATGACTACAATTATTCCCCACATAGTCTGTAATATCTCAATATTAATCTCCCTGCACCGTTGTGCCATGGTCAGTGTTTTGTTCATCCTCCCTGCAATCTCTGCTCTCACCCACACAAGCTGCAAGAACCGCAAACCTGTTCGACAGGGACTAAGGCTACCTTGTTACCTAATTGCTACCTTCTGAGTCCTCATATCAACCTCACTCGTAGGTACAGCCCACTGTCCCTGACCATGGACTAGTTCAGAAGTACCTAGCCTAAGGGTTTTACTGCCTCCTGGAACAAAGTTGTCAGGTAATCTTCTCCCTCTATGATGCATCACAGGACCTGATGCTTGGACTCCAGCTCATCAACGTGGAACTGATGTTCCTCAAGCTGCAGGCACTTACTGCAAATGTGATTGCTATGGATTATGTTCAAGAAGAATTTTGTAATCTTTTTAGGATCATAAAGGATGCCCTTCTGGACAATTTCAGTGCTGTTTTATCTCCGGTTTCTCTTCGTATCCTCTCCTCCAGTGGAGGCTTTGACTTGCTCTGCTGCCTCTCTATTCCTCATAAAAGTGAGTGAAGGATTTTCTTTAAAGGCATAACCAAACAGGATTCAAAATCTTTGACCTCCAAAACACCATCCTGAGTGAGACCCAACTGGACATCCTCAGTGGACACTGCTCCTGTTGGGCCTGTTGATAAACACAAAGAGGCCATAATGTTATGTATGCCAAGAAAGGAAAACATTTTGTTTGGTAGGTTCCCATGATTCAGAGCTGGAGGTGGATGATGTTTTCCTCAAAGTAAATTTGGCAGCAACCACAAACATTCACCATCTGGCTTACTGGCTCGGACTCTCCTGTACCTCGGTACAATGCAATCAAAGTGATTTGGGGGCCATGTACTGTTGCCTTCATGGTCCCTTCAATCTTATGCAAAAAAAGTGGCACGGACAGGATGCCTTACTTGGAATGCTTTGCACAGATTAGAGTTTGTGGAGGTTGGAGGAAGAAGGACAGGGTCGTGAGTTTGGAATGAAGAAGGCACAGAGACACAGGTGGTGGTAGACAATTTGCCAGCAATGGTAAAAAGCAGCATATGTGATGCCGAAGTTGAGTTCTGAGCTCAGAACACTAAGGGCGCAATCATCCAACCATGCTGCGCCAGAAAAGCAGAGCGCCACGGGGCGGCGGGGCTGATGAAAGCCGGGTGACCCCGCTCTCGGGATCTACCCAGCTCGCACTGCCTTGCGAGATTCAACGCAATCTCGCAAGACTTGTGATGTGAATCCCGCCCACAATGGACGGGATCACTTTTATAGCAGACCTGCATAATAGAGCGAGGCAGTAATCCTCCTCTAATGTTCAGATTCCCGAGGTACCGGAGGCTTTGGGATTCAATCCCTTCGCCTCAGAGAATTCAGGCCAGTGTTGTTTCGCACTGGTCCCCACAAACAGGGATCAGGAAGAACGACACCCATGGGCGTCTCCAAGGGGATTGGAGGCCACCAGGTGCATACATTTTGGGCAGGGTGATGCCCTGGCAGTGCTGGCCTGGCACTGTCAAGGTGCCTGGGAGGTACTGCCAGCTGGCATGGGCACTGCTAGTGTGCAGGTTGGCACTGGCAAGGTGGCATTTTTTGCACGCATGTGATCGGGCTGGGGTTGCCAGGCGTGGGTGGGGAGGGTGTGCGGTGGGGTCCAGGGACTCTCCCATATTGCGTTTGGGCTTTGGGGTGGGGGGGGGTGGAAAGAGGTCAGGGATAGTTTTGGGGGCCTTGGAAATCGGGACGCTTTTAAAAATGGTGCCCTGTCTCACCGCAATAAGGTATTCCAACGAGCAGAGCTCCCCACTGTAAAAAAAATGGGGCTATGTGCAGCCTCGGCTGTGCACTGCCTGTTCAGGCCCTTCATTCAACGCGATGAATAACCATGTTTTTCAGAGCACTGCGAGTGCCGGGAAACACGCGGCTAAACACACTCACTCGGGGACTTTGTTTCCTTTTGGGAGAACCGCGCCCTAAGTTACTCTAAAGTAGCCAATGTGGCTTATGGGGTTGTTGTTGGGATGGACACCGAGCTGGAGTTAGGAGAGACATCGGCAAGCTTCCAACGGTATGGATTTTAAAAATTAAATTTAGAGTACTCAATTAATTTTTCTGAATTAAGGGGCATTTTAACATGCCCAATCCACCTACCACGCACATTTTTGAGTTGTGGGGACGAAACCCACACAAACACAGGGAGAATGTGCAAACTCCACACAGACAGTGACCCAGAACCGGGATTGAACCGTGAGTAGTGCTAACCACAGCGCCACTGTGCTGTCCTATCCAACAATATGGTTGATTAAATATATTTGCAACGGTTATTTTGGAGCTGGGGTGAGATGCAGCAAGGTACAGGGCTTTAGGAAAAGCATATCTGTGGTAACTGAAGTGAGTACTGCAAGCCACACTCCTGTACCATTGCTGAACTAACTTAATGTTCTTAATATCTGTAGAATAAGGAAGAGCTGTGCTTTAATAGGAAAAATGAAATAAATTGCCGTTGTCATTTGCAATGCAAGCTTCATCCATTCTTAACCACAGCAGGTGAGCAATGCTGCAGGGGAAATAGTGACATGAATCCATAATTTTTCCTTAGCATCAGCCTGAGACGGGAGGCTCTCAGCCATCCCATGTATGCTCACTTTCCTGAATCGAGGTTCTCATTGGCAAAGGAGACCCATAGCTAAGAAAGGACTGGATGTTCTCAATAAAACAGAAGATATAGGGAAAAAAAATCATTAATAACCGGTGGCCCAGTGGTTAGCACTGCTGCCTCATAGCAACAGGGACCCGAGTTCAATTCCAGCCTTGGGTCACTGTCTGTGTGGAGTTTGCACGTTCTCCCTATGTCCACATAGGTTTCCTCTGGGTGCTCTGGTTTCCTCTCCCAGTCCAAAGATGTGCAAGTTAGATGGATTGACCATGCAAAATTGCCCCTTAGTGTCCAAAATGATGTGCCGGTTAGGTGGGGTTACAGGAATCGGTTGGGGCAGGCTCAATGGGCCATATGGCCTCCTTCTGCACTGTAGGGATTCTATGATTCCTTTGAAAGGTATTTTCAGCATTCCCTCCTATCCTTACTTTTATACAGTTCTCAATAATCATCTAATTCTCTCATTCCAGCCTCTTGAATATTCCTGATTTTAATCACATTAGCAGCTATACCTTCAGCTGCAGGCCTTAACATCTGGAATTCTCTTCCTCAATCTTTCCGCCTCTTTCCCCTTTTCCGACATTCCTTAAAGCCCTACACCTTTGACTAAGATTTTGGTCACCTGCCCTGATATCTTTATGTGCCTCAGTGTCATACCTTGTTTTATAATGCTCCTGCAAATTGCAATGAATGTTTTTATTATGTTAAAACATGTATGCAAATCAATTTGCAGGTTAGGTGGATTGGCTATGCTAAATTGGCCCACGGTGAAGTTATGGAGATAGTGTGGTGTTTGGGCCCAGCTAGGCTGCTCTTTCAGAGGGTCAGTGTAGACTTGATTGACCAATGAAGGTGCCACACAAGTACAAGTAGCTGCTGCTGTTGGGTATCTTGTGACCAATTCCACATTTGAACCTTTGAATGGTATGAGTGGAGTGATGAGGTTGATGTGCATGATTTTTTTTTATCACTGGAGTTCCAAATGGACTCATCTCATGCACCTATGTCCTTTTCAAAAAAGTGGGAATATATTACATTAGTCAGGCCAAACCATAGATCAAATTTATTTGAATGGATTGAGATTACACAAAAATAAAATTAAAACAAAACCATATTAGACTTGCAAATTTTAATTTTATTTTAAAACCAAACTCATCAAAATCTGGGAGTCATTTCAGCCTTTTTAAATAAATTTCTTTAATGATCTTTTATGTAGTAGTAGACCCTCAATATTTACAGAATTTTATCTCATCATCACAACTTGGGCATTCAGCTGAACTGGGTGAAATAAAAATTAGTAGCTTGCACAGAACGTATCAGCAAGAGAATCCTTTCATGACACAGATATTGTGATATTAATAAGTTTCCTCCCAAGATATCATACTTATGAATCAGCCACTTACAGGTGGAAATCTCTCCCTCCGGAGTTGGGAATGGAGATCAATTGGGGAGTATGGAGTGAGGCACTGCGAAGGGTAAACGGGATCTCCTCTTGTGCAAGGATGAGCCTGATACAGTTCAAGGTGGTGCACAGGGTGCATATGACTTGGGCGAGAATGAGTGGGTTCTTTCAGGGGTAGCAGATGAGTGTGAGAGGTGTGGGCAGGGGCCAGCGAATCATGCGCACATGCTTTGGGGTTGTGAAAAATTGGGAAGATTCTGGGCGGGAGTGCTCGCTGTCTTAGCCAGAATAGTGGAGGAGGGATTGGACCGGGACCCTTTGGTGGCGATATTTGGGGTTTCAGAAAAGCCGGAGCTCATGGAGAGGAGGAAGGCCGATGTCATGGCCTGCGCCTCTCTGATTGCACGGTGACAAATTTTGCTGGAGTGGCGGTCGGCATCGCCACCAGGGGTAGCAGCATGGTTGGATGACCTGCACGACTTCCTGCGGTTAGAGAAGATAAAGGAGGGCAGCACGGTGGCCTAGTGGTTAGCACAGCTACCTCATGGCGCTGAGGTCCTAGGTTCGATCGCGGCTCTGGGTCACTGTTCATGTGGAGTTTGCACATTCTCCCCATGTCTGTGTGGGTTTCGCCCCCACAACTCAAAAATGTGCAGGGTAGGTGGATTGGCCATGCTAAATTGCCCCTTAATTGGAAAAAATAATTGGGTGATCTAAATTTGTTGGGAAGAATGGGTTCCCGGGGTGTTTATTTGCTGTAACCTACTTTGATACAATTTGAATAAAATGTGTTTTAAAAAAAAGAAATCTCTCCCTCAATGTCAACAAAACGAAGGAGATTGTCTACATCAATAGGAACGAAGTAGAAAGGGTCAAGAGTTTCAAGTTTTTAAGGTGTCCAGATCGGCAACAACCTGTCCTGGTATCCCCATGCCGACACTATAGTTAAGAAAGCCCACCAACGACTCTACTTTCGAAAGACTAAAGAAATTTGGCATGTCAGCTACGACTCTCACCAACTTTCACAGATGCACCACATAAAGCATTCTTTCTGGTTGTATCACAGCTTGGTATGGATCCTGCTCTGCCCAAGATCGCAGGAAACTACAAAATGTTGTGAACGTAGCCCAATCCATCACGCAAACCAGCCTCCCATCCACTGACTCTGTCTACAATTCCCGCTGCCTCGGAAAAGCAGCCAGCACAATTAAGGACCCCATGCACCCCGGACATACTCTCTTACACCTTGTTCCATCAGGAAAAAGATACCAAAGTTTGAGATCACGTACCAACCGACTCAAGAACAGCTTCTTCCTTGTTGCCATCAGACTTTTGAATGGACCTACCACGTATTAAGTTGATCTTTTCTCTACATCCTAGCTATGAATGTAACATTATATTCTGTAGTCTCTCCTTCCTTCCCTATGTACAGTATGCATTGTCTGTATAGCGTGCAAGAAATAATACTTTTCACTGTATACTAATACATGTAACAATAATAAATCAAATCAAAAGTCAAATTAAAGTCCTCTTTTGTAGTGGCAATTTGCATACATACAGTACCTCCCAACAAGGGGATTAAATGATGCTCTCAACATATTATTGACTCTGCTCTGCGAATTTAGCTGGGCTATTGATCACACTAAGTAACACCTCCAGAGGATGTGATTTGCAAATTCTGTACCTCAGGTCCATGGTGGCAGACAATCTGTCCCTTGGTGCAGAACTTAATGCACACATGGAGAAAGCAGCATCTTTGGCCGACTCATGGAACATGCATGGTTAGCATCAAGCTAACTCTTAGGATCAAGGTGCTGGTTTATGAGGTCTATGTCCTCAGCATCTTGCGGTATGACTGTAAAATATGGTTAACTTGCAGCTATCAAAGAAAAGAAGTTCAGCACCATTAGTCTTCACTGTTAGCAAAGCTTTCTGCCTGGGCATACCATGGAAGGACAAAATCATGGATGCTCCCAGGTATGTTGATGCTCATTAAGCTGAGGTGAAATCGCTACTCCAGGCACATTCTCAGCAAAATCCCTAAGGATTTTCCACATGGCGAGGTAACCAGAGGCAGAAGACCAATAGATCTCCCAAAGCTCCATATCAAGCATGTGTAATACCATCCTGGAGTCTCACTTGTAGCCACAGAAATGTCTACCTATTCCTCTTATAATTGAAGTCGGGTTAGGTTTATATTCAACTGCAGTTTAGAAGAATGAGAGGGGATATCATAGAAACCTGTAAAATTCTAACAGGGCTAGTCAGGGTAGATGCAGGAATAACCAGAGTTCACAGCCTCAGAATACAGGGTAAATTATTTAGGACTGAGATGATGTGAAATTTTTCACCGAGAGTGCTGAGCCCGTGGGATTCGCTACCATCGAAAGCATTGAGACCAAAACATTGTATGTTTTCAAGGGGAGTTCGATATAGCTCTTCGGGCTACAGGGATCAAAGGATATGGGTGTTACTGAGTTGGATGATCAGCCATGATCATAATGAATAGCGGAGCAGGCTCAAAGGGCTGAATGGCCTTCTCTACTCCATGTTTCTAATATGTGAAATGACAATCCAAAACAAATTGGGAGACAGTAACTGACTGACAACGGAGGAAAATAGTGACGTGGCCCGTGTGTCACCATGATGACCAACGGCTTGGCAACAGGCACCTACAGCAAAAACAACAGCCCACAACCACGCCTGATACCCACTTGTGGCAGTTGTGGAAAATCTGCCTCTCATTGATTCGTCTCTTCAGTTACCAACAAAAGTGCACCTTATTATGCTACCCCATGTCCCGGTGGATTTAATTTGCTGCATGTCCATCATCTAGTGCAGATGGGAGGATGCTGATGATTGTCCTATATAATATGAGCCGTTCACAGCCAATAAGGCAGATTTAATTCATCCTTAGAGCCCAAGACCAAGGTGACCCCTTCTAAACAAAGCAGGCCATTAGATACATGTCAAAATATCTCAGCCTAGCTAAAACCTCACATAAAAATCCTGCATTTTCTAATCTAAAACAGGGCAAAGATCTGCATCTGTTATCGTTCTAGCACCTCATAATGTGGCACTTTAGTGCTTCAATGTGATCCACCACTCACTATTCTTCCAAAGAGAAATGACTGCTCCCTGAATATGATTTAGTGAGTAAATGCATAATATAGAACATAGAACATAGAACAGTACAGCACAGAACAGGCCCTTCGGCCCTCGATGTTGTGCCGAGCAATGATCACCCTACTCAAACCCACGTATCCACCCTATACCCGTAACCCAACAACCCCCCCCCCCCTTAACCTTACTTTTAGGACACTACGGGCAAATTAGCATGGCCAATCCACCTAACCCGCACATCTTTGGACTGTGGGAGGAAACCGGAGCACCCGGAGGAAAACCACGCACACACAGGGAGGATGTGCAGACTCCGCACAGACAGTGACCCAGCCGGGAACTGAACCTGGGACCCTGGCGCTGTGAAGCATTTATGCTAACCACCATGCTACCGTGCTGCCCCTATATAGGACTGGCTTGGTCTCTGATCTGGCTCATTTCACACTTGCACAAATTGGGTTGTTACAACGGACCTCATTTTTCCATGTCCAGAATGGGGTAGGGAAATCAGCTGGGGTTCCTATTTCTTTTTTATTTTTAAAATTAAATTTTAGCGTACCCAATTCAGTTTTTTCCAATTAAGGGGCAATTTAGTGTGGCCAATCCATCTACTCTGCACATCTTTAGGTTGTGAGGGTGAAACCCACGCAAACATGGGGAGAATGTGCAAACTCCACACGGACAGTGACCCAGTGCTGGGATCAAACTTGGGACCTCGGCGCTGTGATGCAGCACTATGCCACCGCGCTGCTCCCGGGATTCCTATTTCTAAGTCATTATCCCATTAATCCCCAACTAGGAAGTGCACACCTGTGGAAGGAAGTGTGTGAACATGTCAGCTCAGAAGGGTTTGGACATACGATGCCCTACATGATCATGCAGCTCATGGAATCACATTGTGTGGGCTCTCATGTGAAGAATGGCATGTGGTAAGTGTAGGTTGGGAGGAAAATGGACCGATAGTTTCCATAGCTCTCCATCACTGGGGTCATAACTGGGTCGGTTGTTGACCTATAGAGATTGCCATCATTAATCAACAACTCAATTATCATTGCCATCATTAATCAATAACTCAATTATCATTGTACTAGGATGGTGGAGTGGCTAGAACTTGGTCTATTCTCATTCAGCAATTCTTATCACTTGGACAAAGTCCCTCGAGACAGCCAGCCTTGTAGAATTGAGACAATTGGGGGGGGGGGGGGTTGCGTGATAAAAATATATCCTTTAATTCAATTTGGAGCACTACCAGCGCTGACACGCCCCCCGCCCCTCTGCATTATGGCTCGTGCTTTCTTCAGCCTAATTTAAGGAGCTTTATTTGCAAATTGAAAGCAAATACCATTGGCGCCGGTGCGGAAAATGAAACAAGTGAGAAACCAAAAATATGCAAAAATGGTCACTTGCATAGCTTGTTTTTATCGTAGCCTTTTTGCTGAATGTCCATAATTGAACTCGCAGCTTTAGGCTTTTATCGTTTGCTTCTATTTCCCCCCACAGACAGGCAAATAATCCCTTATAATCCCTGATAAAGAAAATTATTGGAACCAAGAACAAGATAAATCGCTGGTTTCATGGGAAAATGCGAATTTAAGATGCGCCCGCAGATGAAAGAACTATACTATAATATCGTGTGCAAAATGCCAGAATTACAGATTACTAAATGAGGCTGGTGTTAAAACGTACAGCTAACATCAAAACTCAGGAGGAACAATCCACACAAAAGCTTTGGAGAGGCAATGGCTTTACATATCGAGAACAATGCACTATAAACTGTGCCCCCACATCGACCTTATTTTCATCGCTATTTTAGTGGCACATTAATGCACAAGCTGACAGATTTTTAATATAGTCTTGCCCTGCTCTGTCTCTGAATGTCAGGCATTTCAACACAGAATACATGCATTTTCCAGCAAGGTTAGCTCAGCCCTGCACCAAATAACATGCAAGGATGCTCCACACACGACAGGATCGGCATGCTGTAAGAAGCACTTACAGAGTTAAAAGTAGCTTTTGTGAGGTTTCCTCAGCCTGCTCGACAAAGTGTTTGAAGCGTGTAGTGGACATCTGCCTTCCTCCGCACACAGCATCCCATGACCATAGCGGGATGTGCTGCTGCAATGGAGAACGCTGCCTTAGTACCACAGTTGCTGCTCTCCTCCAGCAACAGCTTGCAATTCGGTCATGCTGGTGATGTTGAAAAGCTAGTCATGCTGCTGGGGGTGGGTAGAGAGAGGAAACAGTACTGGGGGTGAAAGCCGACATGAATGTCGACAGTATCCAGGGCCACCCCCTTTTCACTCATTAGATGGTAGAGTCCATTTTGCTTGGGATGCTCTCTCCTCCTAATCCCATTACAAACAAATGGCAGAGCACATTCCCGTGCAGCGGCAGTAATTGCTGGGCTGCCGCACCCAACGGCAAACGGGGGGGTCCGGGGTCCAGACAAACCGAGCCTGGTTTACCTACACCCTGCCATAGGAATGCGAACCCTTGTGGAGGAAGCCTCCACGCTTACACACATACTGCTCGTTCATTCATCGGGCACGCCATTCATTGTGAGGCAAAGCTGATACATTGGAACTGCAGGGACAAAACAAGAACTCAAGCATAGCAGGAGTTTTTTTTTGATTCACTGGGGCCAGTCCACACAAACGCAAGGCTCCAGGGGCGAGGCTGAAGGGAATCAGCACTCACTCACCCACCCCCAAATTCTGCTTGACCGAAAAAGAATCCTTTCTCTGCATTCACATTCCGTGGCTCTCAGCAGATCATCAATTTACAGTGATGTGTTCACTCAGAATTACAGCCACAGTGATAATCTTTTTATTGCTTCAGCACCAGGGACCACCTTCCTGTTCATGTCTACATCTATACAACACCACGTTGGCCTGCTCACTAGACAAAGCTGCTTCAGACTATGACTTTGTACGTCAGCACCAAACATCATCTGTCCCCTTACTCAATGTAGTCAGCTTCTCATCAGAGGCAAAGAGCAGCCTACTCTGACCCAACTAAGCTCCGTTGCACTCTAGCTTTCCTTACTGTGCTATTGTCCCATTTCTTTTTGTTCCCGCTTAGCCAGAATTTGTTGCCCATCCCTAATTACCCTTCAGAAAATGGTGGTGAGCCGCCTTCTGAAACTGCTGTAGTGCATCTAGTTTAGGCACAGCCGCAGTGCTGTTAGGGTCGGAGTTCCAGATTTATGACCCAGTGACAGTGAAGAAATGTCTATATATCTCCAAGTCAGGATTGTGAGTGACTTGGAGGGAAAATTGTAGGTGGTGGCGTTCCCATGTGTGTTCCCCTTGTCCTTTTAGGCGATAGATGTTATGGGTTTGGAAGGTGCTGTCAAAGGAGAAATGGTGACATGCCGCAGTGCATCTTGTAAATGGTACACACTGCTGCCGCTGTGTGTCACTGGTGGAGGGAGGGAATTTTTAATGGACGGATGAGGTCTGTCAATCAAGCAGGCTGTTTTGTCCTGGATGGTTTCGAGCTTCTTGAGTGGTGCTGGAGTTGCACTCATCCAGGCAAGGGGAGAGTATTCCATCATACTCCTGACTTCTGCCTTGGAGACAGTGGACAGGGTTTGGTGGGCCAGGAGGTGAGTTACTCGCCACAGGATTCCTAGCCTTTGACCTGCTCTTGTAGCCACAGGACAATGTTAAGACTCAGTTAAGACTCTGGCCAATGGTAGCCTGCAGGATGTTGATGGTATTCGATGCTGAAATACTAGATGTCATCTGAGGCCGTGTGACGATGCATCTGTTTTCAGAACTGTTTACATATTTTTAGGCAGAGACTCCTGTTGTGCAGCAGAGGAAGCCCCATTTCCATGAATGGTCATGGGAGCAAATCCAGTAAATTGTCGTCCTGACCTTCATGGCATAACCTAGAGCTGCCTCACCCCCAGTCTGACGGCAGCCATCTTTATTTTGATTTCTCCCTGTACATCCATATTTATTTTTAATGATGCATGGTAATGTCCAACGGTCAGTATGCAGATGTGATGTTGGCTGCACTGACCTGCATGGTTTCCCTCACAATCATGATGGACATATTAGATACATGACCCTCAAATTGGCAACCCTTCCATCATCAAGGGGCTGGTTTAGCTCACTGGACTAAATCGCTGGCTTTTAAAGCAGTCCAAGCAGGCCAGCAGCAAGGTTCGATTCCCGTACCAGTCTCCCCGGACAGGCGCCGGAATGTGGTGACTAGGGGCTTTTCACAGTAACTTCATTGAAGCCTACTCGTGACAATAAGCGATTTTCATTTCATTTTTTCATTTTCAATCAGAAATCTCTTCAAAACTCCAACTGCAGAATTAGCTGTACCTCTGGAGGTCCATTGCAGTTATTTATGAAATACCTTACTCTTTGATGAGTTCAGGATGTTCCAACGTGTTACACATTGAGTGAAGCGCATTTAAAGTGCCGTCACTGTTGTAATGCAGGAAACATGGCCGCTAAATTGCACAAAGCTTTCTCTCACAAACAGCAATGAGATAGCGACACCTTGGGCCTGTACAGGTAGGGTTAATATCTGAGTGTAGTTCGCTAGGCCCCCAGACTCCATTGCCCCCAGACTCTCAGGGCCGCCACCACCACGGGGCTGGTGGAGTACCGTGCCGGCGGGAACGGCAGAGGCACAGTTACCAACGCCTCCAAACTGGTGCCCTTGCATGAAGCCGCCTCCATACGCTCCCATGCCGACCCCTCCCCCCACCACCCACTTCCTAATCATGGCTATATTCGCCGCCCAGTAATAGTTACTAAAATTTGGCAGCGCCAGCCCGCCCTCTCCCCGACTCCGCTCAAGCATTACCTTCCTTACCCACGGGTAAGGAAGACGAACAGGAATCTGGGGAGGACCGTCATCTTCACCGTCTGCACCCTCCCAGCTAATGACAACGGGAACGCATCCCATCTCCAAAAATCGTCATTCATTTGGTCTATTAGCCGGGCCAGATTTAATTTATGCAGCCGGTTCCATTCCCTCGCCACTTGAATGCCTAGGTACCTAAAGCTTCCCCTCTGCCAATCTAAACAGCAGCACCCCCAATCGCCTCTCCTGTCCCCTCGCCTGGATCGCAAATATCTCACTTTTCCCCATATTTAACTTATACCCCGAAAACTGGCCAAATTCCCCTCAAATCTTCATGATTTCTTCCATCCCCTCTAATGGGTCCGATACATACAGAAGCAGGTCGTCTGCATAGAGCGAGACTCTGTGCTCCACCCTTCCCGGACTAGCCCCTTCCAGCCCCTTGAGGCTCTCAGAGCAATTGCCAACAGCTCTATGAGTAGCGCAAACAACAGTGGGGAGAGGGGTCATCCCTGTCTCGTCCCCCAGTCTGATGTTGTCCTATTTGTCTGGACACTTGCCACAGGAGCCTGATATAGCAACCTGACCCAGTCAATAAAGCCCCACCCAAATCCGAACCGTCCCAGTACCTCCCACAGATAATCCCATTGTAGCCGATCAAAAGCCTTTTCTGCATTTATTGCGATCACTACCTCCATCTCCCTACCTTCCGGGGGCACCATGATCACATTTAACAGCCTTCTTACATTGGCCACCAACTGCCTACCTTTAACAAACCTCGTCTGGTCCTCCCCAATAACGTCCGGAACACAATCCTCAATCCTGAAGGACAAAATCTTGGCCAGCAGTTTGGCATCCACATTCAACAGGGATATCGGCCTGTAGGACTCACACAGCTCCGCATTCTTGTCCCGCTTCAGAATCAGCGAAATCGTGGCCTGTCGGGGGCAGCACCCCTCTTTTCCTTGCCTCATTAAACATCCTCATCAACACCGGTCCCAATATCCCAGAGAACTTTTTATAAAACTCCACTGGGTACCCGTCCGGCCCCGGGGCTTTACCCGCCTGCCTGGCCTTCAGACCCTCCACTATCTCTTCCAACCTGATCGGGACCCCCAGCCCTTCTACCAGCTCCCCGTCCACCTTTGGGAAATTCAGCCCCCCCACAAGAAGTACCTCATCCCCTCCGGCCCCGTAGGGGGTTCCGACCTATACAGCCTACTGTAGAAATCCCTAAATGCTTTATTCACCCCTGCTGAATCTCCAACCAGGTTCCCATCTCCGTCATTTACTTTCCCTATCTCCCTGGCTGCCTCCCTCTTTCTAAGCAGATGTGCAAGCATTCTGTTGGCCTTCTCTCCATACTCATTGATGTGACCATCAATTTACTCGAGACACGATAGGAAGTAAACTGTGGTGTTAATAGACTTACAACTGAGCCTGCCTGTGACCAGAAGAACTGAGGGCAGACTCACAAGGCTGCAGCACTTTATACTTCCGGTAGTGGGAGGGGCCATGGGCGGAGCCATGTACAAGCTCCTCATCTCCCCCTCTCGGCAGAGCCGCGCAACGGCTCACAGACAGAGCCCACAAGGACACAATGCTATACAGTGTGAACGCAATACTATACAGTGTGAATTACATGATGTACATTCACCACACTCATAGATCGACCCCCTTGCCTTTCTCAGCTGCTCCACCGCCCTCCCTGTGGTTAACAAGCCAAACTCCACTTGTAGCCTCTGCCGTTCTCTTAAAAGCCCTGCCTCTGGGGTTTCCGCATACCTCCTATCGATCTGTAGTATCTCCTTAACCAGTCGGTCCGTCTCTGCCTTGTCCACCTTCTCCCTATGGGCCCGTATCGAGATCAGCTCCCCTCTGATCACCGCCTTCAGTGCTTCCCAGACCATCGCTGCTGAAATTTGCCCCGTGTCATTGACCTGCACGTAATTCTGAATACATTTCTTCAGCCGCTCGCACACCCCTTCGTCAGCCAAAAGTCTCACATCTAACCTCTAGTCTGGGTGCTAGTTACTGTCTTTACTAACCTGCAGGTCAACCCAGTGCGGAGCATAGTCTGAGATTATGATCACCGAGTACCCCATATCCATCACCCCTGCCAGTAAGGCCCTGCTCAAAATGAAGAAATCAATCCGGGAGTACACTTCATGCACGTGTGAGTAGAAGGAGAACTCCTTCACCCTCAGCTGCCCAAATCTCCATGCTCGTCAACGCATATATTGTATTTGCTGCAACTACAAAATGTGGTAATGAGTTCCACAATTTAACCACTCTCTGGGCAAAGATATTTCTCCTGAATTATTTATTGGATTTATTAGTGACTCTCTTATATTTATGAACCTTAATTTTTGACTCCCCCATAGGTGGAAACACCTTTATTGCATCTAGCCTATTGAACCTCTTCATAATTTTCAGGACCTCAATCAGGTTGAACTAACTTGCTGAAGTATTTTGAAGAGTTGTTGAAATAACTTGCTGGAATTTGTTTGAGGAGGTAATAGAAAGGGTCTATGGAGGTAATGCCATTGATGTGGTGTACATGGAGGTACAGAAGTCATTTGATGCAGTTCCACACAACAGACTTGTGAGAGAAGTTATAGCTCATGAAATAAAAGGGACAGGAGCAATGTGGATACAACATTGGCTGAATAATAGGAAGTAAAGAGTAAGGGTCAATGCATATATTTAGAGCTGGAGGAAGGTTGTAGTGGTGTTCCCCAGGGATCAGTATTGGGACCCTTGCTTTTCCTGATATATTAATGTTCTTGAAATTGGTGTGATGGGGACAATCTCAAACTTTGTGATGACATAAAATGTTGAAGTATTGTAAACTGTGAAGAGGACGGCAGCATGGTAGCACAGTGGTTAGCACGATCGCTATACAGCCCAGGTTCAATTCCCGGCTTGGGTCACTCGCTGTGTGGAGTCTGCACATTCTCCCCGTGTCTGCGTGGGTTTCCCCCAGGTGCTCCGGTTTCCTCCCACGGTCCAAAGATGTGCAGGTTAGGTGGATGGCCGTGCTAAATTGCCCTTAGTGTCCAATAATTTAGGTGGGGTTACGGGGATAGGGTGGAGGTTTGGGGATTAATTGGGGCGCTCTTTCCAAAGGGCCGGTGCAGACTCGATGGACCGAATGGCCTCCTTCTGCACTGTAAATTATATGTAAATCTACGACAGTTTAGAACTTCAAAAGGAGATAGACAAGTTGGTGGAGTGGCAAGGATGTGGCAAATGAAGTTCAATGCAATGTAATTTGGTAGGAAGAACATGGAAGGACAATATAAAATAAGGGGTAAAATTCTTAAATGTGTGGAGGAGCACAGGGCCCTGGGTGTACATATGCATAGATCAGTGAAGGTGGCAGGATAGGTGAGATCAGTTAATAAAGCATACAGTATTCTGGGCTTTAATGATGTGGGCATAGAGTACAAGGGCAAGGAGATTATGCTGAACTTTACAATACAATGAGTTAGACCTCAGTTGGAATATTGTGTATTGTTCTGGGTGCTTTGGTAATAGATGCAAACGCCTTGGAGGGAGTATAGAAGAGGTTTACAATAATGGTTGCAGGGATGAGAAACTTCAGTTATGAGGATAGATTGGACTGTTCTGCTTGGAGAGAAGAAGGCTGACAGGAGATGTGATAAAGGTGCTCAAAGTCACGAGAGGGCTGGACAGAGTAGATGGGGAGAAATTGTCCCCGCTTGTAAAAGGATCAAGAAAGAGAGGGCATAGATTTAAAGTGTTTTGCAAAAGAAGCAAATGTGATGTGAAAAAAATGTTTTCACACAGCGAGTGGTTGGGGACTGGAATACACTGCCTGGAATTGTGGTAGAGGCAGGTGCAATCGAGGCATTCAAGTGGGCATTAAATGATTACTTGAATAGCAACAATGTGCAGGGGTACGGGGGAAAGGCTCGGCAGTGGCACTAAATCACCATGTTTGTTTGGAGAGCTGGTGTAGACACAATGGACCAAATGGCTTAATTCTGCACTGTAACAATTCTCTGATCTCTTAGCCTTCTCTTTTCTGGAGAAATGTGCTCCAACTTAGTTATAACTTTTTAGTTCTGTTTTCACCTTTTAAAGTTTTTTGCACCTTCTCTAATACCTTTATATCCCTTTTGTAACGTGGAGACCTGAATTGTGCCAGCAAATTAACTGGTTAGTTAGCCAATTCATAAACTATTACAAATTGGACCCAATGTAGTTTTCAGCCTTAGGCTAAATGTAGCATGTAACTCAATGAAAAAAATCTCACGCTGTCAAAAGTCTTTGGGAACAGGCCTTTAACCTCCTTGTTTTCCAGATGTGAAGTTCCAAATCAGTTTGTTTGAAATATTTTAAACATCTGGCAACATTCAGAAGACTTTCAATAAGGTCCCACACAGGAGTTTAGTAAGGAAAATTAGATCACATGGGAATTGGGGTTAATATACTGATGTGGATTGGTGAATTTACAGAAAACACAGTGGAGGAATAGCAGGTCATTCTCAGGTTGGCAAGCTGTGCCTTGTGGGGTACTGCAAGGCTCAATGTTTGGGCTTCAGCTCTTCACAATCTACATCAAAGATCTGGATGTGGGGATCAAATGTAATGTTTCCAAGTTTGCTGATGCCACAAAACTCGGTGGGAATGTGAGTTGTGAGGAGGGTGCAAAGAGGGTTCAAGGGGATCGAGACAGGCTCAGTGAGTTGGCAATAACATGGCAGACGGAATTTAATGTGGAAAAATGTGAAGTTCCAGAAATACAGAGTATTTCCTAAATGGGGAGAGATTGGGATGTGCTGATGTCTAATGGAACCTGGGTGTCCGTGATCATAAGTCATCAGCTAACATGCAGGTAAAGCAAACAGTTAGGAAGACAAATTGTATGTCATGCTCTGTTGAATGCGGATTTGGGTACAGGAATAAGGAAGTCTTGCTGCAATTGTGTAGAACCTCGCTGACACCACAAATGGAACATTGTGTACTTGGTCTCCCTACCTAAGGAAGGATTTTATTGGCCACCGAGTAAGTGCAACAAAAGTTCACCAGACTGATCCCTGGGTCGGTTGGTCTGACTTATGAGGAGAGATTGAGGAGACTGGACTTGTGATCTCTAGAGTTCAAAGAATGAGAGATGATCTCATTGAGGCATACAAAATTCTTCCAGGGCTCAATAGCACAGATGAAGGAAAACTGTTTCCCCTGGCTGAGGGGGTCTAAAATCAGGGGGCACAATCTCAGGAGGAGGACTGAGATAAGGAAGAATTTCTTCACTCAGAGGCTGGTGAACCGTTGGCATTCTCCACTCCAGAGGGCTGTGCAGGCTCAGTTATTGAGTCTGTTCAAAACAGAAATCAATAGATTTCTCGATATTAAAGATTTCAAGGGATTCTGGGGATAGTGTGCAAAATGGCAATGAGGTAGGTCAATCATGATCTAGTTGAATGGAGGGGCAGCCTCAAGGGGCTGAATGGTCTAATCCTACTCCTATCCCCTACCTGAAGTGGTCAAATCTGAAACTGGGATCCTGAATCTAAATAAAGGGAACTCTAAGCTAATGTGGTGCAAATTGGCAAGGACACATTGGGGAACCTTACTAAAGGGGTTGACGGTGGATGGGCAATGGTTCATATTTAAAGAACGTGTGCTTCAATTAAAACAATTATTCATTCCTATCTGGCGCAAAAATGAAAGAGGAATGGTGGCTCAACTATTGCTTGCAGAATAAATTAGGGATAATATTAAATCTAAAGGGAGACATTAAAAATTGCCAGAAAAAGCAGCAAGCGTGGGGATTTGGGAGTTATGAGGATAGATTGGATTCAGCAAAAGAAGACAAGAAATTTGATCATGTGAAGTTATCCACCTTGGTGTGAAAAACTGAAATGAAGAGAATCATTTAAATGGTTGTATATTGGGAAGTGTGAATGTACTAAAGGATCTGGGTGTCCTTGTACACCAGTCAATGAAAGTGGAGAGGTAGGTGCACCAAGCAATTAGGAAGACCTTCAGTGCAAGAGGATTTGAGTTCAGAAGTAGGGGTGGCCTGCTGCTGTTGTACAGGCTTTGACAAGACCACACCTAGTGTATTGTGTGCAGTTTTGGTCTCCCTACCTAAGAGAGGATATACTTGCCATAGAGGGAGTGTAGCGGAGATTCACTAGGCTGATACCAGGGCTGCCAGGACTGTCCTATGAAGAGAGGTTGGTTCGAATGGGCCTGCATTCACTTGAGTTCAGAAGGATGAAAGGAGATCTAATTGAAACATATAGAATTCTAACAGGGCTGGACAGTCTAGATGCAGGGAGGATGTTTCCCCTGATTGGGGAATCTAGAACCAGGGGACTCAGTCTCGGAATATGGGTAGACCTTTGGGACTAAGATGAGGAAGCATTTCTTCACTCAAAGATTAGTGAACCTGTGGAATTCTCTACCACAGAAGGCTGTGGAGACTAAGTCACTGAATGTATTCAAAAAAGAGATAGGACCCGCGGGGTTTTTCGGCTGCGCCCACCTGGCGACCAGAAATTCCCGCCTGTGGTTAATGAACCTTTACATGGTCCCCGTCCCTTCTGTGGCGACCTTGTGGTGGGCACGTCCAAAAAATCCAACCTATAATCTTTTAGATTTTAATGGGATCCAAGGGGTAGAGAGAAAGCCGGCCCATGGCACTGAGATTAAGGATCAGCCATGATCATATTGAACAGCAGAGCAGGCTTGAAGGAAGGGCAGAATGGCCTACTCCTGCTCCTTGTTTCTATGTTCCTATTTCAAACATGTATCAAAGACTATAGCAAAACACACATTACAAGAATGAATAGATATACTTATGCCTGTGCCTGCCCTTTTACAACTATCCACGTGTCAATTTCAGGTCAATTCCATTACATAAGCAGTGTATGTAAATTAGAGCAGCCAGCCACCTCTGTGCATCCTAATGACGCTGTGAATAGACTAAAGCAACAAATCTGCTCTAAATTATTACCTGCGAGAAAGACCTCTGCAACCCATTCATGAATTAAGTGTTGGTTGGTTATAAAGGTCTCCTCACTTGTGAAGCTAACTGGGGATCCAGCTATTTGCCGCTCATTCACATTTAGCCGAAAAAAGGAAAACATTGAGTTAAATACTGACATTTACAAAGGTATTGAGTCTCTTTTAAGGCCATAAAACATATCATCCAGAACTGTAAGGCAAAGGGTGATTTGATACGACCCAGCCCCACCGCTGGCAGATGGACAATCATGCACGAATGGGCGAAGGAGACCCCCTCCAGCTGGCCACTGAAGGAGAACGTTCAGACTTCAGGGTGGGGGAGATGGGAAGAGAGGGTGTAATACCACTCATGAGGCCCATGGGGATACCCTACTTGATTTCCCCATGGGATGCTTAGAATACAAGATTCCCCGCTGTAGGCAGAGGCCTGCCCAGCTGGGGCTCATTATTTGACTATATAAAAGCTGACCCGGACAGAAACCGGCATCCTGCTAGTCCCAACGAGGAATTATTGTGTGTGTGTGCCGCTGTGGCGGCCGTTTCCTTTGACCTAAATAAACTACTGTTTACTTACCTACTCGGGCCTTCTGGGTCTTCAGAACCTCCTTATTCTGCCTGCCCAAATATGTTACCTTCCCTCTATTTATTCCAACTACACACACATTTTGCAACTTTATTAATGTAATCCTACATTTTGACACAATCCTCTTAAGTTTTAAATACACGACTGAATTTGGTGCTATCCTCAAATTTTGAAATGTTACTTCTGATTCCCAAATTTTTGGATATCATGAGCAGCCAAAGTGCCAGCACCACTCCTTGTGAACAACCAGTCTGAGTAACTTCCTTGGACCATTACTCTGTTTGCTGGTTTGTAGCCAGCTTGTACCCAACCCCATGGGCTCTGGCCCTAGTCATGAGGTTATGTGGTACTTTAGCGAAGAATGACCAAGTCCTGAGTGGAGCAGTTGCTTCGGGAGTGTGACATCAGACATAAGAATGATATGCCCCACTGGCAGTGCTGACTTTGACTCATTAGCACCTTGGACACCAGAATTGGAGAATCTTGCTGGTTTTTTGAGGTGCCTGATTTTGGTCGTCCAAATTTCTTAAGCACGCAGGAGTGTAGCGATCACTGCTGACTGGTGAGCCATGATCTTATTCCCGGCTTTGAGATCTTCAGCCTTAAATACTCTTTTCCTCAATCAGCCGAAGGCTGAGCTGGTACATTGGAAACAATGATGAGTTTTGTCATCCATTTCAGCCCTCATCAAGTCCTGGCTCCCAAGATGCAGAAAATTGTCTGCATTTCCCAGGATGGGGTCAGGGGATAGGGTGGGTCGTGGGTCTGTGTGGGGTGCTCTTTTGGAGGGTTGGTGCAGACTCGATGGGCCAATTGGACTCCTTCTGCATTTTAGGTATTCTATGATAAAATTTCCTGGAAAAGAAAAAGTCTCTGACCGACACACACCACAATTAGCCCACAAATCAACAAAGACTTGTCGTGAGGAGAAGATTGCAATCTGCCACAGACTGCTGGCTGCTCAATGCCGATCCACCATCAGCTTCCGAGAAATGGCTTCTTGGCCTTCATGTTAATTCTCATTTGTTTTATGAAGGTGCAACATTAATAAATTAATTACCCATTAAACCAACCACGGAAAGTTAAGTCTAGTAATTAATAGTGTAATAACTTTTTAATTATGTGATTATTAATGGCTGCCAATCAATCTGCCATGCCCAGAAAATAAACAATTAAATGGGAGGAGTCTCATTCCTTATTCCTTCAGGTTGTGAATCGTTTGTCTATTTTCACAAAGGAGATTTCAAAAATGCCATATTTTACATTTTAAATCATTTTTCTTACTTTTCCTTTCTGCTTCTTTTTCTCCCCCTTAATCCAATCTTTCTTTCACACTTTTTTTCTTCATTTGACATTGAATTCACCGATATACTTGCTCTGTTCAATTCTCAATCCTTAAATCTCATTGGTTTGTCCCATTGTTCATCAGAGTCCCAGATACCTTGTTGCCCTCACTGCACCTTTATTGCACCAAAATGCCTTTATTGGAATAGGCCTACCTAACCAGGAAAGCAGGGAGATGCTCTGCTCCAGAAAATAACGGTACGACGCTACAAGTAAAATAATCCTGCTATTCCCAGACAACAGATGGAGATGAGCTGTCTTTTAAAATCGGGCAATGTAGATCCACCTGTCACTCAATTCAACAATGACCAGAATTATTTCTCAGGGGATTTGGCTAAAAGATTCCACCATCAGAAGAAAGACATCGGTAAAGACATATCCCAGAAAGCAGTTTAACAGCACACACATAAATTATTCATTCCACACAGACACAGCTTTCTTGTCCCATTGATGCATGACTGAAGAATCTTTACAACTCAGATCTCTGGGGAAGGAGGGAAGGGCACATTCATACATGGTTTAACCATGTGTTAAAAAGTGTGGTGTTTGCCCCGGCAGCTGTTTTTTGGTAGGACCTGAACAACAAAATGTAGCTGTAGCATGTTGCTCATGGCTTTTAAGTTAGCCCTGCCGTGCCACTAAACTTGAACCTGGCCACTTTCAGAAGCAAGGTTCCTAGCCAATTCTCATATCCATAATTCCACAATCCAGAACTCAGGAGCTGTGATTCCAATGGTAACCTTGGCTCAGATCAACTTCGTCAACAATAGATTGGGAAGGAACCTCACACTATCTGAAAAGTAACTACTATATTTATATTATATGAGCAAAGACAACTGGCCTTAGTATTTTTATGACAAACACCAAGTTTTCAGGTAAGTGGGCCACTATTCTTTTGGCAGATTATATGGATAGATAAATGGGATCTTTGTTTCCTGCAGTCAGCCAAAATAGTAACCTAGATACACTTATTGCTGCGTTGCAAAATTCTCCCATCTGGGGACTATGTGCCATGGCGGAGGAGGGAACATGGGATGTTTCCAGCCTTGGAAGTTGGCAGGAAAGCATGTCATATCTTCCAGCCCCAACATAATTAATTATGCAACCAGAGGTTTTGTGCCATGATCCGTGGCATGTAGTTCTCCACTGTATCCGGGCACCATATTGAAAAGGTGCCCAACATCCCTGAACAACTATTGAAGAAAGAAGATGACCCTCCTGAAAAAAAAATGGATCTCTGGGAGCTCTCGGGGACCAGAAGATGGACATCCTCAATGACAATTAATTTGGAAGATTAGCCTGTAGACCCTCCCCCCTCCCCCCCCCCCCCCCACACACATGGCTGTGGTCCGGGGTTGCTGGCAGCCTCCATTCCAAACACCAGAGGAAGCCCTAGGCATTGTTCAGATAAGTCCTGACATCTGCATGCCACATTGTTCCAGACCTGTTTTGGACCCCGGCTTGTTTTCCTACTGGCGCCGCTGACGAGTGGATGTGGGTCGAAGATTCCGGCTAGCCTTCATTTGCATCCCATTAGTGGGATGAAAATTAGTGTCACGCCAACGTATGGAGGGTTTCCTGATCTGCCATGGTGGGCAACATCAGAAGATACCATTGGAAATCCATGCCAGCGTGAAACCCATGTTCTGCACTCCTAGCAAATTCAGTTTCAGATGTGCAGGCTAGGTGGATTGTCCATGATAAATTGCCCCCAAAATGTCCAAAGGTTGAGTGGGGTTATGGGGATAGAGCAAGAGATTGGGCCTAGGTAGGGTGCTCATTCGAAGGGTCGGTGGAGACTTGATGGGCCAAATGGCCTCCTTCGGCACTGTAGGGATTCTATGATACTGTATGCACTGGAGTTTAGAATAAAGAGGTGAATTTATTGAAACATATTAGGAGGCATGACAGGATAGATGCTGAGACGATGTTTCATCTTGTGGAAGCTATCTAGAACTACTGGGCAGAGTTTAAAAATAAGGGATTGCCTATTTAAGAAAGAAATGTGGAGGAATTTCTGTCTAAGTCAGCCTTGAATAAATTCAATGACTGCTTTCTGCAGAAGAGAATTCCAAATATTAACAACCCTCTGAGAGATTTATTCAAGGCAGACTTAGACAGAGGTTTGATTGACAATGCAGCCAAGAGTTATGGGGATCAGACAGGAAAGTGGAGTTTGGGTCATAATCAGATCAACCATGATCTTACTGAGTGGCAAAGCAAGCTCAATGGATTACCGCTGCTTCTTATTCTTGTGGTCTTATAATGTGTGAATGGGAGGGGGGGGGGGGGGGGGGTGGGAGAGAGGGGCTTCACAGAGTCTTCTGACACCAGATAATGTGGAGAGCTTGGTTGAAATTTACATGAGTACATAAAATAAAATGTTTCCAAAGTACTGTTAAAAACTCTGGTTTACCTTGTCTGCATGGGTCTCACCCTACAACCCAAAAAGATGTGCAGGCTAGGTGAATTGGCAACACTAAATTGCCCCTTAATTGGAAAAAAAACCTGAATACTCTAAAAAAAATTTAAAAGCTCCGATTTTTACATTTATTTGCTGTATTATATATATGGATATATGAATACACAAATTTGAGAACTATGTACTGAATATTGCTGCACTGCTTTATTTGCTGTTTGTTATGTTTTGCCTGGTGTCTGGACTCATGTTAAAATTGACTCATGTTGAAAATTAGTTTGGGAAGCACTGTTGCCCTGGATGTCAGACAAGCAGTCTTACAGTTTGGAGGACAGCGAGGGGCTAGGGGTGTGAGAGGGACAGTGAGATAGGTTGCCTCATTGAATCTCAGGGTTGAACAATGTTTCATTCTATGTGACATTTCCAGAACATGATTCATGCTCACCAACATTCTCAAATCGTAAGAAACTCGCAGGGAGATTTAGAACAGTATGTGGAAGTTTCTCCACTGCAATTCCGCACATGAAATATTCAGACTATAAAACCTATACATTTAAAATGATGATATGAAATCAGGATGTAAATTCTTCAGGATTGACCTACTTTTCATTGCAGCTGAAGCAGGGAAGACTGCTCTTCCTAAAAAGAATCCACCTGGTTCAATTTGCTCGAATCTCACTGTCATACATTGTTGTCGAAAAGTGATTAAAGTGATACTTCGCTGAGCACAGAATACAAGGCAATGTAATTTTTATTTAGCAACAGAGGCTGGGCCCTCCTTACGGCCTTTTTTTCGGTCTTCTCTCAACAATAATAATGACTAGACCTGGAATTGCCACGAGCTCTCTCCGTCAGGTCAGTTCTCGGGTAACACAATTCTCCTACATTCTCAGCCTTTCGAGTTTCGCCAGGTTTGTACATGTGCAGGTCCTGTGATTCATTTCATTTTTCATTTCATTTTATTTCATTTTCATTCCTGTTGCATGGGGCAATCTCTCGGATGGTGGGTGATGCGTGAACATTTTTACTGGTTTATTTTTACTGTAATGGCACAGGGCAAAATGATGGTTGCACTTGAACTTTGAGACGAGTTGCTGTTATGGACAGTTCTCAAATGCCTTATGTCCCAGCTGCCTCTGACTGCGCCCTATTCTTACACAGTGGACGAATATACAGTAATCCAATGTTGCCAAAGCTGCCACTTTGTTATTTGCCCCGGAAAGAATGAAGCAGGTCAAGCAAAATGCACCATTAACAAAATGTTTGCAAAAGGTTCTAATTCCTGTCTCTTATTAATGTGAACTCCAGCCGTGTTACGTGGTCTCTCCCCCTTTCATGGTGTCAGTGATCTATCAGGTTCCATGGGCAACATTTCTGATCCCTCATTCAATGATCGTAGGCATCACTTTGTTTCCCAGTTCAGAGGCTGGCCCATTCCACTGCCCTCCAGCACGGGGATGTGCAGCTAAAACCAAACTCCCAATGGGCGTCCCTGATTTGGGAACTCCCTGGTGGGAGAAATAGCCCCGAATTCTGGGCCTATGCAGAGCGTTGTCAGGCCGTTTGGCCATGAGGGCATCACAGTCAAGCCTGATACTGTCCTGGCATTAAGAATTTCACTGTGGAACTCTGCAGGACCTGTTCACTCCCACACTCTGGAGTGCTCGGCAAAAGAAAGACATTGCAATTCTTTGGTATGTTGGCAATCTAAAAATGTTCCAAAGCGCTGTGCAGCCAATGGAATATTTGTGAAATGCAGTCTCTGTTGTAACGCAATCCATGCACTGCAAGATCCCACAGACAGCAACGCGATAAGACTAAATCTGGGTTATTTTTTACTGTTGATTAAAGGATAAACACTGGCTGGGAAACTGGGAGAACTCTCCTATTCTTCTTTGAATAGTGCAATGCGATCTCTTGAGAAGGCAGATTGTGAGTTCCTAAACACCAGTAGTTCTCTTAGCAGAGGTCAAGGATCAAACTGCGATCATTGCTGGACCGTGTGGCTGAAGGAGTACAATTAGCAGTGAAAACATGATAGAACTATCGACGGTATGTTTTTGGACTGCAACTTATGGCAATACAAACAAACTTCAGCATGATCTTCAGGATCAGTTTGTTAGATTAGGGCCAAAGCGGTTTCCCTTCTCTTGGAAGGTTTGAAACTGATACCGTCTGCAAAAGAACAATACATTCTCTCAGCTCCCTTCTGCCCTTGGCCTGCGTGAAGACATGAAAAAATACTTCTTTGTAACCTTTCCAGCATTCATTTCAAAGCCAATTAGAATCACTTTTTTTTTTACTTTTTTGGGGAATAAAAAAACAACATACAAAGAGCTACGGTTCCTCATTATCAGTCAAAAAATATTTAATCCTGCCTTTCTTCTGCCGGTGGATTTAAAAAGGGAAGCTCCTGTCTCATGCAGCAGCCTGCACATTGGAGGAGGAGGCACCAGAAGCTTTGCTGAGTAATCACTGGATTAGGACTTTACACGATTGGATTCACAGGCTGGAGTCCTACAGAGGGCTTTTGTTTGGTTCAAAACAAACTTCTCCAACTATTCCTTCCATCTACACATATTCTAGCTATCACTCAGGTCACTAACTCAATTGTCATACACTTTAAACCTGAAGAGGCACCTCAAGGTCATCCAAAATCAAAGGCACGTTTCCCCAATATTCTACTCCATCCCCACAAGCTCTCATTAGGTAACAATTCTGGCAATGTGACTCTCCTCTGCTGACGGTACCCCAACTTGACCCTGTCCCGGATAATAATCTTTTTATAATTTTTTTTTAGTGTCACAAGTAGGCTTACATTAACACTGCAATGAAGTTACTGTGAAAAGCCCCTAGTCGCCACACTATGGCACCTGTTCTGGTACACTGAGGGAGAATTCAGTCCAATTCAGCTAACAGCACATCTTTCGGGACTTGTGGAAGGAAACCAGAGCACCCGGAGGAAACCACCGCAGACACAGGGAGAACATGCAGACTCCGCATAGCCAGTGACCCAAGCCGGGAATCGAACCTGGGACCCTGGAGCTGTGAAGCAACAGTGCTGACCACTGCGCTACCATGACGATTCTGGAGCTATTAAATAATGAGAGCCTTTGGTCACAACCATAGCATCATACCAGAGGTATCCTCTGGGACACTGTCAGTGTGGAGTTTGCACATTCTCCCCGTGTTTGCGTGGGTTTCGCCCCCACAACCCAAAGATGTGCAGGCTAGGTGGATTGGCCATGCTAAATTGCCCCTTAATTGGAAAAATGAATTGGGTATTCTAAATTTTAAAAATAAAATACCAGAGGTACCCACTTCACAGGTCGGGTTGCCAACTCTGGCCTGATGTATTCCTGGAGGTTTGACCCCATGACCTCCAACCCCAACCACCCAGTTCCCATCAACAGCCTTTTAACCCCAATTCCAAAATTTTACAATTAATAATTAAAAGTTCAAATAAATTGTTTTGTTTTTAAGTGTCCCTCTGATCTTTCTCCAGGATCACTCACAGCCATGTCCAGGAGATTAATCTTTAAATCTTACAAAGTCCAGAATGATCCTGGAGAGTTGGAAACACTTCCCATGTGGGCAATAAAACTTGGAATGGTTGCCCACAAAAGAGGAAATGCTATTCTAATTTTTTTTTCAGCACGGCCCCTCTCCCTCTCCCAATCAAATGATCCTACTGGAATTGATCCCCACTCACAATTTGTCTTACCGACTGCAGAGCCTACTTTAGGGCCCTGCTCTCAGCTGACCAATATCCCAGTGGGCCTAGTCAGGGCATTCTGTCTGGAAGCCATGGAAATTCCCTCAGTCGACGGCCCAAAGTGTTGGCAAGATGGGCAGGCAGAGGAAGAGCACATGTCCCCGGGAGAGCAAAATTGGAGGCATTTTTCTTCTTGCAACGTAGTCCAGAAAATGTGACACACAATGACATGTCAGAATTGGGTTTTATTGTAGAAACGTTCATCTGAGCTGAAGACTTGTAGCCATCACCGAGACAGATGGCTGGACTGATTCCTCAGAGAATGCCGTGTTTAATCAACCCCAGCTCACTTTGATTGTGTTTTCTTAGTTTTGACAAGCACACAATTTCTGGCTAATACACTAAAGTTTCAAAAACACGTCAAGTATTTGTTTTGTTGTTGGAGCAATGTCACCACTAGAGGCCTCTGATGGTCCATGACACCTAGGAGTTGAGGCCAGGAGCAGGGCACAGAAAGAATTTACACTTTAATCCTTGGGAAATTTTCCTATGTTAAAGATGCTATACAAATGCAAGTTATTGCTGTTGTTTCCAGGAAAAATAGGTTGCTTTTTCTTTTTTTTAAATTTAGTGTATTAATTTTTTCCAATTACGGGGCAATTTAGCATGGCCAATTCACCTACCCTGCACATCTTTGGATTGTGGGGGCGAAACCCACGCAAACACGGAGAGAATGTGCAAACTCCACACGGACAGTGACCCAGAGCCGGGATCGAACCTGGGACCTCGGCGCCATGCTGCCCACGGGTTGCTTTTTCAACAGGTACATGAAATGTGAGGATGGCCATGCACATCATACTGCTAAGTATTTAAATCAATTTGCTGCTCTGATTCAGAAAGCTTCAACAACGTGGGATTGCAGAAACCAGAGCCTTGAAAATCTATGGGTCTTCTGATACATTCCAGCCAAATTTAACCAGGAAATGCCCCAAAATCTTTGCATTGCCTTCGGGGCCCATTCAGGTGTGGAACATTTGTCTGCCTGAAAAATGGTTCCCTGTGATCAAAGGGGTGCACAGAGGCTGAAGAATCTGAACTCCCAGGCTCGAAGTTCCCTTAGTCCCAGCCTGGGAGCAGCTGGGTAACCATTCTAACAGAGGACGAGAGGTATATTGACCTTGTGGACAGCTGAATGGGTCCCAGCTATGTAGCGATGGGAGGGGAAATCAGGACTGCATTCGGACTGTTGGAAAAACCCTCCCTTGGTGTCATCTGAGTATCAGCTGATAGCTACACCACATCTGAGTTAGATCTTTTGTGGGTTTAAATCCCCATTCCAGAGACTTGAGCATGTAATCATAGAATAGAATCCCTACAGTGCAAACGGAAGCCATTCGGCCTATCGAGTCCACGTCGACGCTCTGAAAGAGCACCCTACCTAGGCCCAATCTCCCGCCCTATCCCCATAACCCCACCTAACCGTTGAACACTAAGGGGGAATTCGGCACGGCGAATCTACCTAACCTGCACATCTTTGGACTGTGGAAGGGAACTGGAGCACCTGGAGGAAACCCATACAGGCACGGGGAGAATGTGCAAACTTGATATAAGCAGTCTCCCAAGGTTGGAATTAAACCCAGGTCCCTGGCACTGTGAGGCAGAAGTGTTAACCACTGTGCCCCCCTGCTGTGCTATCTAGGCTGACATTTCAATGCAGTACAAGCAAGTACTACACTTTCACAGGTGCCTAACTTTCAGATAAGAAGCTAAATCAAGTCTCCATTTGTTCTGTCAGGTGGACATAAAGGATCTCATGGACACTACAGCAAAGCATAGAGGAGTTCACTGGTGTCCTGCCAATATTTATCCCTCAGTCCACATCACAAAAACAGACTATATGCCATTACCCTATTGCTGTCTGTGGGAGCTTGCTGTGTACAAATTGGCTGCAGCCTTTCCTATGTTTTTTTTAATAAATTTAGATTACCCAATTATTTTTTCTATTAAGGGGCAATTTAGCGTGGCCAATCCACCTACTCTGCACATTTTTGGGTTGTGGGGGCGAAACCCACGCAGACACGGGGAGAATGTGCAAACTCCACACGGACAGTGACCCAGAGCCTGGATCGAACCTGGGACCTCAGCGCCATGAGGCGGTTGTGCTAACCACTAGGCCACCGTGCTGCCCTAGCCTTTCCTATGTTATGACCGTGATTACGCTTCGTAAGCCTTTGATTGGTTGTAAAATGATATGGGGCATCCCGAGGTTACGAAAGGCACTTTATAATTCCAGAAAATCCTGTAGATCAGTAAATTTGTAACTTCCTCAAATAGAATCATTTTCCTTTCTGCAGACCTGGGAAAGAGGGGAAAGCAGGGCTTGGGTAATGGTTTACCTGACAGGATCAGCTACCAACAAACTAACAAGAAAACAGTTAAGATCACCATGGAGACGAATAACTTTCTTAAAAGAAATACAAACTTCTAGTGAATGGCTGGAATGATTAAACAACAGAATTTCAATGTTAAGATTTTTTACTGTAACAAACAAACTTGGAAGTCACATTGACTGAACACTATTTTAGGAAACAACTTAGACTGTGAACGACAGAAAAGATCCCCCATTTAACACCCTCCCTCTAGTGAAAGCGTGACTTCATTTAAGTCCTCACAATCTTGGCCTCTCCCAAGTGCGAGCTCTGACCCACATTTTGTGTGGTGAGCACTTGCTGATTTTATTCTTCTGCTCTCTCTATCACTCAGATCCTTGTACATTGACCCTGTCTGTGAGCTTCAGGGATACTTTTGGCAAAAGTTTTAACCAGATCTTGCAAAGGTTTCTTATGGGCCCTACCATATCACCATGGCAATGTGAATCACATGGGCCCTATACACAGGTGGAAATGCTAATTTGCTATTCTCCATACCGCACAACATCATTCTATCTTGGAATTAAATAATCAGATTCAAGTGTAACTGTTTACAAAACCTTACATTCCCAATACCTCCCTGGAACTTGGAAGCTACAGTCTATCCACTGTCAGCACAGCTGCTTTGGTCATTTTTTACAGATGTGGATATCTTTCTCCCAGTAAAACAATCCTTTAACCTTTAACAACCAAGTCACCCAGGCTTCTTTTTTTAAAATATTTTTATTAGGGTATTTGCAAGTTTTTATAATGATAACAATAACAGCGGCGTACACATGGTACAATAAGCATTTCCACCCCCATCCCAATCTTCACACCCCCAACAATAAAATATCAGTCTGGCCCTCTCAACCCCCCCACCCCCACATTTGGAATTCTGCTTCTGCTGACATTTTAATTTTCCCCGAGAAAGTCGACGAACAGCTGCCGACCATTGACCCTCCTGAGGCGAACTTTATTTTCTCGAGACTGAGAAACCCAGCCATGTCACTAACCCAGGTCTCTACACTCGGGGGCTTCAAGTCCCTCCACGTTAATAAGCTCCGTCTCCGGGCTATCAGGGAGGCAAAGGCCAGGACATTTGCTTCTTTCTCCCCCTGAACTCCCGGCTCTTCCGGCACTCCAAAGATTGCCACCTCAGGACTCGGCACCACCTGTGTTTTTAGTACCGTGGACATTGCCTTAGCAAAACCCTGCCAAAACCCTCTAAGCTTTGGGCATGCCCAAAACATGTAGACATGATTTGCTGGGCTGCCCGCACACCTAGCACGCTGTCTTCTACCCCCAAAAACATAGAACATAGAACAGTACAGCACAGAACAGGCCCTTCGGCCCTCGATGTTGTGCCGAGCCATGATCACCCTACTCAAACCCACGTATCCACCCTATACCCGTAACCCAACAACCCCCCCCTTAACCTTTACTTTTTAGGACACTACGGGCAATTTAGCATGGCCAATCCACCTAACCCGCACATCTTTGGACTGTGGGAGGAAACCGGAGCACCCGGAGGAAACCCACGCACACACGGGGAGGACGTGCAGACTCCGCACAGACAGTGACCCAGCCGAGAATCGAACCTGGGACCCTGGAGCTGTGAAGCATTTATGCTAACCACCATGCTACCGTGCTGCCCATCCGGGCCACCGTCATGTGTGCCCAGTGGACTAAATTGAACTGTATCAGGCTAAGCCTGGCACATGATGAGGATGTGTTAACCCTGCTTAGGGCATCAGCCCGCAGACCCGCCTCTATCTCTCCAAGCTCGTCTTCCCACTTGCCCTTAAGCTCCTCCACCGGAGTTTCCTCCGATTCCAAAAATACCTGGTAGATATCTGATACCTTCCCCTCTCCCACCCAGGTACTGGAGACAACTCTGTCCTGTATCCCCCGTGGCGGCAGCAGCGGGAAGGCCGGCACCTGCCTTCTCAAGAAGTCTCACACCTGCAGATACCTAAACCCATTCCCTGCTGGCAATTCAAATTTATCCTACAAGGCTTTCAAGCTGGGGAAGCTCCCGTCTGTAAATAGATCCCCCATTCTTCTAATTCCTGCCTTTTGCCATCTCCGGAACCCACCATCCAGCCTACCTGGTACACGCCGATGATTATAATAAATCGGGGTAAAACCGATGCTCCCTCAACTTTCGTATATCTCATTCCAATAAAAATTATTTTTTAAAAAACTCTCGTATATCTCTTCCACTGTCCCCAGATTCTCAGAGCCGCCACCACCACCGGACTTGTGGAGTATTGGGGCGGCGAGAATGGAAGAGGTGCCGTTATAAGTGCTCCCAAACTCGTGGCTTTACATGACGCCGCCTCCATCCGCTCCCACACCGACCCCTCCTCCACTACCCACTTCCTAATCATGGCTACATAAGCCGGTCACCCAAGCTTCTTGTCAGTATAGTTCAGAGCAGGTCACACAACCCTTCATAATAATCTTATGAATTTCATATTGATATCATAGCTCACACCAGTGATTAGCCACTGAACCACATTTGTTGCAGCCCAACTTTCATCATTCCTCTCTTGGTAGCACTGATTCATGCTGGAGGACAGCTCACTGAATACTGGCTGCTCTCCAGCACCATATTCAAATGTCTATACATAAAGAATGAGGCAGGTTAATGAGTGTTGGTTGCCTATTTTACTGCAGAAGACAGCACACCCACCCTGATCTTCGCACTGATGGGCACAGATTAAACAGTGTCACAGGGTAGTTTTCGGATGTGGGTACCCTGGCAGGCGGAGGAGGGGGGTGCACGTAACTATTAATTTTTTATTAGCGAGGGAAACATGTACAGCAGCCATTGTAATGGACATGGATAGAATGAAGAATGACATAGTGTCAAGTGCTATAACTCCCTGAAGTGCTTTAAATCCTACTGATCTCAGATGGTGAAGGCTATTTCAAATGTTTTGGGGTTATGCCAATTCATTAGTTGTAACAGATTCATCAATCAAAATATAGATCAACATTAATGTGCTGACATACTATTGATCCAAAATGTACCAGGCACACATTTTGGGTGCTTGTTCCGGTTCTGTAGACAAGTGGATGGAGCCTTGCACTAATCAAATTGTGGGTTTCTGAGCAACATCCTCAATCCCATTTGCCCACTCTCGAGCTGGTACTGCTCAGTACACATTGCTCTCTTGTGCAAAGATCTAATAGAGACAGGTGTTTTTTTGAGAGAGAGGAGCCATTTTAGTTGAGTTTTATCCTCTTCTCACCCCCGCCCATTGGCAAATACTTATCCAAGTAGTCGCTCAGTGTCCAGTCCTTTGCTGCATGCCACCCCGTACCTTGGCAAATGTGACCACTGTTCAGGCATGAGCCTAGACACTGATTTGATTTGATTTATTATTGTCACAGGTATTAATATGCAGTGAAAAGTATTGTTTCTTGCATGCTATACAGACAGCGCATACCGTATATAGGGAAGGAAGGAGAGACTGTAGAATATAATGTTACAGTTATAGCAAGGTGTAGAGAAAAGATCAACTTAATACGAGGTAGGTCTATTCAAAAGTCTGATGGCAGCAGGGAAGAAGCTGTTCTTGAGTCGGTTGGTACGTGACCTCAAAATTTTGTATCCTTTTCCTGACGGAAGAAGGTGGAAGAGAGTATGTCCGGAGTGTGTGGGGTCCTTAATTATGCTGGCAGCCTTTCTGAGGCAGCGGGAATTGTAGGCAGAATTGTAGACATTGATGTTTACCGAGCTGCTCACCCACGTGGGGCATCACAATGCTGTACTCACTCCTGTTCACACATGTGTAGTAAAGGCTAGTTAGACTAACAGCAAAATGCTTGAGTCAATTGTTAAGGATATGATGACAGGACACTTAGAAATCATAACATGATTAAGCAGGACAAATATGGGTTTATGAAAGGAAATCATGTTTAACAAATCTGTTGAGAGTTTTTTGGCAATTTAACTAGTAAAACGGATAAGAGGGAACCAGTGGATATAGTGTATTTAGATACTCCAACAGCATTTGATAAGAGCCACTGAAGAGGTTATTACACAAAATTAGGACTCATGTGAATGGGGATCAAGGATTGAGGATTGGTTAAAGGGCGGGGAACAAAGAGTAAAAATAAAGAGCACATTTTTGGGTTGGCAATCTAGTGAGGAGGTGAATATATCAGCCCTTAGTTCTCAGTTTATGAAAGAAAGCAGTGAGGAGGATGTAATGAGGCTACAGAAGGATATAGATAGGTTGATTGAGTGGGCAAGAACATGGCAGATGGAACACAATGTGACAAAGAGTGAAGTTATCCACTTTGGTAGGAAACATTTTAAAATAATTGTTTTTTCAATGTCTGCTGGAAAATGTCTACATTCTGAGTGTCCTTGTGCATTAATCACAGAAAGTTAACATGTAGGTACAGCAAGCAATCAGAAAGGCAAATGTATGCTAGGTTTTGTTACAAATGGGTTGCAATATAAGTGTAAAGAAGTCTTACTAAAATTATACAAGACATTAGTGAGGCCACACTTGGATTACTGTGAGCAGTTTTTATCTCTTTTCCTCAGGAAGGCCATATCTTCCCTAGATGGAGTTCACTGAAAGTCCACTGGACTGATTCCAGGAATGGGGAGGGGGGGGGGGGGGGGGGGGGGGGCTGTCCTGTGTGGGGAGATTGAGTAGACTTGGCCTGCATACCCTGGGGTTTAAAGGAATGAGAGGCAATCTAATTGAAATGCATACAATTCTTAAGGAGCTTGACAGTAAATGGTGAATAAACCTTTCCCCTGGGAGGGGATCCTGTCCATGGCTCACGGTCTCAGAAAAAGTAGTGGACCATTTAGGATCGTGAAAAGGAGAGATGGCTTCAAAGTGAATCTTTGCACTTCTCTATCACAGAGAGCTATAGATGCTCAGTGATTGAGCGTATTTAAGATAGAGGTCAAAAGAAAGGTTTGAAGGGAATTAAGGGAAATTGGGGACAGATAGAAAGATAGAATTAAGGTAGAAGATGATCCATGATGTTCATGAATTCAATATTGAATGGTGCAGGCTGGAAAGTGCTAAATGACCTACTCCTGCTCTGCTTTCTTAGGGTATGTTTATATTATCCTTCAGTGGTCACTAAGATCAGAAACATTATGTGGTGCCATATTTAATAGGTGCCAACATCACGGGACCACTGTTGAGGAAAGAAGATTGATCTCCAAGAACACCCTGAGGCTGGAAGATGGATCTACTTGATGACACTGAATCTGGAAGGTTCACCTGATAGGTACTCCCCCCACCCACTGCTGTGGTGCTCCATGGCTGCCTCCATTCTGAACTTATGGGGCAGTTCCAGGCCTTCTTCAGGTAAGTTGGGACTTTTGCACGCCACATTGTTGCAGATGTGCTCTGGACCAGCATGTTTTCCTGCTGGCGTACTGAGACTCGGGCACCGGAAGGGGGGGGGGCAAAATTCTGGTGAGCCTTCATTCGCATCCTAATAGTGGGATGAAATTCGGCGTCATACCAGCCTCCAGTGGGAGTCCTGATCCACAATGGCGGGCAGCATTGGAAGATCCCGTTGTGATTTCATGCCAGTGAGAAACTGATTTTTGGTTCTCCAGCCAAACTCTCCTCCCCCATCCCCCCAAACCCACCATTGATCCTGTTGGCAGAGGCAAGGGCAAATTCTATCTGGGAACTTTAGCTTTTTTCCACTCCCTCATACCGTTGTCATTGAATTTAAATGTAGCCTTGTCCTGGCTGACATCAACTCACAAATACAGGGGCAACATGGTGGTGCAGTGGTTAGCACTGCTGGCTCACGGTTCCGAGGACCCGGGTTCAATCCCGATCCTGGGTCATTGGCTGTGTGGAGTTTGTACGTTGTCCCCATGTCTGCATGGGTCTCACCCTCCAACCCAAAGATGTGCAGGGTAGGTGAATTGGCCACTCTAAATTGCTCCTTCACTGGAAAAATAAAAAAAACACAAATGCTGATTCATGCTTGGACCAAGTCAGTATGGCTCAAGCCAAGCAGCAGTGCATTTACTCACTGAGGACCACATGTCAATGGGGATTTGATTCCAGTACGTCTACTAATTAAAGAAATAACTCACATTTATATTGCAGCTTCCATAACCTCAGGATGTCCCAGAGCAGTTTACAATCAATGACAAGCTTTTGAAGAGCAGTTGTTGTTGTAATGTCAGAGATATAACAACCAAGTTGCAAACAAAATGTTCCCACAAAGCAGCAATGTGATTCTGACCAGATAATCTCTTTCATTGATGTTGGTTGAGGGTAGAATGTTGGCTAGGGCATTGAAGATCCCTTTGTTCTTCCTAGAATAATTCCATGGGATCTTATACATCCATCTGAGACAACAAATCTGACATACATCTCATCTGAAAGATGCAGTGTTCCCACAACACTGCACCACAGGATCAGCTGAGGTTGTGTTCTCGATCAGGATAAGGCTTGAACACATTGTGGTAGTATGACTAGGGAGATTTCGGTACCTTAGAACCATGCTGCCATTGGTGCAGAAGGCTCGCTGCCCATTGGCTCAGGCAAGTCATGTGCCTCTCTGCCAATTGGCTGAGGCTAATCATGTGACTACCTGCCGATTGGCTGAGACGTTGGTAGCTCCGCCTATGAGGCGGGGTATAAGAACCCATACCGGCTGGCAGTCGGCCTTTCTCTGTACGTCTACTGCCGGGCACACATATAGTGTATTAAAGCCTGTTGTTTGGAACTACTTCACGACTCAAGTCCAATTGATGGTCTCACATGACTTCTGGTCTCAGAGATGAAAGTGTTAAACATGGAGACGAGATTGGCACAACTGAAATGAGAGTCAGGGGTTTTGGTGAAAACATGTACAGCTGTAAGCATGATCTCTGAGAGGCAGCACTTAAAAAAATAAAGAACATCAAATTTAGCGTACTTGAAGGATGACTGGATATATCTGCTGCTCAATTCAGAATGCAACAGAAGGATTCCAAATTAATTTCCTGCTGAGTTTTGAGTTGGCTGGTCTCAGATGGGGTGGGGTTAGATGCAATAAAGGTGACTAAATGTCTTTGAGCTGGGGTAGGGGGTATAATCCCACCTGCAATGAAAGCCAGTACACTCTGCTGGAGAACGAATGGACATCAGGGAAAATGTTCAGCTATGATGTGGGGTTAAAATCGCCTGCATGTAGAATTAATCCCCAATTAGGTTCAGAGCCCTCAAGGGAAGAGAAGAAAATTGAAGGAAGCGTAGCTCTTCCTCTTCTGAGTCAGAAGGTCGGGGGTTCAAGTCCCATGGTGAGTATATAATCTCAGTTTACACTCTTATGTTGTACTGAGGGAGTGCCGCACTGTCACTGGTGCGGTCTTCTGGATGAATCATTAAACACAGGCCGCATTCGCCCTCTTGGGAGGCCACAAAAGATCCCAGGACATAATCGTAATGTAGGGCTCACCTGAGGAAGGAGTTGCGCTCTGAAAGCTAGTGATTCGAAACAAGCCTGTTGGACTTTAACCTAGTGTTGTAAGACTTCTTACTGTGCCCACCCCAGTCCAACGCTGGCATCTCCACATTAATGTAGAACAGGGAGGGGTTCTCCCCGGTGGTCTGGACAATATTTACCCCTCAACCACTCGAAGATGATCAGAATATCTAGTCATGATCATGGTGTTGTTTCTGGGATCTTGCTGTGTGCACACACACCGGCTGCTACAATTCCCACATCACAGCAGCGACTACACCTCAGAAGTACCTCACGGCGCCAAGGTCCCAGGTTCAATCCCGGCTCTGGGTCACTGTCCGTGTGGAGTTTGTACATTCTCCCTGTGTTTGCGTGGGTTTCACCCCCCACAACCCAAAGATGTACAGGGTAGGTGAATTGGCCACACTAAATTGCCCCTTAATTGGAAAAAATTAATTGGGTACTCTAAATTTTAAAAAAGAAGTACTTTCACTGGCCTGTGAAGCATGTTGTGACCTCCTGAAGAACCGAAAATACGTTACATAACTGCAAATCTTCCTTGATTAAAAAAAATGTTAAGGACAGGAAAAGATCCTGAGGCCTTAACACACTCATCCTTTTTAATCAGGACCGTAAATATGTCAGGGCCATGGATTACAAAATGTGTGTTTGCAGCGGCAGCGGCCATAAATAAAACAATTTAAAATCTACAGCACAAAAAAACTGCTGGGCTTCCTCCTTACACTTCTCTCGTAGCCTATGGATGACTGACAGGATCACGTGCTCATTGCTTGTAATTATTAAATATTTTCAGGCGGTAATGTGATAAGCTGGATGATAGTCGTGGGAAGTCCCGTTTGTAGTGAGGGTGGTGATTAGTTGTAGCTATGGATAGAGCGGTCTTTGTTCCTGCTCCTCGCCGCTGTACCGGATGAGGTGCATGCCTGAACTGTACCTGCTCTGTGGGAGTCAGTCTGTGCAATGACAGCAGTTCTTTAAGGCTCATTCAGTTTGTACCGTGAAATACAGGTGATATGGTTCTTGAATGATGATTTCCTTAAAGTGGGATGGCCTTTCTCAGGAAGTATTTACCCATCCGTTTGTTTTGTTGTTTATGAAACACTTGATGCAATGAAGCGATGAACATCACTGCACCGTGATAGAAATAGAACCAGCTCCTTACTTAGGATATTTGTCCAAGGCAGTGATGGCTCTTCAAACGATCACTAGGAGGACAAGCTGTTTTTAAAAAACTTTTTAACACTGAAAATTGTTTACAAATGTTTTCAAAATGGTTTCAAAAACTTTTTGGTATGTTACATATTTTAAAGTTCAGATGAGGACATGGTTGCCATTTACTGTCCAGCTATTTTGATTAACATAAATAACCAAGGAAACTAAATCAAATGAACGGAGAGACAAAGTAAAGGGACAGTTGCTAAAAGAAAAATTGCCTTAAACAAAATGAGAATCACAAATGAGACTCAAAACATTAAACCAAAATGTGATTAACGGGGTGAAAAAGGCACCCCAGCACCTACATCGCCCAACTGGCACGGAAGGTCTCAAGGATGCCAACTGTCCATCCAGATACAGCTGAGTCTAACTGGGCCAGTACACGGGGGATGTTACCAGTCTGTACGTTGGTATGGGATTGATATAGGCCTCACTAGGGTAACACCACCAGGCTTCTCTCCTTGAAGGACAACCGTGGGGACCAGTTGTTTATTTTAAACTCGACAATCTGCAGCTTTAATTTAATTTAATTTAATTTAATAATCTTTTATTGTCACAAATATGAAATTACTGTGAAAAGCCCCTAGTTGCCACATTCCAGCACCTGTTCGGGTAAACTGGTACGGGAATTGAACCCGCGCTGCTGGCCTTGTTCTGCATTACAAACCAGCTGTCTAGCCCTGAGCTAAACCAGCCTTGCAATCACTTCCGGATTTTTAGAACAGAAATCAAGTTCTCGAACTGCCACAGTGAATTTGAACTCACATTTATCTGGATTGTGATCCGGATTTCTGGATTAATGATCAGTGAGAGCCCTGCTACCCCATCCATTGGCATGTGCTATTAGTAAAACCATGCTCCGTGTAACAAGCCTGTATATGGTTTTTCAAAAATAGCACTCAGAAAACACGTGGCATACTTTTCATTAGGAGGATTGCTGCACATTTCCCGGTAAACCATCCGCACAGGTCTACATTCCCAACAACTGTTTTAGTAGCATGATATGGCTGGGACCCCAGTCTTTCCTCCTATTCAACGAATGCAGTCAATTAAAGTGCTTAACAAAAGCAAGCAACTTTTTTAAAAATCCTACAAACAATGCAACAGGAAGCCTTCCCCTCAGACACTGGATGCCACTGCATTCTTTGGCATCAATAAAAATACTTAACAGAGGTGCACACACCACTCGAAGGGTTTTAAAGAATTTGGCTTAGACTTTTTGCACTGCTCCCCGAATTGGACTGCATCTTCTGGGAATCACCCGCCATTGTGATTCTCCCACTCCTCCTTCCACCACGGAGATGCCTTAGCCCCTGCCTGCTGACCTCCCGACTTGGAGGTCACTTCAATACAGGAGATGGCTCATAAGCTAAAGACAGGAAATGGGAGCAGAGGTTGGCTACAGTAGGTCAAGGGTGGGCATGTTCCGTGCCGTTCATGAGAATAGCTTTAAAATAAATCATGGGGTGTTGTCTTTGGTTTGTGCAAGGTCACATTTTCTGGAAATGTGCCACAAAATGTTTCCTCAGCTCCACCCACACACACCCCTGCTTTGCTGACATTAAAATGATGGCGCCCCCGGTTCATTGTTCAAATGGTACAAATGGCAGCAATAAATCAGAGGCCAAATGTTCCTTCTTTACATGCTTTAAACATGCAGCGTCCATCTTTCCTCCACTAGCTACAAGACCCGGGAAATTGGCACACCAATATTTACCCTCAGCCAGATGGAAAAATAACTCCCAGAATGGGAGCCAGGCAAAAGCCAAAGGCTTTGGTACTAATGGCTGGAAAATAAATCCTCTGCCACATGAACCCCAGCTGCTGTTCTGGGTCCTCGGAAAAGCCCCTGCCATGAGATCCACATATGATATGGTCAGGTAGCACTGCCAAGGTGTACAGAAGGGAGCAGGGTTGAAAGTTGGCAACTTAATTGTAATCTTGAAGCAGCAGGAAGCCAAGTGTAAATTCCTGCTACCTCCCACAAGTGGCCAGTCTTTGCATGTGAGCCAGAAGCTGACTTTCACCAGCTTTCCTGGGTGGGGAGCGTCACAGCTGACCCTGTGGGCGGCACGGTAATGAAGTGGTTAGCACAGTTGTTTCACAGCTCCAGGGTCCCAGGTTTGGTTTCTGGCTTGGATGACTGTCTGTGCGGAGTCTGCACGTTCTCCCTGTGTCTGCGTGGGTTTCCTCCCGCAGTCCAAAGATGTGTAGGTTAGGTGGATTGGCCATGCTAAATTGCCCTCAGTGTACAAAAAGGTTAGATGGAATTACGGCAATAGAGGTGGAGGTGGGGGTTAGGTTGGGTGATCTTTCCACGGGCTGGTGCAGACTCGATGGGCCGAATGGCCTCCTTCTGCACTGTAAATTCTATGATCTGCGATCTATGACCCCCCGTTATCACCAGAAACACCACTCTCCAGAGCATGCCTCCGGGCTGGCTGGTCCTCTTGCTGCATCATCGGAGTTGAAGGCAACTACAGTCGGCCAAATGCTACTCCAGGTAACATCAGCCACTTCACCATGGAGCAGGGTCAGTTAATCCAGGACTCACTGGAGTCTTGTTGGTCTGTATGGCTCAATACTACAATGGATGGTCCACTTATTCTCTGAGCCGCCATCAGCATCTACACCAATTGCCTTTGTCTATCTCTGAGAAGATGGATGAAGTCTGAAGGGAATGAGAAAATGTGACTTTTTCCCAACCGAGAGAATTGTATTTCATACTAAAACGTTCCAAATAACTGAACAATTTGGAGCACAAAAGGCACCTCCGGCAGCAAACACAGCTGAATGGAAAAGGAAACTTCAAGACTTGCACATTATTGTGGTATAATAAAGGGTAAAGTACCCTTGAGAATACCGCAGCCTAATCATCTCTGAGTGGAGAGGAAACTGGCTACTCAAATTCTTCACCACTTTGGCCTGTGCATCTTGAACAGCATCCGAAATCCCGGCATCTCCATCCGGAGGACATGTTTTAAAGTTAATGAAATAATTGCTGAACAACATTAAAATCAGTTAGATCAATCTTGGCGTAAATGAGGCTGAACCTATTCAAACACAGTTTGAGCTTGTCACATATTTTTCACATTATGAAGCAGATGGGAGCTGCAGCTCCTCTGAAATGCGGGGCCTTTCCAACAAATGGTTACAGATGATTTCCACGTTCCTGTGACCTACTTCTAGCGCTGCTGCAGCAGTGACACTCTGATCTGAGATGCTCCTCAAAATACTGATGCGCACACAGCCTTGCGGAATGACATGTAAACCCGGCCAATCCCTTTGCATTAGAATGCAGCAGCTCTGAGTTAGAGCTTTCTGATAACAGAAAGGGAGCAATGCAAGTTATCACTCTTTGCAATGGATTTTTCATTCTTTAATACACGTATCAGTGAGACATTATTGCATTGACAGCAAAATTGTGTTACTACTAATAAGCAGCTTTTTTACATAGCCTGTAGGAGACAGTGTTAGCTGTGTTGGCAGCTGAAACGCCATAACAATTGGGAGGGGGGGGGGGGCATCTTACAAACCTTCAAGGTTCATGTTTTGGGACATTATAAGGCCTATATGTTCATTAATTATGATAATGAACCTCAATTTACATATGGGAAATCTTAGCTGATTTGCATATGCAAATCAGGCCTCATAGCAAATGCTGTATTTTCCACTGGGAAGATTTCACAAACTCCCACTCAAGCACATTAAGGCAGCCCTCACCCTGAAAACATGATCCAAGCACAGGTCAGAGAAACAGAGGCCGCTGCATTTCATTACAGCAAAACTGTTCGCACTGAGCGACTTGTTTAAACCTCAGCGCGTCTAGCATTTCACCACTAACAGTATCAGAGAAGACCTCAATGACAGGGAAAGAATGGAACTCACACCGATCCAGGTGAATAGTGTCCTGTCTGTAGAAAGTAATTGCAGGGTCAGTTGTTGCTAGAGGGAGTGTCTATTCTCTACATGTCTGTAGTCTGTCACCATTGCCTTGGGTTGCTGTACCAATACACAGAGAGGCCATTCATTTTTTACACAGCTCTCAACACAAAAGACAACTCACGGTCATTGTTCAGAGCTATGCCTCTCAGTTAAATTATGTAATGCTTGGTTGTATTGACAAAAAAAATAAGAAAATGAATACAGTTATTCCAGGAAATGTAATCTTCAAGCCTTTCAGTACTTTTGTATTAACTAGATGTTGAAGCCGTTCAGTAGAACCTTGTTTGGCTGAACCCTTTAGTTCAATGTGTCCTTTAGGTATCCAGAAGAAACATTATTCCTTCACTTATTTATATCAATGCAGTTTTTACAATAAAATTCCAATATAAGTCTTGTTTTTCCATCATGCTAGCGCTATCTTTGTACAATGCACCCTTCCTCTGTAAAGGTGCTAATTCATATTGATCTACAGCCGAATGAAGTGATTGGCACTGTCGCCTGGTAACTTAAGTGGCAACTGTATATGCCTAGAGTAAGAAGTCTTATAACTTATAACACCAGGTTAAAGTCCTTCCTCAGGTGAATCACCTGATGAAAGAGCTGTGCTTCGAAAGCTAGTGATTCGAAACAAACCTGTTGGACTTTAACCTGGTGTTGTAAGACTTCTTACTGTGCCCACCCCAGTCCAACACCGGCATCTCCACATTATGTCTAGAGTGCCAGCAAAACGATTATAAAACCAAGCAGATGGGTAGGGCTTTGGGATCCTTCTGAAAAAGATGATGAGAACCAATATCAATTTAAGATATTCCTTTATGAAACCTGATTGATCAGGGGCGAGGGCAAGTGATGGGAGCCTGAGTTTTTAGGCTCTCCTTTCGAGGTTGGAAATCTCAAGATCCCCCAGTCTCTCATCATAACCTGTAAAAGTTTTTTTTTTTTAATTTTAGATTACCCAATTATTTTTTTTTCCAATTAAGGGGCAATTTAGCGTGGCCAATCCACCTACTCTGCACATTTTTGGGTTGTGGGGCCGAAACCCACGCAGACACGGGGAGAATGTGCAAACTCCACACGGACAGTGACCCAGAGCCGGGATCGAACCTGGGACCTCAGCGCCGTGAGGCGGTTGTGCTAACCACTAGGCCACCGTGCTGCCCTATAACCTGTAAAAGTGACACGAGTTTGATTAGAGAGCAGAGTTGAGCACGAGAGCAGAGAAATGCAGTATGAACAGAATGGTGAATTGCTGATATTGGGGTACTGTTATCGGACAAGTCAGAAGGGAACACTTTGCTGATCTGCAGGCTGGCATCAGCCAGTAGCCAAATATGTCAACCACCGCTGGCAGCCTTGGGAAACCGTCTCTGAACATTGTACTTACTGCTCCAGCATCAGAAAACACTCTGCCTACAGTTAGCGGCAATGTTGTAATATGAGGGGGCATAAGGACAAGTATTCACCTGTTGTAACTGCTACCAGCAAACATACCTGTTGTTTCAAGCTTATTATAATAACAGTTTTTTCCTGTAAATATAGAGTTTTGATGTCCACACCCAGCATCACTATTTTGGAAGTTTATCTCTTTCACTTGTGTCTCTGTCTCCTGGACCAGGGCCAATGTAAACAGGGCACTTTACATTCTTCAAACACTCCCAACCTGTTGCTGTCAGTACAAAGCCACACATTTGCTGTAAATGCTTTCTTTCACAGCCAACATTCTCCCCCTTTAGGTACAGTTCCACAGGTGCCAGGTGCCCTGTGGCGCTTTGGCGGAACGACTGCATTTGTGAGTCCTGGTGAGCTATTCATCACAAGGGGGCATCACAGTAATGCTGTGTACACATGTAATAATAATAATCACTTATTGTCACAAGTAGGCTTCAATTAAGTTACTGTGAAAAGCCCCTAGTTGCCACATTCCAGCGCCTGTTCGGGGAGGTCAGTACGGGAACTGAACCCGCGCTGCTGGCCTGGTTCAGCATTACACACCAGCTGTTTAGCCCACTGTGCTAAACCACTGGTGTGACAGATTGCTGGGCCATGGTCCCCACGTGGGAACTCTGGCTGATTTCCCACTTTGTGATCCGTAGACTCCTCACTCCCAGTACAGGAACTCAACTTCCACCCAGTCAAAAGGATGGACTGGGACCTTCCTGCTCAGTTACGGCTCCATGCTCTGAGACATTAACAGAGGGTTGACAACTCTAGAGTAAGACCCCTAATAAATCAATCAAAGGGGAAACTCAGTTTGCGCGTCACAGAGTGAGGCACATTGTGCAACAGGGGAATACATTCAGCAATAAGAGCTTTCTGCAGCTTTTCAGAATGGTAGCAGGGGAGATGACGATGAGTAGGCGCGGAAATGGTTGGTTGGTTGAGAACTGCTCACATTTCTAATTTTGGTAGGATCTCAAATGCGGAGGTGGCAATAATTCCAAAACATGTTGCTTACCCAAAGAGTAAATATGTGAGGCAGTTGTAAATTGCCTGTGAAAACTTGTCTTTAAGGTGTTGTCTCGTCATCTCTCTCCTACAAGAACAGCCTACAAACACTCCCACACAAGGCGCTCATGTTGGAAAACAGTCGAGACCTTTTGCAGCTTGGTGTTGCTTTCGTTTCTCCCCCCACCCGCCCCTTCCTTCAATTCGTCTTCCCTTTTTTACCTCTTGCTGATCCTCTCCCAGTTGTGGTGGCAGTTCTACAATCTGTGCCAAAACCCTTGGATTCCCCAGCAAAATCCTAACTTCTCCTGGGTGAGCCTAAAACAGCGGACGCTCGACCTTTCGGCTAAGTCTGATTTATTTTTCTTCTTCGCCCAATCCCAGCACCGACACACGAGCACGGTTGCGAAGGAATGGGAAAGCCAGCATTTTCCTCGTCGTCCCAGCTGGGGAAGGCTGGCGCTAGCTCCTGGTACTTCTGACAACAAACCTGTGCTGACATTTATTAAACGCCGCCAAGTGCAAAGAGCTTCCTCGGTGGAAGAGCTCACTGCGAGGCACACTGACCCCCGTTTGCACTGGGGGTGCTGTGACACCACCGAGCTCAATAACACGCACACGGCGGCAGGTAGACTGATCGGCTCCAAACACCAATTCCCCATACATGGAGCTTTCCAAAACTCTGCGCATCAGGATCATTATAATTATGCTTGAACATCCTGCTATTGAATCCGTTCTGGGATTCATGGATTGTTGCCAGAATTGCTACAGTGCATTGGCGTGAGAGTGCAAGAAGATCGGTTTAAATGTGATTTCTCAAAGTAAATTCCTCATCTTAGTCCAGTTGTCCTGTGTAATGTTAGAAGAAACAGAAATGTATATGAGTTGGAGGGGCAGTCAGCCCTTGATTCTTCCTAGTCTCCATCAGCTTGTCATTGTGTGCCATTGGCAAACATTTGAAAGTGTGTCAAACTTCTCTCATGTGGAATGTCATTCTGTTGGATATGAGAAATATAAAAAAGGTAATATTCAAGTAAATTAACTAAATTGCAGGAGGTTCATTGAAATCCAGTTGTATCTGAGCTGGTGCCTGTGCCCAAGAGCTTAAATGAAGCAATGACTGCCAAGGCACTTGTTCTTGCTTACAATCTTTAAGCTGGTATGTTTATTTTCTAAGACTTACAAGCAGACTTAGAAACAGGAAATCGAAGGTGATGCACACGCACAAATACAGCGAAATTTAAAACGCTGCCCTCTTCTGCTTCAATAAAAGAAACATTATATTAAATGTGCTGTGAGTTCAGTGTCAGGGTTAGCCTCCGTTCGACATGTCTTTGATTGAAAGGTTGAGTACAGGTACATAATTTTGATAAATAGCTGTCAAGCTCAGAGGCAATTTACCTTTCGTAAAACTCCCACCAGTGTACAAGTGAAGAGAAAAAGTGCAGCCCTTTGTTATGAAGGAAGGATGGGTTGGTTGGGAATAGATACAAAGGAATAAATTGCCATGCTTCTTTTCACCCAATTGATCACTGACAAGCAGATTTAAAATATGTTTATTCTGCGCGTATTATTCCTCGTGCTGACTCATGCATCAGGTAAATTACACTATTAAAATCTCGTTAGCGAAAAACAACTTATTGCGGCTGAAAGGGACGACATCGCCAGGGAGAATCATTGCCTCTTTTCAACCCACTGTTGACTTTCACAAGTTCTGAGTGGCACATGTGTGTCCATGTTCTGCATGCTGTCACAGTTATATAAACAGTGTGCTCAAGCTGCAGTTCCGGACACTTTTTGAATCGATGATAACATATTGAAAGCCTTTCAGTGAGGTGCTGCAACCAAATGAGGTTAGCACATTCAGTGCCACCGTTAAGACAGTTCTATCACTGCTATCTCTTTATTTCTCTGCATCTTCACCCCCCCCCCCCCTTCTGAAAGCAGAAGGGGTACTTATGTATTTAGGGTAATTAAGGTGCCATTTGCCCAGAATTGGCATCAGGTCTGATTGTTCTCGTGTTCTGTTTACACTGGGGCTGTGGTTGGTGCCACCCTGAGATGGGCGACCAAAGCATATGCCTGGTTCAGGCAGGAGATCAAAGGACACTTTTGGATTGTATGAAGCACCTGGGGTCACCGGAAGAGAAATCTACAACCGAAAAGGTGTTGGGTCGATTTTAATCCTGCCTCTTTGCTGGGAATCTGCCATGGCCCGAAATGAGGCCCCAATTTTAACCTGCTCCTCTAAATGCGCCAAATGGACACAGAGACGTGTGGGCAGAATCCTTCTTTAAATGGTCAGGTTCTCCCACTAGGTCCATCTACTTGGGGGTCAGAAGAGGCCCCCAATATTCCGATCAACCTTACTGAATACCAGAGACCCAGGAACTTCCTGACACATCCCCTTGCCCCGCCGCTCCCTACTAACCGCTGTCTAGACCTCATTTCCCACGGATTTCAGGCGGGAAGCTGGACAGGCTTATGGAGATCGGGCCATGTCTAGCCCAGGCTAACGTTGACA